>NC_064861.1:97235023-97535023 GCF_024139225.1 Suncus etruscus
CCCTGGCTCCTGGGTTCTTTATTGGTCGCGGTAGAGGGGCTTGTATCTGTTTTGTTTCTTCATTGCAAAATAAGATCTATGCAGTGTGCATAAGAATTCGTTCCTGGGGCTGGAGAGATAGCATGGAGGTAAAGCGTTTGCCTTTCATGCAAGAGGTCATCGGTTCAAATCCCAGCGTCCCATATGGTCCCCTGTGCCTGCCAGGAGCAATTTCTGAGCATGGAGCCAGGAGTAACCCCTGAGCACTGCCGGGTGTGACCCAAAAACCACAAAAAAAAAAAAAAAAGAATTCGTTCCTAAGTTTTGTTTTTACTAGAGTCAGACCCTCCAATGGTCTGAGGGACAGTGAACTGGCCCCTGTTTAAAAAGTTTGAGGACTCCTGGTTTAGGAGCACATCTGGCTGTGCTCAGAACCTATCGCTGACTTTATGCTCAGGAGTGACCCCTTGCAGTGCTGGGGGTACCATGTGTGGTGGCCGAGGAAGTTCAGACTGGATTCTTTTAAGCTAAGTCTTGCAGTTGGAGCAGGTCGATGGCATGTAAGCAAGCCCCTTGACTCCCACATTGCTGTTTCTCTTGTGTTGGATTCTCTTGCTGGCCATATCTGGAGGTACGTAGAGGCAACTCCAGGCCTCATGCTGGGGTGTCTAGTGGTGCTCAGAATTTGGCCTCTTGCCTGTGGAGTACTGCTCTGGCCCTGGATTGATTGTTCAGAAGAGCTGATCTAGTGTGGGCCCTGGAGAGGTTGATCAGTGGGCTGGGCACTTGTAGGATATGTAGGTTTGACTCGGGTCCTGTGTCATGTGTATCTTTGAGCACAAGTAGTACGTCACATCCTCAGAACCATGAGAAGAGAACAGTTCTTATTGTGGAGAATGAGCAAAAGTGGCAAGAGTTAGGGATGATTGTCAAGGTTTTTGGGTGAAACAGGTACTTTGGGGGTTGTGGTAAGAATCTGGCATGTTTCAGGAAGCGCTGGTTGGAGATATTGGCAACTAAGCACACAACTAGAACTTCCTAGTGGACTCTGTGTTAGGCACACAGGAGGCAAAGGCTGCTCTGGAGCAGGTGACACTTTGTGTCACCTTTCAGAAGGGGTACTATTCTCACATGCTTGGCTTGTGACCTGTGGCAATGCGACCTGAGACAGAAAGGCCCACATTTTCAACGAAAGAGCGACATGAACAGGAATGAAAGGGCCCCAGCTGCCCTCCTGTTGAGCCACTGCTCTGATACAGCACTGTGGGATGATCTTTATGCTGCCCAATCAGTGCATGAGCTAAGAGGGAAATCAGGTTATCTTGGAGTCACTAAAGTTAGTATTTAGCTTGGGTTTTGAGGCTACTAGGTGCTGTGATCCCTTCTTAGCTGTTTTAGCAGATTGGGTGCTGGGGATTCTGCCTGCAAAGACTGACTGTAGGTGCCTGGGACTCTGTCCAGTCAATCTTGTATCTAGGCTGAATAAGTTCTCCTTGAAATTTCTTTCTCTTTATTTTTTCCAAATTTTTGGTAGTGTGTGGAGGTCTGGTGTTGAGGTTTGAACCTAGGCCTCTAGCACTTGAACCATAATCCTGGCTCTCCCCATTACTCAGATTGAAGTGATAAACTCCAGTATCTTTATGACTTTATTTGGAGATGATATCTTTAAGGAGGAAATTAGGTTAAAATAAGTATGAGCCTTGGGCTAGAGCAGTGCTTCTCAATTATTTTCTGTCATGCCCCCTAGGAAGGAAACATTTTTTGCGCCCCGCACGTGACTGTAAATATCTTTATTAAAAAAAAGTATCTTTATTAAAAAAAACTTTAACCTGCAAAACAAAAATATATAAAATAATTTGAGCTGATTTTTAAATCAGAGGTGATGCCTGGATTAATGGCTATAAGCCATTAATTTTGCAATGCATAGCTTTTCAAAGCGGAGTTTGAAGCTGCTGGACACAGCAACTCTCAGCTTCAGAGACCTAAACACGGGGCTTAGCTTGTTATGACAGTGTTCACCGAGGTCAAACGCACCCCCCCCTCCGGGTGGCGCACCCCACTATTTGAGAAGCACTGGGCTAGAGTCATAGTGCATGCTTGCAGGTAAGGTGATTTCATTGCCTGGGGCTGACTCAGGAGTGTACCCCAAGCACAGCCTGGGTTGGTCCAAAAACCAAAACCAAGAAAATAGAATTGATACTTGAGATACATATCAAAGAAAGAAGTAAAGACATGGGGAAATGACAAGCACCAAAAGGAAGGTGGCCTGAGGTGTGGGTTTCTGGATCTGGAGAACAGAACTGAAAACAAGGACCCCATGAAGGTAGGGAGACCTTTACAGTGAGATTGAGCTATCGTCCATCAGGATTTTGGTAGTGACTAGGTCCTGTTTGACTTCCACACACATTTGACGACCTACACGTGTCATGGGGAGGAGTTAAGGGATGCAATGATAAATAGGCATATGGAGAGGTATGTTGATGGTACCAGGCTTTTGTCATTTATTAGACTTCAGAGGAAAGGTTAAGGATGCCTTTTATTTTTGTTAGAAGATACGCTTTGCAACAAACATCCTGGGAGAATGGTCTGAGGGGGCCAGGAGGCTTCGCAAGCCAGGACTGAAATTCAGGTTATTCTGCCAGCTCCTCTGGGTCTCTGAGTAGAGGGCGGCACTCAGGGCACTGGGACTTGGTCGCTTGGGTAAGAAGTTGGGGGGTGAGGAGCATGGGTTGCAGAGTGGGGACTGGATTGTGGTCCTTGATAGTGGGCTGTTTGGTTTCATCTCTCCCCATCATGGCAGGACAGTGTGACCTTTGAGGACGTGGTTGTGTACTTCTCCTGGGAGGAATGGGGGCTCCTGGATGAGGCTCAGAGATGCCTGTACCACGATGTGATGCTGGAGAACTTTGCACTTGTGACCTCACTGGGTAAGACTCACCATTCCTCTGCCTTGACTACACTCTGCTTCTTTGCTTTTCTTCCTTCTCAGATCTCGAATCTTCCTTCCTTTCGCAATGGCCTAGCTAGGTGCTTTGGTTGACAGGGCTGGCCTGAGCATCTGTTGCTGCTTAAATGTGCAGGCTCTTCTTAGGGAAGAGCTCAAGATCAAAAGTTAACCTGTTGAATTGTACCATTGTCCCTCTCCGCTTCTGGATACTGGCGTCTGCTTTTATGTTGCCTCTACCGGAGGTTTTTGTCCACCACTTAGCCTCACTAATAGTGTCCACGACTTTGTGAGATGTTGGGCTCTTCTTATAAGACTGACTTTGTTTCCTACGTCTGTTACATTTTCTGTTACTGTCTTGAGCCAGTGTTAGTCCCTCACCTATCCTGCCACTGATCTGGGATTTGTAAATGTTCCCAAGCACTTGTTCAAGTGGCATTTAGGGTTAGTCCTGGCTGCTTCTCTGATGGATTCATAACAGCTTCCCCTGATGAATGGCACCTGTGAGAGGGCCGGTGCTAGATTCTCTTCATACCATGCTCCAGGCCTATGTTCTCACCACTGCCAGTAATTGCAACTCATTTCTATCTTTCCTACCTTTGAATTTTGGTCCTTGACTGCCCCAACATCTCTAACATCAGGCATTACAATATCTCGACAGTGCCCTTGAAATATTCCCTTCCCAGAGTGAGGTCTAAGGAGTACACATATACTTACAGCTTCTTTGAATAGTTTAGTCAGTCGCAGGCAGAATTTCAGGGCACGGGACTACTAACTTCCACACATCACATGTCACCTCTAGCCAAGGCACAGTGGAAAGATAACAGCAGAGGAATGAAGTAGTGATCCTGCTCTTTCCTGTATTGTCCTCTGTAATTACATCTTTCATTTTGTGAGGTCTCTGTCATTCATGTGCTTGTAGAGCCCCAGTTTCTTCAACCTGATCCCAACTCCTTCGTCTAGAGAACCTTCCTGTGTATCCTGTGATTGTTTTCAATATACGTTAGTAGTGGGGTTGCCCTTCACCAGCATTTCTGTGTTTTCAGGTTATTGGTTTGGAATGGAGGATGAAGAGGGATTTTCTCTACACAGCCTTTCTGTAGAGCCCGTGTCGCTGGGCAAGACTCCCTCCTGTGCCAAGTGTATCCTGGTGGAAAGAGAAACTTTGTACAGCCACATGGTGGATTATTCAGGATCGCCTCCTATTCAGAAGTCCTACCACTGTGAGGCCTGTGGAAAGCAGTTCTGGTTAAGCCCAAACCTCCATCAGCGGCACAGTGAAGAGAAGATGCTCAGAAGGGACACGGACAACTACAAGTTTCATGCGTCAGAGAAGCCCTTTACATGTTGGGAAGTCGGGAAGGATGTCCTGGCTATGTTAAGTCTTCTGCAGCACCAGGCCACACTCAAAGAGGCTAAGCCCCTCAGCAGCTTCAGGCACGGGGAGGCCTGTTATGGTGGTAAAAATCAGTACAAGTGCAGTGACAATGCGAAGCCATTCACCTACGAATACACACCTTTGCAGGAACAGCAGAATGACACTAGAGACGATTATGATGGTTGTTACGGCTGCAGTGACTGTGAAAATCCCTTCAGCCAAAGCTCCTTCCTTAGTAACTGCCAGAGTGTCAGCATGGGAGCGTCATCTTACGAGTGCAATGATTGTGGGAAATCTTTCAGCCAAAGCTACAATCTCATTCAGCACCAGAAAATCCACAACGGAGCACGGCCTTATATCTGCAGTGAGTGTGGGAAAGCTTTCAGCTACAAGTTCAGACTCGTTCAGCACCTGCAGATTCACACGAGAATAAAGCCTTACGAGTGCAGCGAATGTGGGAAAGCCTTCAGCTATAGCTCCACACTCATCAAACACCAGAGAGTACACACGGGGGCCAGGCCTTACCGGTGTGGCGAGTGTGGGAACACCTTCAGCCAAAGCTCCAACCTCATTCAGCACCAGAAAATTCACAGTGGAGCGCGACCGTACAAATGCAGCGAATGTGGAAAGACCTTCAGCTACAAATGTAAACTTGTTCAGCACCTGCGAATCCACACTGGAGAAAGGCCTTATGAGTGTGGTGAGTGTGGGAAGTCCTTCAGCCACAGCTCCACACTCAATCAGCACCAGAGGATTCACACTGGAGCCAGGCCTTTCAAGTGCAACGACTGCGAGAAATCATTCAGTCAGAAGTCCAACCTCATTCAGCACCGGAGAGTTCACACCGGAGAAAGGCCCTACGAGTGTGGGGAGTGTGGAAAGTCTTTTAGCCAAAGTTCGCACATCATTCAGCACAGAAAGCTTCACACCAGATAACAACCTCGCATGAGCATAACACCTGACACTGTGGGAAATCCTTCAGCCGGTGGTTAGCTGTCACGAAAACCATCTAGATTTGCTTTGTTCACATAGCAAATTTGGGAAAGTCTTCATGTAAAAATCTAACCTCATTCAGTCCTAGAGAGCCCTCACAGTAGCAGGGCATTAGGTCTACAGTGAACACATTACTTCATTCAGTGGGCTAGAAGTATTCTCCAGGGGGAGCAGTCCGCCCTAGGCATCTGAGAATCGGGAATCCCCCAAATGTCTAGGTTCCTAGGAAGCACTTAGGAGCCAGCTGTATCCTGCCCCTGGTTATTTTCTTGCCCTGAAGTATGTGTGGCAGACATCACCTCACCTCTACCCCTTTGCTGGTCCCATCAGTGTTCATCTGTTATGTGGATGATCAGGAAGGCAGGCAGCTCTGTTCTCTCTTCTGTACTTGGAAACACCATGAGAAGCCTTGAGTCTACAGGGGGACTTTGCTCCCTCCTTTCAGCCTTTCAGACTAAACTAGGGCATGATCCTGGCCTTTTCCCTTTTTTTGGGGGGGTGGGGTTTTTGTTGTTTGTTTTTTGTTTTTTTGTTTTGTTTTGTTTTTGCTTTTTGGGCAGCGCTCAGGGTTCACTCCTGGCTCAATGCTCAGAAATCACTCCTGGCAGGCTTGGGGGACCATCGGGGATGCCGGGATTTGAACCACCGACCTTCTGCATGCAAGGCAAATGCTGTACCTCCTCCATGCTATCTCTCCGGCCCCTGTTTTTTGTTTATGTCCCACACCCATCAGTGGGTACTCAGGGGCTACTCCTGGCTCAGAAATCACTCCTCGCAGACTCAGGGGACCATGTGGGATGCTGGGGATCAGACCCAATTGGACACCTTCCCCCTCTGCTATTGCTCTATCCCCCAGCTTGTTCTTGACCAAGTTCTGCCTGCTACTGGTAGCAGCTTAAGACTAAGCTAGCTTCTTCCAAGTTTTGGTCTCACTTGCATGGCTACAAAAGGCTTCCTAGGACAGTCAATGGGGCTTTGCTCCTAAATAGTAACCTGGATGCCAGGTTTCTTTGTGGGGGCCTGAAGTCATCCTGAGGGAGAGTGTAGTTGTCACATGACAACCTCTAGTGCTTCTTTGAGAAGTTTGAATTTGTCCCCTTGACCCAGGGATGTTACATAAAGATAAGCACCATTGTAGGGATGCTATTCCCCAGGGACTGCAAAGGAATCATGTGCCTTCCTGATCAAGTCTGGTCTCTGGGGTCTCTGCTTGCTAGGACTACAGGGCCATGTTGAAAGGATAAGTTGTGCAGAAACACTGGATGTGATTGCCAGGCACTGGAGACTGCAGCAGCTCGGGGGGCTAGGGGTTTCCCTTTTGAAGGTGCATATGCATTGCCCTGGGGACTGGCTGTGGGGTGAAGTGCTCACCAGCTCGGGCCCCTCTGTAGATGAGCTGGTCCAAGTAGATAAAGCTCTACTGCTGTTTTCCTTATGTCCTCTGGAAAATGAGATGAGAGAGATTTTATAGTACAGGGGTGTAGGTTTTTGACTCAGCGACTTGCTGGCTCACTAAAAATGATAATGGTTTGTTCAGATTTTCTGCCACCAGTGCAGGGTCGCCTTTTCTGAGGCCTAACGAACAGGTTAGTGGAATCAGTCCAGTGCTTCTCAACTTTGCTTAGTCTTCTATTTGAACCATTTTTTACAAAGCTATATTGAGGTATAATTCACATGCTGTAGACTACACCATTGAATTGGACAATATAACTAGTCCTGGCATAGACACGCACCCATGAAACTCAAATCAGGAGAATGAACCTCTTGCCCTTTCTAAGTCTCTTGCCCTCACCAGACCACTCTTGATTATCTTTCATAGTAAAGTAGTATTTTATAGAATTTTCTATAATCAGAATCCAAATGTTTACTTCTAAAATGGTGGCTTCCTTCATACTGTATTTCTGTTGCTGCGTCTTATTCTGCTGTATGATGTCTTCCCTGTCAATGAACACTTGGCTTGTTTCCAGTTTATGGTCATTCTGAATAAAACCGGGTATGTGTGCACAGATAACAGGAATGTCTGATTATTAATTTTATCATTGATCATCATATACTGCCACTGCATTATTTGGGGGGGGGGGTGTCACACCGAACAGTGCACAGGGTTTACTCCTGCCTCTGCATACAGAAATCGCCCTTGGCAGGCTCAGAAGACCATATGAGATGCCAGGAATCGAACCACTGTTCTGAGTTGGCTGTGTGCAAGGCAAATGCCCTACTGCTGTGCTATCTCTCCGGCCCCTGCCACTCATTTTATTTAAAATCCCAGACATACAATTCATTAATGAATAAACATTGTTTAGAATCTTATTTCTAAAATGTAAGAATACTTTTATAACTTCAGTAAGTACCATAACAAAAAAAAGTTTTGTTTTTCTTTTTGGGCCTCACCTGGTGGGGCTCAGGGTTTCCTCCTGAGAACAGAACTGTCATATGTGGTCCCAAAACAAAATTCTAAAATAGGCTGCCAGGGACATAACTCAGTGTTAAGAGTATTTGCCTGTGTGAGTCCTGGTATTATAGTAAAATTATTTTATGGGAGATTGATTGCACTCATCCAAAGTATCTTTGTGAGATATCTGGAATGATGATAATTTTATCTCATGTATTAAACATGTTTTAGATTATTTGGGTTTTGGGCCACACCTGGCGGTGCTCAGGGGTTCCTATAGACTCTGTGCTCTGAAGTCACTCTTCCTGGCAAGCTTGGGGTACTGGAGATTGGACCCAGGTTGGCCACATGCAAGGCAAGTACTCTCTGCTGTGTTACTGCTCTGGCCCCTGATTTAGTTTTCTTTTTAACAAGTCTTTCACAGTTACATTTAAGGTACATAGAGTGAATTAGGGCAATTCCTACCACCAGTGATGACCACTCTGCCACTCTTCCCAGCATGCATCCCATACCTTTAACCCCTTAGACTGCTAGCTAGTGTGACAGGACCCTTTTGTGTCCAGCTTGTGGTTTAGGTCTCTTGATTCTGTTGTCACACCCAGCAGTGCTCAGGGGTCACTCCTGGCTCCACACTCATAAATCACTCCTTGCAGGAACAGAGGACCATATGGGATGCTGGGATTCGAACCACTGTCCTGCATGAAAGGCAAACGCCTTGCCTATCTCTCTGGCCCCCTATTGTCATTAGCTTTGAGTTAGGCATTTAAGTCTGATCATTTTTATTTCTACTCAGTGCTCAAGCAATTGCTTTGCCCTAGTACCATCCGTTTTTCCCCCCTCAGTTTGTAGGAAGACAGAAAGATGAGGCCGGGGGGTGGGGGTGGGGTGGGCCGGAGATATAGCATGGAGGCAAGGCATTTGCCTTGCATGTAGAAGGACAGTGGTTCGAATCCCAAGAGTAACCCCTGTGTGCTGTGGGTGTGTCCCCAAAAAAAAAAAGGCAAAACAAAATGATCCATGTTCTATGGTTCTGATTGGAAAAAAAGCAGGTGGGAGCCCGTCTAGAAGCTATAAATAAGAAGTTAGAAAAGGGGAGCCAGAGAAATAGCATGGAGGTAGGGTGTTTGCCTTGCATGCAGAAGGATGGTGGTTCGAATCCCCTAAGCCCACCAGGAGCTATTTCTGAGCGTAGAGCTAGGAGGAACTCCCCCCCCCCCCCAATTTTTTTTTTTTTTAAAGTGGGGCTGGTATGGTATGGTGAGGTTTTAGCTTTTTTGCATAGTCACATCAAGTATAAGGGAAATTAGAAAGGAAATTCCCTTGGCCTAAGATACAGTATGTCTCTACTGTTGAAGCATACTGTCATTAGCCCAATTCCAGGCTCCAGGCCTGTTCATTGTCGAACTCCACTGATTTAGATTTTTTTTAGTGGTTATGTAGGTATAATTAAGGAAACTTAGAAGGATGAGTGTAGAGAGCAATGTGTTAGAACACAAACGGGAAAAACTGGAGTTCACATTTTATTCTGGGATACAGAGTGTTCAGGAGTCAGCACAACTTGAGCTGCTGATGTATTCATCGTGAATATTGTGTAAATGGTGGAACCTGGACAAGATTCCCTCAGCACTGTACAAAAATAAGAATCTCATGTTTTTATAACAGGTGCAGCAGAAGAAAATGAGTTTTGACATTGGTGAGATTTTTTATTTTGTAAATATAGTTTTGTATTAAAACAACATTCTGTCCTAGGATGTAGGATCTCTCACATTAAGATCATGTAAATAAAGATCTTGAGCTCAAGAAAACACTTTAAATTGAAACATTTAAAATAAACACATGGGCCCGGAGAGATAGCACAGCGGCGTTTGCCTTGCAAGCAGCCGATCCAGGACCAAAGGTGGTTGGTTCGAATCCCGGTGTCCCATATGGTCCCCGTGCCTGCCAGGAGCTATTTCTGAGCAGACAGTCAGGAGTAACCCCTGAGCACCGCTGGGTGTGGCCCAAGAATTATGATAAAAATAAATAAATAAATAAATAAATAAAATAAACACATGTATGTGCTCATATACTGAGATTTTTGTTTAAAAAGAGTTTATACTTGGGTTGGAGTGATAGCATAGTGGTAAGGTGTTGGCCTTGCATGCGACCAACACTGGACAGACCCTGGTTCGAATCCCAGCGTTCCATATGGTCCCCTGATCCTGCCAGGAGTAACCTGATTGCCATTGGGTGTGACCCATAAACCAAAAAAAAAAAGTTTATTCTAGGGGTGATTGGGTCACATACTGGTACTCAGGGCTTAGCTCTGTGTTCAGGGGTCGCTCTTGGTGTGCTTGAAGGATCATAGTGGGTGCTGGGGATCAAATCTAAGTTAACCAAATGTAAAGCAAATTCCTTATTCTCACTGTGTCATAAAGTTAAAAACTTCAAAAACTGAGACCAGGCTGGAGAGAAGAATTTTTAGGACTTATCCCTGAGCCATAAACTAGGAGTTTTGGTTTAAACAGCTAGAGACTTTCAGCCTACCTTTTATTGATGTATCTTTTTACTTCTGCCTGGTTTTGTGCTTAGAACTTACTCCTGGCAGGCTCAAGGGGACCCTATCGGATGCCAGGGATCGAACCTGGATTGGCCTCTTGCAAGGCCAATGCCCGACCCGTTGTGCTGTGGTTCCTGCCCCAGTCCTTCATTTTAAAGGAATTTATGTACAGCTGTTTTTGATGGCTTGGAAATCTTGTGAAAATTCAGGCTTTTTTTTGTTCAGTTCGTTTAAGAGACCTTGAAATGCGCCTTTGGACATTAAAATGTGGTCGCCAGGAGCCGGGAAGTGAGGGGAGAAGGACAAAGGCTGCTCAGGGTCTCCGAGCTTGGTACTCGTGAGGGTTGCTCCTGATGGTATAAGTGAAGGTTCGGTGTCATCTTTCGCCTTGGTGTCTGGGGCTTGTCTGTCTGTCTGTCTGTCTGTCCTGGCGCTGGGGCTCACTCCAGGCCAGCTGCGTGGAAGCAAAGACCCTGCCTGCCCTGTCCCGAGGGGGCATTCTTGGGGTTTGGTTTGTTTTGTTCTTGGCCACACCCGGCGGCGCTCAGGGGTCGCTCCTGGCTTGGGGACCAGAGGGGACGCCGGGGATCGAACCTCGGCCCGTCGCGGCTACGCTCCGGCCCCAGGGAGCGTTCTTGGCCCTGAGCCCCCAGCTACTGGGCCGGGGGCGTTTGGACCGGGGCCGGGCGGGCTTCGTCCAAGGCCGCGCCCTGCGAGGGTCCGATCGATCGAGGGGCCCCTCGCGCCCCGCCCTAGCTGTCCCCGGCGCTGCTCGCGGCTCCGCGGCTGGCTGCGGGCTGGGGCCGAGCCCGAGGGCGCCCCCCTCCCTCCATGCCTCCCTTCCCGCCCTCCCCGGCCGCTTCCGCTTCCGGGGCGGGACTTCCGGCCTCCCCGCCCGGGCCTCGGGAGCAACGAGGCAAAGACAGGCAGGCAGCTTCCCCAGTAGTGTTCTGCATCCCTTCACCCATCAGGGATCTGCGAGTAGTGGACGTTTGCATTTGCCAGACTGCTTCACGAGTTGTGTTGTAGGACGTGGAGAGAAGTTCTAGGCGACGTTGGCGTTGCGTGAAGAGAGTCGAAGATGGCAAGTGGACGAACAAGTGAGAACCAATGGATCTAAAAGCCTAGTGTTGGAAACATAGGGCGAAGGCTACATCGCACTGATTTTCCTTTATGGGCCGAGGCACAGTCTGCCCTGCGCACGGTTATTTCTGGTTCTGCTTTTAGGGAGAACTCCTGGCAATGTTTGGGGGGGTAATATGGAATGCAAGGGATTGGATCTGGGTGAGCCATTGCAAGGCAAATACCTTACCTGCTGTACTTGCACTCTGGACCCAAATCCATGTTGCTTTGCTCATCCGCGAATCAATTTGGGGCTTCTCAGTGAATTGTCAAACTGGGAAACAAAACCCTGTGTGTCAGTTGTAAACTCATTCAGTGATCACTGATGTCTTCTCAATTATAGGAAAATGTGGAGGATAATGAGAAGAATGAAGAGATGGATTTTGATCCCATGTGAATGAAAGTAATTGTGGAACATAATGTCTCCCGCATGGCAGTGTCCGGTGACGTGGAAATATGGCCATTTCCTTCTCCCAGGAGGAATGGGATTTCCGGATGAGGTTCAGAGGCTCCTGCGGTTCCACTGATGCTGGATAACTTGGCTCTAACAGCATCCACAGGTAAGATCCTCACTCCCTTCCAGGAGCCAGAGCTGTTGCTGACTTTTCAGTTTTCCACATGCAGTTCTGTCCTCTCTACCATCTTCTGTGCCTGTTCAACTTCTATGCTGTACTGCTCAGCTTTGCTGAGTGCAATGCTCTGGATTGTACATTCCTTGGAAGCTTGGACTCGTGTTTCAGATAAAGGTGCCAGAGGCTCATCATTAACTTAATAGATCCCACCTGCAGGACCTTTCTCTGGCAGACTATTTGGCACCAGACTGAGGTTCCAGCAGCAGACCTTGAAGAGAAACTGTTCAGTGGTAACTAATCTTTGAAATGTTTCTTTTTCAGTATAAAACTTGACCAGTACCAGAAGCATTACAAGGAGTGAAAAACCTCAAGAGACCTGGCATCATTTGTGAAGTATTGCAGTTCCCATTTGTTCCTGAACCATCTGACTCCCGGGAATGTTGGGGCAGAGCTCCCAGTCACCACTGACCTTTAGCTGCTGGCAACTACTGAATGTAGAAATCACAATGACTACAAATAGGTGTGCTTTTTCCATTGGAAAATGCCCTTATAAATGAGTGGCTGTAACAAATCTATCCACAACTGCCACAGTGCCTGTAGTAGGGAACAACTTTACAAATGTGGCCAAGGTGAGGAATCCTTGAGCTGCAAATACAGACTTCAGTACCAGTATCTCACAATGGAGAAATGCTGTATGGGTGTGGTAAATGTGGAAAATCTTTTAGCCGTATATCGGGCCTTGCTGACAATCAGAGAGTTCACACAGGAGAGATACCTTATGAGTGTAGTGACTGTGGAAGTCCTTTAGGACAGATCAGTGCTCGTTCAAACTTGAGGATTCACGCGGGAGAAAGACCTTATGAATGTGGGTTGTGTGGAAAATCTTTTAGGCAGAGATCCACACTTAATGAACACCAAAGAGTTCACACTGAAGTAAGGCCTTATGAGTGCAATGAATGTGGCAGAACCTTTAGGCAGAAATCTATGCTTATTCAGCACCAGTGAGTTCATGCTGGAGAAAGGCCTTATAAGTGTAGTGAATGTGGAAATTTTTTTCTGCACATATCCACACTTATTAAACACCAGGGAATCCAAGAGAAAGCTCTTTTGAATGGAGTGAATGTGGTAAGTCCTTCATGCATGGGTTCACACTTATCAACATCAGTGAATTCACACAGGAGAAATAACTTAGGAATATAGGAAAGAACCTGTTTGACAAGGTCTGTGCTTTTTTTAAACCTGAGAATTCATACTGGAGAGGCCTTATGACTGTGTAGAAGGTGGAAAATCTTTTAGACATTGGTCCACATTTACTCAACACAGGAGAAAGGTCTTGTGTGTGTAGTGCATGTGGAAAATCCTTTCGGCAAGATCCACAGTTAGTCAACAACAGAGTCCACACTGGTAAAAGACCTTGAGTGCAGTGAGGAAAATCACTTAGGCATAGACATACTTGCTCATCAAGAATTGACCCTGAGGGCCCGGAGAGATAGCACAGCGGCGTTTGCCTTGCAAGCAGCCAATCCAGGACCAAAGGTGGTTGGTTCGAATCCCGGTGTCCCATATGGTCCCCCGTGCCTGCCAGGAGCTATTTCTGAGCAGACAGCCAGGAGTAACCCCTGAGCACCACCGGGTGTGGCCCAGAAAACCAAAAAAAAAAAAAAAAAGAATTGACCCTGAGAAAGGAATTTTGCGTGTACTGAGGGGTAGTCTTAAGGCCAACAACCAAAATTAATTGACATTAGCCAGTTCATAATGGAGAACGATGCTATAATTGCAGTATAGATGGGGAATATGCTTGCAAGGTGAATCTTGTTAATTGTAGTGTAAGAATACAAGTGCATTCTACTTGGGATGATTATTGTGGGACTTACATCCTTCATTATAAGCTAGCTTAACCATTATCAGAAGTTTCACATTGAAGAAGCAATTATGGCTGAAGTGTGGGAGATTTAGTATAGCTCCAGTATACTGGTTCTGCACTTGGGAATTACTTCTGTTTGGGTGACCATAGGGATCAAACCTGGGTTGAGCACATATAAGGCAAGAGCCCTACCTGCTATCCTAACTCTCCAGCCTTGAGAAGAATGAAAAAAGTACTGGTATGAATTGAGCACCACTAGCCTTGATAAATTCTATCTGAAGAAAGCAGAAAGTTCTAGGTAGGAGGTTATTCTTTTTTGTTTGTTTGTTTTTTTGTTTTTGTTTTTGTTTTTGGGCCACACCCAGCGGTGCTCAGGGGTTACTCCTGGCTGTCTGCTCAGAAATAGCTCCTGGCAGGCACGGGTGACCATATGGGACACCGGGATTCGAACCAACCACCTTTGGTCCTGGATTGGCTGCTTGCAAGGGAAACGCCGCTGTGCTATCTCTCCGGGCCCAGGAGGTTATTCTTAAGCATTTTGTTATGAGATAAACATTGTTCTGTTATGAGATTAATATACCTATTAGTTTTTGTGACCATGGCAGCTTCACTTTGCCCAATCACATGCATCACCCCAAATACGTTCTTGATACGTAAATATATTGATTGTGTTTTTTCCACTTACTGGGTAATGAAGCTTTGATGTTCTCATTACCTCAGTCTAAGTAGCAGATGGATCTGCCTTTGTATTGCTTTAGTTGATGCTGAGTTCTGCTTTTGCACTAGCTTTTTTCAGAATTGTAGTTCATCTCATGATTCCATCTATACATTTTTCTAGTCTGTTCACCAGGTATGTGTGTAGAGAGGGTTTCCTGACAGTGCTCCAGGCCTATAACTGGCTCTGTGCTCAGGTATCAGGCCTGGTGGTATACACAGATTTCTATCCTGGATCAACAGCATACAAAGCAGCAACCTACCGCTATTTTATCTTCCTGACTATGGCCAAAGTTCCTTCTGTGTGTACACTGGATTTTACTCAAGAATATCAGACCCTTATTCATCTTAGATGGTGTCTGTTATGTGGATGGTTTGAAACTGACTCCTGCCAATGTAAGAGATGGATTTATGAGGGATAATTGATAAGTTGATAGAGTGGTGGTAGGAAGAGGCCAGAAAATGGCACTGGGCAGACTCATACAGGTTTATGTTGCTATCCATTGGATTTCTAGGAAACAGAAGGTCTTAGGAGTTCTCTTTTGTAAATTCATTGCTAATTTTCTTAGAAGATGCTAAGATGCAGGCAGTTTTGTAAGTCTCCATTCTTTTGGGTACAACAATTTTTCTTCAAATGTGCCATCAAATCATTGTTAGCTGCTGCTAAAAGGAATCATTACAATTTCTATGCCCTGTTTTATTTCTCTTTATAAAATAAATACTTTCATGGGTTGAATGGCAAAAACTCAAAATGTTCCATAAACATTCCAGTAAAGATGTGTTTCTGTTCATATTTAGATGTGTTTCTTGTGGGCAGCAGAATGTTGGATTCAGCTTTTTGCCTTTTTTGCCACTCTGTGTCTCTTAAATGGTGCATTTAGTCCATTGACGTCAGAGAGATACTTGTCATGGGATTTAGTAGGACTTTGGTGTGTCTCTTGGTCTGTCTTGTCTTAAAGTAGACATTTCAGTATTTTTTTTGTTTTGGTTTTGGTTTTGGTTTTGGTTTTTGGGTCACACCTGGCAGCGCTCAGGGGTTACTCCTGGCTCTATGCTCAGAAATCACCCCTGGCAGGCACGGGGGGGGGGACCATTTGGGATGCCAGAATTTGAACTGCCGTCCTTCTGCATGCACGGCAAATGCCTTACGTCCATGCTATCTCTCCGGCCCCTCAGTTTTTCGTTTAAGGCTGGTTTTGAGTCTGTAAAGTCTCTGAGCGTTTGCTTATCTGTGGAGCTATGTATGCTTTCTTCAAACCTGAATGGGAGTTTGGCTGAGTGCAGTATTTTAGGCAAAGCATTAATTTCATTGAGTTTTGTTACTACATCCCACCACCGTCTTCTGGCCTGAAGGTTTCTTGTGACAGGTTTGCTGTAAATCTCAAGGATGCTCCTTTGTACATAATTTCTCTTTTTGATTTTGCAGCTTTCAACATTCTGTCCCTATTCATCATTGTGATTAGAATGTGTCTTGGGGTGCTTTTCTTTGGGTCTCGTCTAGTTGGTACTCTTTGGCATGCAGAATTTGGTTGCATGCAGTATTTAGTTCTGGGAGTTTCTCTGCAATGATGTCCTTGACTGTTGATTCTTCCTGGGGATTTTCTTTCTGGGACTCCAATGATTCTAAAGTTGTTTCTGTTGAGTTTACCAAACACTTTTGTTTTTGTCTGTTCCCATTCTTTGAGGATTTTTTCCATTGTCTGATCGTTTGCTTTAAAGCTCTTTTCCAATCTCTTTTATTGTATGGAACAGTTATGCATCTCATCTTCCAGCTCACTGATTTGATCCTCAGCTGTTCTTACTCTGTTGGAGAGGCTTTCCAGTGAGGTTTTCACTTGGCCTACCAAATTTTTCAGTCCCGTTATTTAAGTTTGGAATTTTCTTTTTTCTTTTCTTTTTTCTTTTTTTTTTTTTTTTTTTGGTTTTTGGGCCACATCTGTTTGATGCTCAGGGGTTACCCCTGGCTATGCGCTCAGAAATCGCCCCCTGGCTTGGGGGGACCATATGGGACGCCGGGGGATCGAACTGCGGTCCGTCCTATGCTAGCACTTGCAAGGCAGACACCTTACCTCTAGCGCCACCTTCCCGGCCCCAAGTTTGGAGTTTTCTCTCTTTTTTTGTTTTTGTTTTTGGGCCACACCTGGTGGTGCTCAAGGGTTACTCCTGGCTCTGTGCTCAGAAATTGCTCCTGGCAGGCACAGGAAGACCATCTGGGTTGCCAGGACTTGAACCACATTGGTCCTGAGTCGGCCTCTTGCAAGGTAAACGCTCTACCACTGTGCTATCTTTCTGACCTTGGAGTTTTTTTGTTTTTGTTTTTGTTTTTGTTTTTTTTTTTTGTGGTTCTTGGGTCACACCAGGCACTGCTCAGGGTTTTTTCCTGACTCCGTGCTCAGAAATTGCTCCTGGCAGGCACGGGGGACCATATGGGACGCCGGGATTCAATCGGATGACCTTCTGCATGAAAGGTAAACGCCTTACCTCCATGCTATCTCTCCAGCCCTGGAGTTTTCTCATTTTTATTTTCATATCCTCTTCGTTCTTATTTGTGGTTTGCTCA
This sequence comes from Suncus etruscus, assembly GCF_024139225.1. Classification (NCBI taxonomy): domain Eukaryota; kingdom Metazoa; phylum Chordata; class Mammalia; order Eulipotyphla; family Soricidae; genus Suncus; species Suncus etruscus. Next base: position 97,252,081 of record NC_064861.1, read on the forward strand.
GCTCTATCCATGCTATCTTTGAATTCTGTGAACATCCTCTATATTTCTTCTCTAAACTCCTTATTTGAGAAGCTAAATAAGTGTGTGGCACTTTTTGGGTCATCAGAGCTGCCATCTTAATTCTCTGTGCATAGTGTTGGCCTACATTGTCTTCCCATTGTCACACTTGTAATGTGGTGTTTTCTATGTGTGTGCTGGGGTTTGTTGTCTAGAAGATGTGCATGGCAGTGCTTGTCTGGGCTTTGCCCTTCATGGGATGGCAACAGCCTACCTCTGATGATGTACCCTTCGGAGCTGTTCTGGGTGAGGTGCTTTGCAGAGCAGAGGCAAAAGTTCAGAATGTCTTCCTTGTGCCAAAACACATGGCAGGAATCAGGCTGTGCCCTTCGTGGGCGTAGGTAGCCTACCTCTGATGATGTGCCTTCAGGAGATGTTTTCTGCTGTGTACCCTTTGGAGCTGTTTTGGGTGGGGTGCTTCACAGCAACTTCACAGAGCAGAGGCAAAAGTTCCTCTTCCTTCAGTTTGGACTTCAACTCTGAAATCTTATTTGTAAATCTAACACTGTCAGCTTGGACTTCTCTTTACAATCTATCTTTGTTTTTTTCCTCATTCTTCTTTAGACCTTATCATTGAATCTCTATGAGACTTAAACTGTTGCCTGTATTGAGACATAGTTTTATCATTCAGCTTTATTGTCTCTGAAGTTCATAATTATCTTTTATAATACTATCTTCTGAGAATATATATGCCCTTATCCAATTCTTAGTTTTTTTTTAATTTCAGGTTTTTATTTTTTTTGTTTTGTTTTTTGTTTTTTTGAGTTACACCAGTGTCACTCAGGGATTACTCCTGGCTCTTTGTTCAGAAATCGCTCCTGGCAGGCACGGGGAACCATATGGGTTGCCGGGATTCGCACCATTGTCAGTCCTGGATCGGCTCTGTGCAGGACAAACACCCTAGTACTGTGCCATCCGGCCCTACTTTCAGTTTTGGCATGAAAATTTCATTCTGTAACATGGCTATTCTGCAACAATTTTTTTCCATGATCACCTTAATTCTTGCATTATCTGTTTTCTTCACAGTCTTTCCAGAATCTTCATTTTTCACAGTAGAAAATTGTTGTTTGTATATTTTCCAGTCTTCCTTGTTGGATTAATCCATTGCTGTCAGGAATGGCATCAAAAGTATTTCCTGATTTTTTTGTTTCATTGAGTTTGTGTCTTCTTTTCCTTCCCTTTGCAACCTGTTGGTAGATATATACGCTTCAATTAAGCCTTCCAAATATCACCTGATGTCATCTTTTTTTTTGTGTGTGTGGTTTTTGGGTCACACCAGGCACTGCTCAGGGGTTTTTTCCTGGCTCCGTGCTCAGAAATTGCTCCTGGCATGCACGGGAGACCATATGGGACGCCGGGATTCGAACCAATGACCTTCTGCATGAAAGGTAAATGCCTTACCTCCATGCTATCTCTCCGGCCCCCTGATGTCATTTCTAACTTTAGTTCAGGCAGCAAATCTTCCCATGTCATCCAGTGTATATATATTTGCTCCCTTTATTAAAAAATCTGCTATTTCTTTCTTTTTTTTTCTTTTTTTTTTTTTGGTTTTTGGGCCACACCCGGTGGTGCTCAGGGGTTACTCCTGGCTGTCTGCTCAGAAATAGCTCCTGGCAGGCACGGGGGACCATATGGGACACCGGGATTCGAACCAACCACCTTAGGTCCTGGATCGGCTGCTTGCAAGGCAAACACCGCTGTGCTATCTCTCCGGGCCCAAAAAATCTGCTATTTCTGATTGTTTCATTTGCAGTAATCATCAGGCGATGTAGGCCACGCTTGTTTTTTGCTTCAATATCTGCATTACATTATCTGTATTAGCAGCTTTTCTACTAAGTAGATAGCACCGTGGAGGGCACTCTTGTTAGAGCACCCTTGTGGCACTTGGTGAAGGGCACTCTTGTGGTTGTCCGTAAGATTGGGATCAGCACCATTTTCCAGAAGAATCTGCACAATATTTACATTGTAGTATTTTATTCAGAGTCCTGCCAAACCCGTCAGAGGTTGGTTAGCTATGGATGTCCATAAGATTGGGATCAGCAGCATTTTCCAGAAGAATCCGCACAGTGTTTACTTTGTAGTGCCTTAATCAGAGTCCTACCAAATCTGTCAGAGGTTAGTTTACCTGGCATTTTTTTTCTCTCCTAGGAACCTGCGACCCCTGGGGACCCCGGCCCGCAGGGTGGATGAGGGTCACGAAGTTATTCGTGAGTCACGAAGAGGAGTCGACCTGGAAAATAAAAGAGGGTTGGAAAATTGATGGACTCAAGATGAAAATCCGATCAAGAGTCCAAGTTTATTAAAAGGGAGCTAGTTGTTATAGCAAGCATGAGCACGTTTTCAGACAAAAGAGGGGAAGGGGTGATTCAGTACTTTTCCACCGTAACATTCCCATACATCAAATATGTCAGGGGGGGTTTTAGTGAGTTATACATTTACTATAAGTAGTCCTGTTATACATTTACTATAAGTGGTCCTGTTAACAGTGCTACAGATCTAATCTTAACTTGTAGCCTTTACATAGCATGTTTGTTCTTTATCCATTTACCTCTGGTAATGGCTCTTTTTATGGTCAGCTTTTTCTTTTTAGGTTCATGGGGGAAGCGCCACCAGTAGTAACCTGTCACGTACACAGGCTTTTTGTCTTCTCAGGCATCAGAGACTCCATATTGCTCTCTAGTTAAAGAGCCTCCAACAGGAACCCCACTGTTTCTCGGTTGCCAAAGACACAAGCCCAATGCAGGGCATTTCTGCATGTGTATGCTTCTCCATAGACAGTTTGGGTGTTCGGTTGGTCGAGTGATCTGAGGGTATCTATGTCCTGTTAGTGAGAACTGAAGCATTTATTTCACAAATTGTGAGATAATTGGGTTCAGGGGAAATGTAATCAGCATGAAAACTGATCAAACGAAATAGTGGAACTATTGCAAATAAGTGAAATGAGAGTTCAGGGGCAGGAGTGAGAATTACTTGTTTGGTCCCCAAATACCCCCCCCCCCGCCCCCAAATTCTTAGTATCTTCTAGGGAATCACATGATAAATGAATGCATTGCTACACACCCAAACCCCATATTTAGCATTTATTTTCATGAGGACTGACCGCTGAACATTCTTGGATTTTTTTTTTTTTAATTATTTGTGGTTGAGTGCTCCTGGAAGTGCTTAGGGAAACTTTGTGGTGCTGGGGTTTGAATTTGGGTATGCTATATTCAAAGCTCAACCCATTGAGTTAACTCTCTGCCCAGAAGCAAATAGATTTAGTGGATTTTGCATAGATAATGTGTGTTACAAACTTGAGGCCTTACACAAAGCATCGAGTCTAACACTGATCCCTATTCCCAGCTCTTTGGTTTCTCTGCCCTAGCAACGTGGGATTATATTCTATCATCCAAGATGCATAATGTTGGGGGCTACTGAGACCTTGAAGCTATAGCCAGCCACAATAAGCATGTAGATTGTAGAAGCTTGTAATGTGAGAATAAGCAGTTGTCAAAACCCCTTTTTGAAGAAGGGGCTAGCACAGTGTTCACACCAAGATGGGCCCAAGGTGTGGGCTAGTGCCCCTCAGGAACACTAACGGGAGGATGTTCCCACCAATATTGCCAGAGATGGCAAAAATAATTAAACAATAAGAGGTTAAGATGTAGGTCCCCCCCCCAAATAAAACCACTATGAAGTGTTTCAAATAGATACAGGTGGCTGCTTGAAATGTTAAGCAAATGCTAAGATTGTAACCATATATACTGCTTGAATATTTGATTTGATGTGCTTGTCAAAGCTCACTGCGTTGGACGGACATGGAAATTAAAATCTTCCCTTTGCTATTAAATTATCAAGACTGGTTTCTGAGTTCAGCACCGTGGGGGAAGCTTGATTCTGGACCTAACAACCTAGCAAGATACCTTGTACCTAACATTTAATTTTAAGAAGTAATTGTCACTTAGCTAACTAGAAATGAACATATCCCCCCCTTTTTTGGTTTTTGGGCCACACCCGGTAACACTCAGGGTTTAATTACTTCTAGCTATGGGTTCAGAAATGGCTCCTGGCTTGGGGGACTATATGGAATGCCGAGAATCAAACCCAGGTCTGACCTGGGTCAGCCAGTGCAAGGCAAATGCTGTACCACTATGCTATCACTCTGGCCCCTGAACATATACCCTTTTAACAGAAATTCTTATGCATTATGGGGCCAGAGAGATAGCACAGTGGTAGGTCATTTGCCTTGCATGCAGCCAACCTAGGACGGACGGTGGTTCCAATCCCAGCATTTCATATGGTCTCCCGTGCCAGCCAGGGGCAATTTCTGAGCTCAGAGCCAGGAGTTATTTCTGAGCGCTGCCAGGTGTGACCTAAAAACCAAAAAAATTTTTTTCTTATGCATTAAACAGAAACATGTATGAAACGGGTAGTTAAATGATGGGTTAAATGCTAGACATAACCTGTTAGCACATTTATGTTGTTACCATGAGTCTGGATTTATAATTGCAACAAAAGTGGTTAAAATGGAATTGGCAAGGAGAATAGACAAAGGAGATGACAGTGACAGGATGCTCTTGAGCAGATAATGGCGAAGAATGTGACTGCTGGAATTCTTATCTGCCGGTCAAAGTGGGTCAACACATACATCAATGAAGGAGAACCACTTGGTAAACGGATACATTTTTCTGGTATGTATGATCGTATTTATTCCTATACTGACATCTGTTAATTGGGGCTGTGCCAGAGATCAGACAAAGATGTGTGTTCGGTCTACCTCTGATTCCAGGTTGATATATCCTGTTACCTGAGCTAAGGATTTTCATCAGAATATAGACATTTGCCAAGAATTGAAATATCCAAAAGTCATAGATGCCAGTGCCATTGGAAGATGTGTGTGCATGTGTGTGCGTGTGGTGATATAAGGGATCTACCAGGTCTCATGCATGTGAGCACTATCAGCGAGACATATCTGGCAAGGATTTAATTCAGAACTACACTTTCTGGGACAAACTTTTCTTCGGATTTTTGGGCCATACCCAGCAGTACTTAGCGTTACTCTTGGTGGTTGGGTGAATGTATAGGTTTGAATTTGGTTGAATATGTGCGAGGAAAGCTTCCTACATGCTGTACTGCCCTACCCACTGTCTTATCCCTCTGACCCCCCCAAAAAAGATTTTTTTTTTAGACTTTTTTTTTGTTTGTTTTTTGGGCCACACCCGGCTTTGCTCAGGGGTTACACCTGGCTGTCTGCTCAGAAATAGCTCCTGGCAGGCACGGGGGACCATATGGGACACCGGGATTCGAACCAACCACCTTTGATCCTGGATCGGCTGCTTGCAAGGCAAACACCGCTGTGCTATCTCTCCGGGCCCCCCCAAAAAGATTTTATGTTTTTATTTTTGGGTCACACCCAGCGGCGCTCGGGTTACTCCTGGCTCTGCGCTCAGGAATCGCTCTTGGTAGGCTCGGGGACTCTATGTGATGCTGGGAACCGAACAGCCCGGGTAGGCCCTGTGCAAGGCAGAGGCCCTGCTGCTGTGCCATTGCTCCCATCCTGTTGTGGTTATTCTTGAGGTGGAACCAATTTGGATGCCCTCAAAAATGTATTCCGCTTAAAGGAAAGGAACTTAGTATCAGCTAGGGATGTGGTGGCGGGTAGGATGTGTGACTCGTTGAGAAACCTTTCTCAGCACCCATTATTGTAGGGCAGGGAGGGGACCTCGCTAGTCAGGAATACCTACTGGACCCCCTTCCAGTCTCGGTGCAAGGGCTCCTGTACAGTGCTCTTGGACACGTGGGAAGGCGGCCGAGAATCATAGGGGACAAGACTCGGGCCTTGCTTCATGATTGTGCCCTACCCTAGGGTGTGACCTGGCATTCTGCTCCCACCCTAGGGTGGTACCTGATTCTGCTCCCACCATTGGGTGGTACCTGATTCTGGGGCATAAAAGCAAGGGTCTGTGGAAGGCGGTGGGGGGGGAGGCTTTTATCCAGGGCCTATTATTAGGCCTTTGGGCTTCGGCCTCTTCACGGAATAAAGAGCTGTTTTCTTCGGAAGCCTGACTGCCTCTTGGCTTTCTTCCCGCCGCATTCACCTCAGAACCGCCGACTGAACAGGATAACAGAAGTGTGGTCTGAGCTGGAGGAGAAAGGTCTCATCCTCCATCCCTCCATCAGTCAACCTCTTCAGGGGTTGACTTGCAACACACAGGAGCCCTGAGGGGTCCACCCACAGCAGAATTCATACGGCCCAGTGCCATGTTTTGTCATTGAGTCTGTCGCACAACAGCCTTCTGCCTATTCCTGCTGGTGGTTCTCGGGGACTCTTGATGAAGATAGCGAGGGTTGGGGAACCCTACCTGCTTGGGGACTTTGAGGCCTATCTGTATGGCAATGCACTGAGCTGGGAAACCAGGTAGTGCAGTTCCAGGGGAAGGGGCTAGACTGGAGCTTAGTTAAAGAAGATACGGTTTCTCCACTCACCTTTCAATGCAGCACTTGGCCACTGTACTACTGACATTCGTAAACTCCCGTAAAATCCTGGCTTGCTAACGGACGCATTCCCAGTCAGATTCAGCACTTGATACTTTCAGGACTGTTCTTCACCCTCCTCTCAAGGCGACCAGATTTGCCTGCTTGTTGAAGTTTTGGGTCACACCCAGAGATGATCAGAGATTACTATGTGGTAATTGTTCCCACTGCACTATTGCTCTGGCTCCCTGATTTGGCTTTTTATGTTGTAACTCTGTTTTATATGATTTTATGAATCATTTTTCCTGATTTTTCTGCGCTTGCTAGAATGGGGGATCGCAGTTTCACGTGCACTAGCCGTCCTCCTTCTGAAGGTCACTCAAGTGGAGGCAGGCTGTGGCTTGTCTGTGTCATCTTTTTCGCTGTGTTTCCAGTCTAATGGAACCCAGAGTGTAGGTGGCCTGTGGGGGCATACCATCCCCTGCCTCTCCCATGTTGCCCATTTTGGAAGCAGCTTTTCCCATCTCTACCTGCAGCTGTGGGCTAGCTTGCAGGAGGCACTAGGGAAGGACAGGAGTCTATCTCAGGGCACGTAAGTCTACCTTTGTTCTGCCTTTCCGTGTCCACTCTGGTGGAGAGACCAGAAGGAACATCTCCCTCTTATATTCAAGAACCCCAGGTGGTGCGGGAGGAATGTGGGAGCCTGGGGCTCCCCAGAGAGAATCTGTGGTGGGGCCAGGAGTCACTTCCTCCAAGGACAGTGGATGAAGGATGAAGGTTTATTAGATGGGATGCTCACTTTTATACTAGCAGCATCACCCTTAAACAGTCCTGTGTTTGTTTTGGGGGCATACCTGGTGGTGTTCAGGGGACCTTCTGGGGTGCGATGCAAGGCAAGTGCCCTTTTTGCTGTACTGTCTCTCCAGCCCCACATCCTCAGCATTCTTCGCAAAGAGCTAGATGGCAATAGCATTAGCTTCCAGGGTGGATTGGGGGGTTAAACAATTTGGGGAGGGCCAGGGATGGACCTTTCACTCCTGGCCCTGCCCTGTGATTTTGTTATTATTTGCAGAGTTTACAAGATAGAACACCATGATGACTGTCCTAAATACTGGGGCAATTTTTTTTTTTTTTTTTGGTTTTTGGTTTTTGGGCCACATCCGGCAGTGCTCAGGGATTACTCCTGGCTATCTGCTCAGAAATAGCTCCTGGCAGGCACGGGGATTTGAACCACCTTAGGTCCTGGGTCGGCTGCTTGCAAGGCAAATGCCGCTGTGCTATCTCGCCCCAGATTTTGGCATTTTTATCGAAGGTATGTACTTTTTAAAAAACATTCACCCAAAACTTGATGTGAGTCATATGGTAACTGTGCTTCTGTCTTTGAAGCTGGAGGCTAGGGACTGGAGCAATAGCACAGTGGGGAAGGTGTTTGCCTTGCATGCAGCTGACACAGGGTCCCTCAAATCTGCCAGGAGTAACCTCTAAGCGCTGCTGGGTGTTTTTTTATTGGGAGGCTAAATGGTAGCAGGAAATGTCAGCGCCCACAGCCCACTTTTCTGCCACCAGGACCTACTAAAGCTGGTAGACAAACTCTCCACCAAAGATGTATTTGCAGGACTGGAGGGACTGAAGAGCTGCTACAAGGGATGGTGCTTGCCTCACATCCTCAGTCCCTAAACCCTAGGTTAGATCCCAGCCCTACTGTATCCCAAATTGCAAAAAGGGCGGTCTTGCGTACCTTTGTTTCCTTTTAGTTTTGTACTCACACCTGCCTATGCTCAAGGCTGACTCCTGGCAGGGCTTGGGGGACTCTAGACGTTTCTGTGCTGTGTGCAACAATCGCTTTTCCAAACCCTGCCTGCATCTTTTAACCTCAAGGCAGTAAGAAATTCCTTTTCTCGTTCTGGCAGTCTTGTTCTTTTGGTTTTTAGGCCACACTCGGTGCTCAGGGGTTACTCCTGGCAGACTCGAGCGACCATATGGGATGCTGGGGATTGAGTCCGAGTCAGCTAAATGCGAGGCAAATGCCCTTCCCACTGTGCTTTGCTCCTGCCCTTGAAACTGAAAATACTGCTAGCAGGTAAACCGGTCGTAAACATTTTACTGAAATCACAGTCAGATTTTTTTTTTTTTTTTTGCAGTTTATTGATTGATTGGTTTTTGGTCCACACCCAGTGATGCTCAGGGGTTACTCCTGCTTTGTGCTCAGAAGTTGCTCCTGGCAGGCACCGGGGCCATATGGGATGCCGGGAATCGAGCCGTCCTGGGTAGGCCGTGTGCAAGGAAAACGCCCTCTCTGCTGTGCTCCTGCTCCAGCCAGAGAAGTGAGTGGAGGAGCCAAGCACAAGCCAGCCTGGCTGCTCCTACGTGGCCAGGGTCGCCCCTGAAACAGCAACCCCTACCGTGGGGCCCAGGTGAAGGAAGAGCCACTAGCCAGAGAGGGGAAGCCAGGCCTGTGCGGGACAGCAGGCGTGTCCATGGTCGGGCCTCCCCTGGGACCATCGACAGCCACGGACAGTTCAGGGTCTGGAAAGCAACTTGGGAAGCGACCGGCAAATGCAGATGTTTTGGAGCAAGTACTCGAGGGGCCGAGGCCAGGGAGCAGCGGGTGGGTGGGTGGGTGGGAGCCTTCCTCGCATGCCCTAGACCAGGTTCGATCCCCGGCACCCCAGGGAGTCCCCCCCAAGTCCGGCCAGGAATGATTGCTGAGTGCAGAGGCAGGAGGCAGGAGTCGGCCCCGCGCACCTTCGGGTGTGAGCCCCCAACTAAAGCGAAACAAGGCAAGTTCTGGGTGGGTGGTACCGGTTAAGGATCCATAGCAGGGCCCGGAGAGATAGCACAGTGGTGTTTGCCTTGCAAGCAGCCAATCACACGCCTTCGGTCCTGGTTATGCCCAGCTGCAGGGAGCGGGTCCCCGGGTCCCCATAAAGCCACTCCATTTGGCTTTGAGCTCAGACACACACACACACACACACACACACACACACACACACACACACGCCCTTGGGCCTGGTTCTGCCCAGCTGCAGAGAGGGGGTCCCCGGGACCCCATAAAGCCACTCCACTACGCCACAGCCCGGGTCCTGAGTGACCCAGAAAAATGCTTAGGAAGGGCCAACAAAACCTTGGATGAAGGGGCCAGAGCAGTGGCACAGTTGTAGGGCGTCTGCCTTGCACGCGCTAACCTAGGACGGATTGCTGTTTTCTGGGAGCAGAGCCAAGGGTAACCCCAGAAAAAAACCTGGAATTTAGAGGCTTGAATGCAGCAGAATGGTTCCTCACGCATCTAGGACACCTGCTCTACCACTTGGGCCACAATCCCAGGACATTTCATTTCCCGTTTAGTCCATCCTGGTCAGTGCTCATTGTTTTACCAGGCTCTGCCGTGGGTCCTTATGCAGTTGTCGCTGGCTTGCAAAGGAAGAGCCTAAGCCCTATGCTATCTCTCAGTCTCGACAAATTATTGTTTTGATTTGATTTGAGGCACACTGAGGCTCACAGGGATTACTCCAGGCTCTGCACTGGGTTCATTCCTGGTTGTCTGTGCAGAAGCACATAGGTTACCGGGATGGAACTCAGACTGACCATGTGCAGGGCAACTACCTTCCCATCTCACTGAACACTGACTGCAGCTCCTACCCTCCTGTATTTGTGAGGCGGCACGCCTGGCAGGGCTGGGGGCTCCAGTACTCAAAGCTGAGCCCTCTGAGCCCACCCGCCCAGGTTTCTGTCCCAGATGGCTGCTTCTCTGTGAACAGCAGGAAACAAACAGCGAGAGCCAGAAAGCAGGAAACGTAAGTTGCCATGAAAGAAAACCCCCGAAAGGACCCTAGCTATAGAACGCAGGCCGGGCGCTTGCCTTGCAAGGGCGATCAAACCTGGATTTGAGCCACTGTATCACATATGATGCCCAAGCCCGCCAGGAGTGACCCGAGTGTTAAGTCCTGAACACTTCTGTGTGACCCAAAAACCTGCAAGGGACACACGAGGGGACAGTCCCTCCCAGAACGGAGCTTGCTCTTTGCCCCAGTCTGCCTGATAAGTGGCCTGTCCCACACACCTGATCCCCTTCCTGAACCCCCATTACTCCAGCCATCTCAGAGAGCAGCATTTGTGCACAATCTGACACTCACCTCTAGAAACACAGTGCCCAATTCCTCCTGTTTGAGGTTTCCCAAGCCATGGTGGACAGGAATTCTGTCCTTTTATGTAGGCCAGAAATTGGGGAGCAGGGACAGTGAGGGTTTCGGGCCAACAGTGCATGTGGAGAGTCCAAAACTACAGTACTTGGAACCTGAAGGTCAAGATGTTACAACCACGGGGCGGGAGCGATAGCACAGCAGTATGGCGCTTGCCTTGCATGCAGTTGATACAGGATAGACGGTAGTTCGAATCCTGGCAACCCATATGGTCCCCTGAGCCAGGAGCAATTTCTGAGCACATAGCCAGGAGTAACCCCTCAGCGTCACCAGATGTGGCTCCACCCAAAAGAAGATGTTATGGAACCTACCCATGTGTGACAACCCCATCCCCACCTCCTCCTCCTCCTCCAGTCACAACGCTTTCCCCACAAGCTCTGCCCTGACCCCCACTGACCACCCCACACCCTCCTCTATTCCCTGGCTGGTCTGCATTTCTTCTTGCCTGAAGCGACAAAGGACTTGGGACTCCTGTTCCATTGAGCAGATCCCTCAGAGCATACGCTATTCCTTTGAGAGCACTGAAGTGGCTTTTGGGCCGCGGGTTGCTATCAAGGATGTGTACAGATCTGGTTCAGTTTTAGAAGCAGCTATAGGTCCGCCATCAGGCCCGACAAAAGATCCCTCATCCATGTCCATAGTCTGCACCTCCCCAAAGCTGGAAAAGACTGCCAGAACTGGGCGGTAGATGGAGTCCAGCTGAGCTAAGTCATATGACCAAGAACCCACTGTGACACATACGATAATACCATGAACACACAAGCAAACACACACACACACACTGGCCCTCTCCAGAGATGCGCACAGGTGCTGGAACAGAGCTCAGACATAGTTTTGAGATTATATCTGCTGGTGTTGAAGGCTGACTTCTGACAGATTTGGGGACTCTATGGGGCGCCGGGGGTAGAACCCGTGTCAGGTGTATGTGAGGCAAGGACCCTCCCAGCAGTCGAGACAGATTTTGCTCCTGGCAGTTTTCCCTCTGGCCCACAGAGTCACATGCTACTTGCCAAAGACATTAAAGCTACCCCAGGAGCCCTCTAATGCTCCGCTCCAGCCCCATTTCAACTCTACTTCCAAACTTCCTGGAAATCTCCCAACACCGCATGGCTGGGCACTTTCTAAGTGGGTGGTAAAGTGAGAAGTTCTCTGTGGCTATACCAATGAAAAACAGGCTTCAGACTTGTTACTGACAGGATTTCCCCAAGTACATGATACCTGCTACAGAAAAGATTCTCAGTCTGTACTGTTTAAAGGTGATCTTGGACCTTAAAACAACGCAGCCAGCCAAACTCATTCTCACACACACACACAGCTTGTCTGCAGTGGAAACTAGCTAGCATCGAATCTGCACTGAGACGCTCTCTGGCTTTTTCAAAGAGGCACACTTGTCCTTACCTCTATAGTTTGGAATGTCCCCCTCCCCTTTTTTGTTTCTGGACCATACCTGCCATCGCTCAGGAATTACTCCTGGCTCTGCACTCAGAAATCACTCTTAGCAAGCTTGGGATACCCTGTGGGATGCTGAGGATCAAACCCAGGTTGGCCAGGTGCAAGGAAAACCCACTGTGCAATCGTTCCGTCCCCAAAAAGGCCTCTTTTCAAGCCAACCCAAGCCATTAAAAAAAAAAAAAAACCCATCTTGGGGCCGAAGCAGTAGCACACGTCCAACCCCGGAAGGACCCTGGTTCAATTCCCCGCATCCCATATGGTCCCCCGAGCCTGCCAGGCTGATTTCCTGCGATTTCTGAGCAAAGAGCCAGGAGTAAATCCTGAGAGCTGCTGTTTTTGTGACCAAAAAATAAACAAACTAAAATCCCCAATTGGCCGGAGTGATAGTTCAGTGGGTAAGAGGTTTGTGGCCAATCCAGGTTTGATCCCCAGCATCCTATATGGTTCCTCTAGAATTCCAGGAGTAATCTCTGAACACAGAGCCTGGAGTTTCTGAGCAGGAACAGAGTGATAATACAGCCGAGCACTTCCGAAACTAAAATAATACTCAGTTGGGGGCTGGAGTGATAGCACAGGGGATGGGGTATTTCCCTTGCACACAGCCAACCCAGAGATTTGATCTCTGGCATCCCATAGGATCTCCGGAATCTGCCTAGAGCTGTCTGCGCACAGAGCCAGAAGTAACCCCATGAACACTACCAGGTGTGGTCCCAAAACTAAAAAATTCAAACAAAAAATCCTCAAGGGGCTGGAAAAATACTATAGGGTTTAAGGTAGCACATGCCTTTTTGAAGCTGAAACTGATCCCTGGCACCATCTCATCTCAGCACTGCAGCGAGCAAGCCTGGAGGCCTGGCAGCAGTACATCCTCACACCCATGCTGTCAGTCAAGAACAGAGGGACGCATTTCCCTAGTGAGAGAATGAACCAGTAGTTGAAATACTGTCTTTATTATCCAAAAAGCAGAGAAACATGAGGTAAAGTGTTCTCCAAGCTGGAAATCCTGTTACCATTTCCTGTGAAAGAAATGATCCCCGTGAGAAAAGCAAACCTGTTTAGGGAGGAATGCAGAGCTTCCTTAGAACCTGGGGTTCTCAGCACCTTGCCCATGGCTTGAAGAATGTGAGGATTCTGCCTTCCCTTCGCATACCAGGGTGATGGAGCCAGGAGACTTTCTATGGTTTCAACCACAGGCTTTGACAACAAAGGCAAATCCAGCAAGGAACTTCAATCTGGTTTCAAAACGGGTCAGAGGACTTGAAAACTTCCCTTGGCTTGATATTCAAAAGGCATTTTCTAGGACTAATGTCCAGCGTGGGACTGATGTGCCTGTCAGATGATGATGGATGCCTCAGGGCCTACAGCCGGCCTGCAGTGTGGACCTTCTGGTGCCGAACGAGATGGGAGCTGAGGCTGTAGCATTTCCCACACTTGTTGCACTCATAGGGCCTTTCTCCAGTGTGGATCTTCTGGTGCCGAACGAGGTGAGAGGTTCTGATGAAGTCTTTTCCACATTTGCTGCATACGAAAGGCCTTTCACCAGTGTGAACTCTCTGGTGCACAATAAAGTCAGAGCTCCGACTGAAGAATTTCCCACAGTCCCTGCACTCAAAAGGCCTTGCTTCAGTGTGAATTCGCTGGTGCTTAATGAGGTTATATCTGTGGCCAAAGCATTTCCCACAGTCACTGCAAGCGTAAGGGTTCTCCCCAGTGTGAGTGCTCTCATGCTGAACCAGTGTGGGCTTGTGCCGGAAGACTTTTCCACAATCATTGCACTTGTAAGGCCTTACACCATTGTGGACTCTTTGGTGGACAACCAAGTTGGAGTGATGGCTGAAGAACTTTCCACATTCGCCACATTTGTAAGGCATTTCTCCCGTGTGAATTCTTTTGTGCTGAGTCAAGTTGTCTTTGCGACTGAAAGTTTTCCCACACTCGCCACACTCATAAGGCCGTTCCCCAGTGTGGATTCTCTCATGTTGGACCAACGTGGCCTTGCGGCTGAAGGCCTTCCCACACTCACCACACTCGTACGGCCTTTCCCCAGTGTGGATCCGCTGGTGCTGGACCAGTGTGTCCTTGCGGCTGAAGGTTTTCCCACACTCGGTGCACCTGTGAGGCATTTCTTCAGCAGGACAGGCCTTGCTACTTTCAGTGTTTGCTGCCTTCCTCTGTCTATGGCTGGCCTTTTGCTGTTGACAGTACAAACTGGGCACTTGTTGCTGCTCCTCCTCACCCGTGGAAGGTGTCTCTAACAAGCGAGGCTCTTCACAAGTGGTACAGCTCCTCAGAAGCAAGGAATTTTCTTTCTCTGTTCTGAATTTTTCTGTTTCGTGTGACTTCAGGTTTAGATTAAAGTCTTTACTGCAGCAGATTTGGCTCCCACACATCCCACCTGTGCCCCATGTCCCAGGCCTCAGGCCACAGTGGGCATCTTGGTGTTGATCCAGGGGGAAAGAACTTGTCGAGATAGGGCCACACATGTCATAAGGGTGAGTCATCAGGGCAGATGATTCTGAGAGATCACTAGAAAAATGCTCCACTCAGAGGGCACCTCTCCATCCTCCACCCCACTCCAACACCTGAAATTAGAAAACTGATGTTGAAATAAGCGCAGATTTGATGGGAGGGAACAGCACCAGGAAAATGTGTGGTGGGCCCAGGATGAAACATGAAATATTGTGTGTAGGACAACAGATCTGGAAGCAGGTTAAAGAGTTTCTGAGCAGGAACAGAGCGATAATACAGCCAGGAGGCTGCTGCCTTGCATCATGCTTATCCAAGTCTGATCTCCAGTACCCCAAATGGTTCCCCGGCCCAACAGGAGTAAAAGCCAAGAGTAAGCCCTGTGCAACCACCAAGTGTGACCCTAAAATAAGCCAACAAGTTTCTGAGCAAAATGAACTCAAAGTGTTACAGATCAGGTCAACTCAGAGAAGGAGCAAAGACACAAAGACGGGTTATAGCTTCAGAAGATGTGCTCCCCTCACCAGGACCCATCCAAGTCCTGCCTGCTAGAATCAAATGCCCCCTCAGAACTTCGAGGTCTATCCTTTAGCACCTCTGGGTAGGCAGAACTGTAGCAAAGGTAAAGCTCACAGAGGAGACATGGCAAATGAGTGTTAAATCACTGGCCAGAGAAGCCCAATCTAGATAGCACAGGGGGTGAGGCACATGCTTTGCAAGCGATCAACCTAGTTAGATCCAGGCACCCCATGTCACAAACTCCGCCAGTAATGGTCCCTGAGTACAAACGCAGGAGTAAGCTCTGAACACAGCTGGATGTGACAAAAAGCAAAACAAAGCAAACCAACAACAATAATATTCAGCACCTATATATGATAAAAGGCACATTAAGAGTGGCTTGCAAGTAGAGTGCTTTACTCTGGACTCGCCAACACCCCAGCTTGGCTATGTAATTCCCTTCTGTTATTTCTTGGGGATTCTGTCTATTTACTTCTCATATTTCCTAAGCAAAATTGTTTCACTTTGCAAAATTAAAACCTAACATCTTACATGCGCAACCCAGCAACTACCAAAAATCGTGACCCGATTGCAATTCAGAGCACTGGTGCACTCCATAAGTTCCAATTAGGAGTGGGGCATGCTGGTGAGCAGATGAGAGTTGGCTGGCAATGGGGGACACCCGTGTTGACTGTGAGGCTCCCTTTTCAAAACCTTTCAATCAAGGCTTTGGGACCCCTCGGGGTGAAGGAGGTAGGAAAAACAGTCATGCTTGGGCGCTACGTGGGGAGTGCGAGAAATAGTGACAGCCCAGCACGTGACCGACTCTGCCAGACCTCCTGCCCTGATTACCCCATAATCCCTGTTTGTGGACAGACGCTGAGCATACACGGAAAGGTGGACATAGCCCATGCCTCGAGGGCACACTATCTCTAAGACTCCAAGGAACGAATCTGACTCTACCTCCCCAAATCACAGGGTTTTCCCACCACCCCAGCACCACATCTATCTTTGGTCAATGGCCCCCTACTGCTGGGATGATCCTGGAAGCAACTTTTAAGTCCTACCACTACACTCCCTGCCAATTCGAAAGCATGTAGAGGTTTCCAGGTAAGCTCAACCCTTTCTCTTCTGCTGCCCCTCAGTCACCCACCCCACCCCACCCCAGTCAGACGGTCCTCACCCTGGAAGTGGGATCAGGAATCTGTCTGTATCAGGCACGTTGGCATGTGACACACACACCCACACACACACACACACACACACACACACACACACACACTCACTCACTTTTGTTTTTCATGAAAACCAAAGGCGCAGCTGTTCCGAACCCTGGCTGTTTTCATGATTCAATGTTACTGATCCACACACACCAGGTGAACACAGGCCCTTTGGCCGAGTCAACCTCTGCGCGTTGCCTCTGAGGACAGGCACCTGCTTAAGGGCGGTCAACCGCTGGGCTCCACTGGACGAGGCCGGCACGCTTGCTCTCTGTTAAAAGGCAGCGCCCGAGGTTGGAGAGAATGCAGAAGGTGCACGTCTGGGCTGGAGCGGAAGCACAAGGGATGGACAGTGGCCAACCCGGGTTTGAACCTGGCATCCCCGATGGTACCCCCCCCGTCTGCCAGGAGTCACCCCAGAGCGCCACCAGCTGTGACCCAAAGAGCAAAGCCAAAGAGCGCGTGTCTTGCGTGCGACCACATGGGGTTCCTGAAGCCCCGAAGCCCGAGACAACCTCAGCCTGCTCCCGGCCTGCTGTCCCCCCAGGGGCCTCCCGCAGGCCCCATCTTTTCCACAGGCCCCTGACGGGGGCGAGGGGAGTCCGGCTGCTCCTGGGCTCATCCAACTCCCTGTGCTCTGTCCCTGGCACCACAGACGGCCCGACCAGCCTCCCACAGTGACGGACAGGGCGGCGCGAGGCTTCTGGGTGATGTAGTCCCCGGCTCTCCCCGAGAACAAGAGCCAGGAGCAGGGGAAGAGGCTGGCAAACGGCTGTGGGTTTCGACCCCCGAGCCCCACAGGGTCCCCCCATCACCGCCAGGAATGAGTTCACTGCGCAGTCAGGAATCACCCCTGTGCATCACCCCAAACTAAATAAAAAACCGGCAACAGCTATTTCTTTGTCGACACCTTTTATTGGGGGCCAGGGACTCCCAGGGTGGGGTGCCAGCCCCGGCATGGTCTTGGGACCAGCAGTCATCTTCTTTGTCCCGAGGACTTAGGACACAGTCCCACGCGGGGTCCCGACAAGGTCCTGTCCACTCCACCAGGAGCTCTTGCTGGTAAACGCCCAGTCAGACATCAGAACTAATGGAATGGAATGAAGGTAGTTCTCAAACATCAAGTCCCAGCATACGAGCTCACAGGAAAGAAATTACAAGCCGTTCTCAAGGAAGGTCCTTCTAAAGGTACCAGACATCGGATTTATTACCATGACAAAAACCAGCAGTCTTTCAGGAGGGGGGTTTGACCCAGACCCAGCAGAACTTGGGGAAAACTCCCAACTTTGGGGCATTCGGGTCCAAGGACTGAACCTGGGCGTCCTTCCACCAAAACAGGCCCAACGACTATTCCCAATAGCGATGATGAGGAAACACCAAACAAAGGCAATGGAAAAAGCCGAGGTCACAGCTGGCCCAGATCTTGGCAGTCCTTCAGACAGAAAGAGAGCAGATTACTTGGGCCGACTGCAAGAGCCTCTCTCCCAGACGGTCCCTGTCCAGGCCAGATATCGGACCAGGTGCTGAGACGAGTGCTCCCGTCCGCCTACTACACCATGAGCCAACACAATTGCCGGGAAGCCAGAGGTTACCAGTCTGGGATGCCGCAGTTCTCCCATCGCCTCGTGCCCTCCTGCACCCCCACATCTCTGTCCACACAGCACGAGCAAGGACACGGGCCTCAGTGCTCCAGCAGCCCTTGGTCCGTCCAGCAACCAGAAGTCTCTCTGCCCAGCCTCGCCACACACAGCTTAATCTGGAACCCCAAGAACAGCCTGTACCTGAGCCTGGGCCCCAGCAGGGCTCAGGAGGCCCCAGTCCAGTGGGTCCTCAGACCCTCCTTGCGGCTGGTCACCCCAGCGCCAACCGAAAAGCACAGCTGAGTTGATGGACTAAAATGACAGCCTCCAAGTCCTGGCCTGCACCCATCCCACCCTTGCCTGCTGCTTGGCTCAAGGCACTAACGCAGCGCCCTGGGGAAACGTGATTTTCACAGGTGCAACCAGAATGCCCTGGAAGTGGTGTCTCAGCTGCTTAGGAGATGCAGACTGTAGTAAGATCTAAAAGATTTTCTTAGAAATTAATTTTTGGGGCCGGACAGAGCACAGCAGTAATGGCCTTGCACACAGCCGATTCAGGACGGACAGTGGATGGAATCCCGGCATCCCATCTAGTCCCCCGAGCCTGCCAGGAACGATTTCAGAGCGCAGAGCCAGGAGGAACCCCTGAGCACCCAAAGACCTAAAAAATTGATTTTCGTTTGCTATGGGGCCACAAGTGATGCTTGAGACTTACTCCCGGCTCTGTTCTGTGTTTACTCCAGGAGGTGCTAGACCATAGGGGGTTCAAACCTGGGTTCCCAGGTCACCTGCAAGGCAAACATCCTATCCGCTGTACTACCTCTCTAGCCCTAAAAACCTGATACTTATTAAAATATCCATCCAAGTGATGGACATTGAAAACCTGATCATGAACAGTTCTGCAACTGTCTCAGTGATTCAATTTTAAATGAATGAATGAATAAATAAATAAGATTCCCATTCCAGGAATCAGAGAGCATAGAGGTAGCGCACTTATCTTGTGACTACGAAGTCCTCTCAGTGATCCCTGAACTGAATGCGCTTTGCTGGTTTCTTGGGTGAGAATAATTATTCTTGGAACTATATGATAGTTACCTGTCAACATCAGAGCCAAGCAGAGCAGAGCCAAGAGGAACCCCTGAACATTGCCAGGTGTGGCCCCAAAACAAAACAAAACACAAAAACTAAAAATATGGCTTAAGAGATAGTACAATTGGCCCATAGCAATCTTGGGATCAATTCCTTGGACCACATACGTTCCCCACCCCCACCCCCCAGTCCTACCAGGAGCGATCCCTGAGCAGGAGAGGAAGACACTTTCTCAAAGACATCCTGATGGTCAACAGGTACCTGAAAATACACGCTGCATCACTTATCACTAAGGAAATCAAAACCACATCTCAAAGAAGCAGTTTTGGTGGAAATGAAGGAGGGAGGAAAGCAACACCCACTACTGGTGGGAATGTGGAATTGGTCTAGCCTTTTTAGAAAACAATATAGACCCCCCCACCTACAAAAACTGAGAGCTTCCACACAACCCAGCAATAGGCACCTACCCCAAGCTCCAAAATCTATTCTGAAAGATAATTGGCAATCCTGTGCTCACAACAGCTAAAATCTGGTACTAACCTAAATGCGATGATGGTAGATAGACACAATGCAGTACTTACGTCACTTAAGATGAAATCATGCAGGGTTGGAAAGATAGCATAGTGGTAGGGCAGACATTTGCCTTGCAAGCGGCTGACCCAGGACCAACTGTGGTTCAAATCCTGGCATCCCATATGGTCCCTGAGCCTTCCAAGAGCGATTTCCGAGCAGAAAGTCAAGAGTAACCCCGAGTGCTGCCAGGTGTGGCTAAAAAAAAAGAAAAAAAAAAAGAAAAAAAGAAAAAAAGACGAAATCATGCAACTAATTGGCCACTCAATAGATGGAACTGGAGGGTAGCATTATGCTAAGTGCAGAGAGGAACAGATCTTTATTTTATTTTATTTTTTGGACCATATCCGGTGGCACTTGGTTACTTCTGGCTCTGTGTTCAGAAATCACTCCTGGAAGGCTCAGGGAACCACATGGGATGCTGGGGATCGAACCCGAGTTGGCCGCATGCAAGATAAATACCTTACCTGCTATGCTATTGCACAGCAAAATGTGGAATTGAGCCCCTGGACAGTTCTTTTATATAAGGATATAAAGCACAATAGGGTATAACAGCCAAAGACAACATAATTTATGAATTGGACTACAGAACTGAGTTTACCATGATGAGGTAAAGGCACAGGGAATTTGCTGGGACAATGGAGACACTGGTGGAGTGTAGGGTTGGAATGTAGTATGCATCAAGTCTAATAATATTGTAAATTATTAAAACAAGGGGCTTGCCCAATATGCAGCTGACATGAGTTTGATACCTGCATCCAAGATAGCCCCACCACGAGTGATTCTTGGGCGCAGCTGAAACAAACGACAACAAAAACCCAACATTCGGCGAGTAAAGACTTACAGCAATATTCACTGATTTTTCATGTCCTTGGGATCAGTGGTCACAAACATATGCAATCATATGCGCAACATAAGCCGCCACCACTGGAGCATTCTGTCACTCCCGAGTGAGTTCCCGTTACATGGTCTGTCCTTTCCTCCCAGAATTAGACCCATTCATGACTGACTTACATCCCACGTAACTTAAGTTTTGTTACAAACCCAGTCATACCAACTTGTCTTCTTTCACTCAATGCAACGATTTTTACTCATCATCCACATTTTCACTTGTTAAGTATCATTTTAAGAATTGACAACACCCTGGTTCGATCCTGGGTTTCGGCACCAAAAAAAAAAAAAAAAAAAATCACGACAACTGGTTACCCATATCCCTGGTGAGCTAAGTCTGGGACTAAGACCACTTAGTTTGGACACATTTGCCTGTTATGTGTGTGCTTTTTTCCCCACTTCCAGTTTGTTTCATTTTGGGGTCTCACCTGGCAGGGCTCAGGGCTTAATCCCCTCCTTGAGCTCAGGGATCCCTTGTACCAGGGATAGAATCCAGGGTATCTGTGTAAGGCAAGTGCCCTATCCGCTTATACAATCTCTCAGACCCCCAAAATTGTTTTCAGTCACTCTATATAGTGCACAAGACCCCATTTTTTTAAGGCCACCCCTGCTGATGCTCAGGGTTACTCCTGGCTAGGGGGACCACATGGGACGCCTGGGATAGGGGATCAAACCAAGGTCCGTCCTGAATCGACGGTGTGCAAGGCAAACGTCCTGCCGCTATGCTATAGCTCCGGCCCCTAGATTTTTTTTAAAGACATATTTATTAATAAAGGGCCGAAGTGGTGGTGCAAGCGGTAGGGCATTTGCCTTGCACATGGCTGAGCCAGGACAGACCTCAGTTTGATCCCTGGCATCCCCCAAGCCTAGAGTGATTTCTGAGCGCATAGCCACGAGTAACCTCTGAGTGTCACTGGGTGTGGACCAAAAACCAATATATATATATATATATTTGTGTATGCTGATGCTATATGTATGCATATGATACTGTTTCCCAAATGAGTGGCATGAGATAAATTCACATATGACAAAGAAAAACACAATTTGTAAAGAAAAGCTTCAGCAAGCCATAAGGAGAACCTAGTTTCACCCCTAAGCCAACGTCAGGTTCACACTTCTTTTAATCTTCTTAAGGAACTGGACTAGTAAAGATTTGCGTTCCCTGACCTCTGTTGCGATCAACAGATCTTGTGGAAACATGACCCAGGAGTGCAGTTATCCTCCTATACATACCTGGCATGCTTCAAAGTTCCATTTACCGATAAAAATCTAGTCAGTATCTGGAACTTGTACCGAATCGCCAATTCCTGGCTCTTTAAATGTGCAAAGTTTAATTTTAATTTGTACCTAAAACTCTTTAAGAATGGATCAGAGAGGGCTGGAGAGATAGCATGGAGGTAGGGCACTTGTCTTGCATGAAGGATGGTGGTTCAAATCCCGGCATCCCATATGGTCCCCCGAGCCTGCCAGGAGTGATTTCTGAGCATAGAGCCTAGAGTAACCCCTGTGCGCTGCCAGATGTGACCCAAAAAAACCCCAATCCCCCCCCCAAAAAAGAATGGATCAGAGGTGCTGGAGCAGTGGCACAACAGGTAGGGCATATGCCTTGTATGTGCTGACCTAGGATGTACCAGGTTCAATCCTCCGGTGTTACCCCCCCCAAAAAAAAAAAGAATGGGTCAGAGAAATAGTAAAATGGATAGACATTGCCCTGTACACCATTGATCAAAGTCCAATTCCCAGCACCTCATATAATTGATCCCTCAAGCACCACCAGTAGTGATCCCAGAGTAAAGAATTAGTCCCGAGTATCTTTAGGTGTGGCCCCCAAACAAATCAAGACAAAAGCTTTGAGAGTCTAGTAAAGAATAATCCCTGTAAAGTCTATAACCTAAGTCCATATAGATGCTGAATAAAGTGACGCCATTCCACAGAAGGTGCAGGTCTTCTGGTCTGAATTGTCTGGTGCCCGGGAAGGAATGTTCACTAAGGCTTCTCCATGTTTACTGAACTCTGCTGCTTAACAAGGCCCAAGCTAAATTGTCACACCTTTTCCAGTCACTGGACTCAGGAGGTCTTTCTCCAGTGTGGATTTGCTCAGTAATTTTCACAGAAGGATTTCCCTTTTGTAGTATACTTACATAGACTACCCTTGCAAGTCTTTCCTTCAACGTGAGCTCTTCTGTGGTGCCCAATCCTACATGTTATGTCTATTATTTCCCAGTATGTGCTACAAACATAATGCCTTTCTTCACTATCAAGTTTCTGATGTTGAAAGTGCTGAAAGAAATGGGGCTGGAGAGAGAGCATAGCGGTAAGGTATATGCCTAGCACGTGGCCGACCCAGGACGGATCTGGGTTTGATTCCTGGCATCCCATATGGTTCCTCAAGCCTGCCAGGAGCAATTTCTGAGTGCAGAGCCAAACACCAAACAAAACAAAACAAAACAAAACAAAAAAGAAAGTGTTGCTAGATGGGCTGGAGCAATAGTATAGTGGATGTGTTTGCTTTGCACATGGCTAACCCAGTTTCAATTCCTGGTATCACATAGTCTGCCAAGCACTTCCAGGAGTGATTCCTGAATACCGAGGCATGAGTAACTCCAGAGCATCGCCAGCTGTGGACCCCCCAAAAACAAACAAAACAGCCAAACGAAAGTGTTGAGAGAATTGCCAGGTTGTGCTTACTCACTGGGTAAGGCCTTTCCAGTGGAGTTTCTGGTGCTGAGAGAGGGTAGATCTGTGTCTAAAGAACTTGCCACACCCACAACACTGCAGAGGCTTTTCTTTGGTGTGGATCCTCTGGTGCTCCTGCAGCAGCCTTTTGTAGAAGGACTTCTCACAGTCACCACACTTGAATGGCCTTTCCTTGCCATGCAGTTTCTGGTGCACAGTCAGAGTGGATCTGTGTCTGTAAAACTTCCCACATTCGCGACACTCCAGAGGTTTTTCTCCAGTGTGGATCCTCTGGTGCTCCAGAAAGGATCTTTTGTGGAGGAAAGCCTTCCCACAGTCACTGCACTGGAACAGCCTTTTTCCGCTGTGGAGCTTCTGATGTTCTCTGAAGGTGGATGTGTGTCTAAACAACTTGCCACATTCACGGCACGCATGAGGCTTGTCTCCAGTGTGGATCCTCCAGTGCTCCAGAAACCTTTTCTTCAAAACCGATTTGCCACAGTCACCACACACAAGCCGTCTGGACAGCGCGAGAGGGGTCGCACTATTCTCTCTGCTTCTCTGTGGATGCTCTCCATGGTCGGTGGCTTGATGCCCAAGAGCCACAAGGCTTCCCAGGCGATCCTTCTCATCTTCATTCCACGTCGAGTTATTACTGGGCACAAGGATGTTGAACCAACTAAAAGGCAAGGCCCCCTTCTCCTTCTGTCTCTGACATTTCTCCCCACTGTCCCGTTTCTGATGGGGTTGGAGGTTGGAACTGAGAGAAACTGGGTTCCCACACGCCACAGCAACAGAGAGATTCTGCACAGGATGCACTCCTTGGTGAAAACAAAGGCACAAATTAATTCTGGACTGCAGCCACCACATACCTTCCACACGGGCATGCCTTCAGATCGAACAGATTTGACACTTGACAGTTCAGAAGGGGCCTTCTCAGTGCTTATTCCATGAAAACCTAAAAGTGCAGCAATGCTGATAAAGCATGAAGAATAAAGAAGCTGTGGCAAATATATACAATGAAATTGTGTTGTAGCTGTAAGAAAAGATATAGTCCTGGGGGGCTGGAGCAATAGCACAGCTGGCAGGCCATTTTGCATTGCATGCTGCTGACCCAGGTTCGACAATTAGCACCCAGATGGTCTCCCGAGCACATGGCTCCTGAACATAAAGCCTGTATTAAGCCCTGACACTACTGGGTGTAGCCCCAAACCAAAATACAAAGAGAAAAGAGAAAATCTTTCCATGCACTGAAACATGGATGGAACCATGGGTATTAAGTGAAAGTAAGTCAGATGGGGGAAAAAATACAGGATGATCACATTCATCCCTGGTACGAAGAAACAAACAAAGGATTGATTAAACAGCATGGAATTAAGACAAACCTTTGGCCTTAGATTATGTAACAGATCACCAAATGGGGAGACAGGACTAGGGTTAGTGAAGATGTGGACTACAAAAAATGCAAGGACATCCTTGAGAAGGAAAGAGGCAAGTGGCAATCACTAGACACCAAGACCATAAACATTAGCACTACTGTAAACATGCCGCATTATTACAATAAAAATAAGAAAATGGGGGGGAGAGAGTGATAATATAGCAGGGAGGGTGTTTTACTTTGCACACAGCCAACTCAAATTAGATCCACAGTACCCATCTGGCTCCCCAAACAGCCAGGAGTGATTGCTGAGTGCAGACAGAAGTAACCCCTGAGCACTGCAGGATGTGGGCCTCCACATCCTCCCAAATAAAAGGCCACACACAAAAGTAGATGGGCTCAAGAGATAAACGAGGAATAAAAGTGCTTGTCCCACACACGGCCAGCAGGGGTCACTCCAGCAGGCTCCCCAGCACTGCCAATGGACTCTCCGCACTGCCTGGCGTGCCCTCCCACAGTAAGTCAAGGGAGTCCCGGGTGAGGAGGGACCGACCCAGGTAGAGCAGAACACACCTGGGCATCTGGTGACCAAGATTGGTCACCCAGGGTGCTCAGAGTTATTCCTGGGTCCAAACTCAGGAATCAGTCCTGTTGGGGTTTGGGGGACCATATGGGCGCCCGAGATTAAACTCGGGTGTACCTAGCATTCTGCTTGCTGTCCTTTTATTTGGGGGGGTTACACCCAGCGGCGCTCAGGAGTTACTCCTGGCTCTTCGCTCAGAAATCGCTTCTGGCAGGCTCGGAGGACCATACTGGATGCTGGGAATTGAACCTGGATCCTTTCTGAGTCGGCTGTGAGCAAGGCAAATGCCCTACTGCTGTGCTATTTCTCAGGCCCCCTTTCTGCTTGCTGTCCTATTGCTCCAGCTGTAACCAAGAATTTTTATTTATTTTCAATTTCTTGGCCACACCCAATGTTGCTCAGAGCTAATTCCTGATACTCTAGTCAGAAATTATTCCTGGTGGTATTCAGAAAGACCATATGGGATGCCAGGGATCAAACCTGGGTCAGCTGTATTCAAGGCAAGCACCTTACCCCACTGTATTATCACTCTAACCCTTGGCCAGGAATTTTTGATGAATATACATATGGGGGGCTAGGACAGGAACAGAATTCAGGAACAGTGGAGGGAGGCAGAGTGGCACTGGAGAGTAAAGAAGTCTTTTTCAGGCAGGGCTGGGACCAGTATCAATTATGAAAAGCTCCTCTCAGGGGGCCAGAGAGATAGCATGGAGGTAAGGCATTTGCCTTTCATGCAGAAGGTCAGTGGTTCCAATCTCGGCATCCCGTATGGTCCCCGGAGCCTGCCAGGAGTGATTTCTGAGTGTAGAGCCAGGAGTAATCCCTGAGCGTCAAACGGGTGTGGCCCAAAAACCAAAAACAAAAAAAAAACTATACAGTCATGCGGGGGGGGGGGCACAAAAATGTTTTCTTCTTCCTGGGGGGCATGACAGAAAATAATTGAGAAGCACTGCTCTAGAGGAAAGAGGTGAACGCTGGGGAGGGGTAGATGCTGAAACACTGTTCTCTGAAACTCAGTCATGAATGAAATGCCCTGCCCGCTGTGCTACTGCTCCAACCCCCCAAGATCACATCTTTTCTTACAGCTACAACAGTTTCATTGTGTATATTTGCCACAGCTTCTTGGTGTGACTTAACAAAAAAATGTTGAAAAATAAATATACATACATCCCTGGACATAAGAAATGTCGACTGTTAGAAAACAACAGAAATGGGCCCAGAGAGATAGCACAGTGGCGTTTGCCTTGCAAGCAGCCGATCCAGGACTAAAGGTGGTTGGTTCGAATCCCGGTGTCCCATATGGTCCCCGGTGCCAGCCAGGAGCTATTTCTGAGCAGACAGTCCCTGAGCACTGCCGGGTGTGGCCCAAAAACCAAAAAAAAATATAGAAAAGAAAAAAAGAAAACAACAGAAATAGAAATATGGGCCGGAGCAATAGCGATAGGGCGTTTGCGTTCTAAGCAGCCAATCCAGGAACAATCTTGGTTCGATCCCTGGCGTCCCATAAGGTCCCCCGAGCTGGAAGCGATTTCTGAGCGCATGACAGGAGTAACCCCTGAGAGTCACAAGATGTGACCCCAAAAAGAAAAAGAAAGAGAGGAAGGGAAGGGAAAGGAAGGGAAGGGAAGGAAGGAAGGAAGGAAGGAAGGAAGGAAGGAAGGAAGGAAGGAAGGAAGGAAGGAAGGAGAAAGAGAAAGAAAGAAAGAAAGAAAGAAAGAAAGAAAGAAAGAAAGAAAGAAAGAAAGAAAGAAAGAAAGAAAGAGAAAGAAAGAAAGAGAGAGAGAAAGAAAGAGAGAGAGAAAGGAAGAAAGAAAAAAAGAAAGAGAGAAAGAAGGAAGGAAGGAAGGAAGGAAGGAAGGAAGGAAGGAAGGAAGGAAGGAAGGAAGGAAGGAAGGAAGGAAGGAAGGAAGGAAGGCAGGCCCGGAGAGAGAGAGCACAGCGCACAGTGGCGTTTGCCTTGCAAGCAGCCGGTCCAGGACCAAAGGTGGTTGGTTCGAATCCCGGTGTCCCATATGGTCCCCCGTGCCTGCCAGGAGCTATTTCTGAGTAGACAGCCAGGAGTAACCCCTGAGCACTGCCGGGTATGGCCCAAAAACCAAAAGAAAGGAAGGGAAGGGAAGGGAAGGGAAGGGGAGGGGAGGGGAGGGGGAGGGGGAGGGGAGGAGGGGGAGGGGGAGGGGGAGGGGAAGGGAAGGGAAGGAAGGAAGGAAGGAAGGAAGGAAGGAAGGAAGGAAGGAAGGAAGGAAGGAAGGAAGGAAGGAAGGGAGAAAGAGGGAGAGAAAGAGAAAGAGAGAAAGGAAGAAAGAAAGAAAGAAAGAAAGGAAGGAAGAAAGAAAGAAAGAAAGGAAGGAAGGAAGGAAGGAAGGAAGGAAGGAAGGAAGAAGAAAGAAAGAAAGAAGAAAGAAAGAAAGAAAAGAAAGAAAGAAAGAAAGAAAGAAAGAAAGAAAGAAAGAAAGAAAGAAAGAAAGAAAGAAAGAAAGAAAGAGAAATATGTGGGTGTCAGTGAAATGGGGGACAGGCAGAGGCCAGAAACCAGAGAAAAAAGACAAGTAGGCAAATGTCTAGAAGACTTAATTACTGCAGGAGCCTTTGCTCTAGAACGATTTTAAGCAGAGAACGTTTCCCTAAAATGACTTAATTCAGATCTGAAACCACACTTTCCTACTGCGCCTCCTCAAGGCACATAATCCCAATAGTCCCTAGAACTGTTTATCCTGTCAGGCACTCCTTCAGCACAAACACGGAATACCCCATGCCCCCCAGCTTAAGCTGGCCAATTAAACGGGATGCATAAGGGCAAGGAGTAAATAGAACAGAGGCATCCCTGGAATCCCACTTGTGCCCTGAGCCCCTCGAGGAGTGATCCCTGAGCCCAGATCCAGGACTAAATCCAAATAAATACCTGGCAAGATGAGGACGACATGGACTATGTAAGATTCACTTTGGGGGCCAGTGTGATGGCGCTAGAAGTAAGGTGTCTGCCCCTGGCGTCCCATCAGGTGCCCCAAACCAGGAGCGGCTTCTGAGCGCATAGCCAGGAGTAACCCCTGAACGTCATCGGGTGTGGCCCAAAAACCAAACCAAAAAACAAAAACAAAGACAAAACAAAACAAAACAAAAAGATTCACTTTGGGGGTGGGGTGGGGTGGGGTTTGGATCACACACAGCATGCTCAGGGGTTACTCCTGACTCTGAACTCAGGAATCATTTCTAGAGGGCTCAGGGGAAATATGGAATCCTGGGGATCAAATCCAGATTGGCCATGTGCAAAGTAAGTGCCCCACGTGCAGTGCCATTTCTCTGGCCTGGAAGATGCACTTTTAAAGAAACAAGGAGGGGCCAGAGTGAACAACGGGACTTGTCTGCTTTGCATGCAGCCAACCTGGGTTTGATCCCTGGCATCCATATGGTCCTCTGAGTGTTCCAGAAGTGACTTCTAAGCACAGAGCCAGGGGTAACCCCTGAACCCCCTTTTCTGGGTGTGGCCCAGAAAAAATACCAGGGGCGGGGGCAATAGCACAATGGTAGGGCATTTGCCTTGCATGCTGCTATCTGGGACAGACTCGGGTACAATCCCCGGCATCCCATATGGTCCCCCGAGCCTGCCAAGTGTGATTTCTGAGTGCAGAGCCAGGAGTAACTCCTGTGCACTGCTGGGTGTGGCCCCCAAAAACAAAAACCAAAATAAATAAAAGGAACAAGGGACAGTGGGTAGAGAAGACAGGCTCAGGAGTCCAAGCATGCCACTCTCGCTTTGCTGGATCATTACTGCACACACCCATGGAGAAAGGCTGATTAATGGTCGAACACCTGAGACTAACTGTGGCAGGACAGGAACACTAACACAGACCATCGTGAGACCCAGACACAAGATGCTGGCCAAGGTTCCGGAGCAAGGGTGGGTGTCTGCACGAAGCCAAAGCCCAACAAACAGCCAGGAAGCACAGAGCCAATGAGAAGGAGTGCACTGTGTAGGAAAAGTCCTTACCTACTGAGGCTGCAAGTGACAGGTTCTCCTGCATCACAGCATGGTTCAGGCACCTCTGAGCCTCATCCAGGAGCCCCCACTCCTCCGCGGAGAAGTGCACAACCACGTCCTCAAAGGTCACAGGGACCTGTCACGATGGGGCAGAGGAATCCAAAAGCAGCCTCTATTAACCGAGACCTCGTAGCACACTCCCCCCCAGCCCCCAGCCAGAGGCAGTGCCAACCAATGGTCTGTCATCTCTTCACAGCAGAGGAACACCAGCTCCATCTGAGCACAGGGCTAGTGACATGGCTTTGGACACTCTGAGGTTCCCCCCACACGCAGCACAAAAGCTGTACACCCTGGATACAAAGGCCCCAAGTTAGTCAGCCCCAGCCCTTCTGCATTCACACAACAATGACATTTTGGGGAGGGGTGTTTTTGTGCGGTAAGTGGCAGTGGTCAGGGGTTACTCAAGGATCTGCACCAGAATCATCCTTGGTGAGCCTGGGACCATGTGGGATGCTGGGAATTGAACCCGAGTCGGCTGCATGTGAGGTAAGCGCCCCACCCACTGTACTACTGCTCCAGCTCCATCAATCATTCCTGAGAGTGGACTTTCCATCTGATGACGGTTTCCCGGTGTAAGGTCTACTACGTGCAGTGAGCCATGGGCACATCACAGGCTTCCTTGCATGCCTGCGACATAAGGCATCCAGGCGCACAGCTTGTCCAGATCAAGGCCTCTCATCAAAGCCCCATGTAACACAGTCCCTTACTGCTGCAACGAACCACCTGGCCTTTAAGAGCTTGCATGTCCCTCAGATCAAACCCCTTTCTCTTCACTGTTGCAAATACCATTCAATCACATCTCTCCATTTGGGGAGGAGGATTTGGACCACACCCAGCAATAGTTTCAGGGACCAAATGGGTTGCCAAGGATAGAATGTGGGTTGGCCACCTGCAAGTCAAGTGCCCTACTTGCTGCACTACAGCTCTGATCCCTCTTCGCTCCACTCCAGGCCAAGCCAAATAGTTTGGTATTATCAGGTACAACCCCAATATCTTTTCCAGCAGATCTCATCTTTTTAAGTGCATAAGGCATGCTGCCAAAAATCATACAGAGGGAAAGTTGCTTGCCTTACATGCAATCAATCCAGATTTGATCCCTGAACCCCAGAAAGCCCCTGAGCTCAGTCAGGAGTGATCCCTGAGCAGTGCCAAGTGTGGCCTAGAGCCCTGAGGAAAATCATCGGCTCATCCAGCAGAAGCTGAACTCAGCACTCGCTGGACCAGAACCTACCCAGCTCCCTTGAAGTCCGGAGAGGTCACTAGCCAGACACCTTCCCCACCCACTCGGCGATCAGAAGGCACCCACCTCCCTCCAGCTGCCCAAGCCAGAGGCTGTGCTTGAAGACTTCTCCCACTCTCCCGAGCAGCACGGCCACAACATGGATACCTTCACGTTGAATTCTTCCCTTAAACTCCAGACGTTTGGGCTACAGAAACAGTGCGGGGCACTGTGGCTGTCGTCTGCAGGGAGTGCAGCCTTGCTGGTGTGGCCCAGAAACAGTCCGAAAACTGGGGCCTGACAGGCAGCAAGGGCTGCGGGAGTCCCCCCAACCCCACCCCTGGGACTACCCCAGCGAACTGAAGAGGGCACGCTAGGATCCCCTAAATTCTTGGGCGCCTGCTCTGAGCGCCCGAACCCCAAAGGAAAGAAGCCCCAAGGCCGACCGGACACACACCGCCTCGGGACGGCCGCAGCCCCTCTGCCCCACAGGCGAACAGCGCCTGCACCTCAGCGCCCTCTCTCCCGGACCAAAGCCAAGGCGGGCAATTCCATTAAAAGCCGCGGCCGAGCTCTGACCTCCCGCGGGGCCGACCGGGGCTCGAACCCGTGCCCGCCGCGCCCCCAAGCCATCGCCGCTCGGGGAACAAACAAAGCGGCGCCGCGCGACAGCGCCCGGGGACGGCCCAGGCGGCCGCCGGAGTCTCGCGAGACTTCCGGGACGCCGAGAGCGCGCTGATTGGCCGGAGCGCCCGTCGGACGCAAGGGATTCTGGGAGATGTGGTTTCTGGCCGAGGTGGCTTCCGCAGCTATAGCAACAGCAGGAACCTCGATCATCTTGGTGGGTCTTGTCCAGGAAACCTTGTTAAAGGAAGTGCTTACTTTTCTTTAAGTGATGCCTTTTAATTAAAATTTATTTTATTTTATTTATTTATTTTTGGTTTATGGGCCACAGCCGGTGGTATACAAGGATTATTGCTCCTGGAAGGCTCAGGGGAACCGTATGAGATGTCAGGGATCAAACCCGGGTCGGCTACTTGCAGGGAAAAAGCCTTCCCCCACGGTGCTATCACTCTGTCCTTTGAGGTGACTCAAAAGATGCAATGGTCGGGGCCGGGCGGTGGCGCTGGAGCTAAGGTGCCTGCCTTGCCTGCGCACGGACCGCGGTTCGATCCCCCGGCGTCCCATATGGTCCCCCAAGAAGCCAGGAGCAACTTCTGAGCGCATAGCCAGGAGTAACCCCTGAGCGTCACAGGGTGTGGCCCAAAAACAAAACAAAACAAAACAAACAAAAAAAAAAGATGCAATGGTCGTTGTTGTATACCATTTCAAACGGCCAGAAAGACAGTACCCGGGCTAGAGTACGTGCCCCGGCACCCCATAAGGTCCCCTGAGCTCTACTGGCTGTGGCCCCCAAACAGAAACAGGCCAAAGAGATAGTACAAGGGTTAAAGTTGCTTGCAAACAAGGATTGAAGGAACAGCCCAAGGGCTACTCCTGTACCCATCCTAGGTTTCCTGAGCACTGCAGGATGTGGCCCAAATTTCCTGCCGCCCCCCACCCACCCAAAAAGCAAAAGTCCTTTAAGTGTCAGAAGAATGAGTGATGACACAATTTTGATTTTACTTGTTGTTGTTGTTTGTTTTGAGGCCACACCCAGCAGCGTTCAGGGGTTACTCCTGGCTCTGTGCTCAGAAATGGCTCCTGGCGGGCTCAGGGGACCATATGGGATGTCAGGAATCAAACCATGTCCATCCTGGGTTAGCCACGTGCAAGGCAAACGCCCTACTGCTGTGCTATCTCTCCAGCCCCTGCTTTTACTCTTTATCCTTGCTTTCTTTTTTTTTTTTTTTTTTTGATTTTTGGGTCACACCTGGCGGTGCTCAGGGGTTACTCCTGGCTGTCTGCTCAGAAATAGCTCCTGGCAGGCACGGGGAACCATATGGGACACCTTTGGTCCTGGATCAGCTGCTTGCAAGGCAAACGCAGCTGTGCTATCTCTCCGGGCCCTATCCTTGCTTTCTATGTAAAGAGTGCACGATGAAACATTTTGGCGATGATATTCAAGTATATCAGTTCAGGAGCTGGAGTTTATCGCAGGTAAAATGCTTGTGTTGCATCTGACCAATCTGGGTTGTACTCCTGGCATACCATATAGTTCACAGAGCACCACCCTGAGTAATTGCTGACTGCAGAGTCAGGAATAAATCCCAAACATTGCCAGGATTTGGCCACAAAACAAACAAAAACTGACCTTGTAGAAAGGCAAATCTTAAATGTTAGGCTTCATAAAGACTGATGCAGGCAGACATTCATTACACATATCGAGACCATGAGAGCACCAAGTCTGGCCTTTCTTCTGAACTTACTTTGTGCTTAGTGGGAACTGTAATGGGACAACCTACGACACAAAGTTGTCCAGGTTGTGATGTTTGCACAGGAGCAACCATCCTGTCCTCAGAAGACAACTGAATAGATTCCAGTAGAAACTTCCTGGGAATCATGGGCAAGGACTTCCCAGGAACTGGATTTGAACTGTGACACTGCTCTGCTCTGTACACCCACCCACTAGGGCTGCATCACACCGAGAGAGGAGGTGATGGACTTTTGAGAGGCAGAAATACGACCACGCTGAAGTGGTTAGTTTCGGGGTCCTGGGGTCATGTGCAGACATGTTGAGCTGTAAAGTGAAGCG
This sequence comes from Suncus etruscus, assembly GCF_024139225.1. Classification (NCBI taxonomy): domain Eukaryota; kingdom Metazoa; phylum Chordata; class Mammalia; order Eulipotyphla; family Soricidae; genus Suncus; species Suncus etruscus. Next base: position 97,285,146 of record NC_064861.1, read on the forward strand.
GTGGTTGTGAAATGAGTTGTAGGGTGCAGAGCAGGGGAAATCGGGGTTTCCGGGTGGGAGTATCCCCAAGTAGAGGCCAGAGACATAGCGCAGCAGATAAGGCCTTGTACATGCCTATCAGGGTTCAAGATTGGGAATATGCCGTGAGCTTTGCTGGGTATTGTTTGGTCCCCAAACAAAAAACAGCTGCATGCTTCATAAACTTGAACTTCTCAGGGAATCTTCTCATACAGTGGTAAGGCAGGCAGCAGGCTGAAAGGTTGATGGTGGAACCCACAATGGGCGAGGGGTCCAAGTAGTGCAGCAGAGAAGAACCCAGAGACATGGTGTGGGAAGGAATAGGAGCTGCTGCCCCCCCATCCTGGTACTTGGGGTCACACAGTACCCATGATCTCTGCAGGCCCAGAATTATGGCTGGAGTTTGAGATGAGGGAAGGACAGCCTTGCGTGCAGCCCACCTGCTGCTCTGTGATGAGAGGGACAGGAGACACCAAGCTGGGCTGGCGGAAAATCCTGGAGGTGAGGCCTGTGGGAACACAGGTCTTACAGTCTTGGCTCTCCCGCCATGGCAGAGCTGTGTGACCTTCAAGGACGTGGCTGTGTACTTCTCCAAGAGGAGTGGGGACTTCTGTACCACGAAGTGATGCTAGATAACTTGTCGTGGACAGCGCCTCTGGGTAAGACCATCACTCCCCGTCCCAGGCTGAGAGCTGCCCTGCTGTTTGGGACAGCCCAGCTCCCTGTGGACTGGAATCCTGGGTCGGACGCCTTTCCCGGTTCCTAGAGTCACGTACACTGTGCACTTGGCCACCTCTGCCACTTCAGCTGACCCTGACTCCGTCCCAGCCCTGAGGGCTCACATGGCTAGATCTTGGGGTCGAGCCTCCTCAAGATGGGACACTATAGTGCCCTTGCACTAGCGGACCCTCCCCTTGACCTGTGGGGTAACAGTGTGGTCACGCCTTCCCAGGCTTGTTGCTTTGAAGTTGTCTTGTCATCAAGACTTGGTGGAGCTGGCTGTGCACTTGTCCTGAGGCATGTCAGGAGTTAGAAGGACACCAGATACGTCTCTTCTGGGTTAGACTTAACTCTAACCGCACACTTGCTTTAGTGTTGTTGGCCACACTTCGCTTTCCTTTCCTTTCTTTGCACTTGTTTATGCTCAAACATTTGATCTCTGGCTGTTACCCACTGCTTTTATTTTTCAACCTTTTGAGTCCACACCTGGTGATATTCAGGGCTTTCTCCTGACTGCACTCAGAAATCACTTCTGGTTGTGCTTGGCAGACCACATGGAGCCCTGGGATCAAACCTGGCATCTAGTATGCTATTGCTCCGGCCCTTTGCTGTCACCCTCTTGTGTAACGTCACGTACTGTCCCCCAGCTGCCTGGCCCACGGTGCCAGGCACATGAGGTTGTACTTAGTATGTACGTATGTATGCGCTTATGTACTTAGCATGCCTAAGATGTGCATATGCCATCCTTTCTCCTTTAAACAGTATCTCAGCAGTAGCTATAAGAAACACTTTGCAGCTTGGCTCCAGGTCTTACTGAAACTAGTTTTGAGCTCCATGCTGCTGTTGGGACTTTAATCTTTGCTCAACTGCAGTTTGTGCCTTTGTCCTAGGGAGACCCACAGGGCCTTTTGATTCACTTGTAACCCCATTTCCAGTGTTCTCCATTGGAACTCACCCGCCTGGCACTGTTGCAGATTGTCAGCTGGAATGGAGGGTGAGCAGCTACCTCTCTGTCTGAGTTCTGTGGGAGTGTCACGGATCCGAATGCCGCTACCAGTCCTTCCAGCCAGAAGATGCTCCCCTGTGAAAGACATTTTGTACCTAGCTGACCACCAGGTAACATATTCTGGGCTGAAACACACGTGTGTCATGTGTGGGGAACAATCCTGGGCGCATGTCAACCTTCCCAGCCAGAAGCAAGAGAGTGGAGAGAGATCCTTCTGTGGAGATGAAGGCAGGGCCTTGCTTGTGAGCTGCCTTTCTGTCCCAGCATCCGAGAGGTTCAGGGTGACGGCAGGGAGCCGAAGGGCCATCCCAGCAACCTCAGATAGCTTCCAGGACTATGCCAGTGGCAGGACATGGAAGCCACAGAGGAACGCTCAAGATGGAGAGACCAAGGCCTTACAAAGTGGACAGAAACATTTTGAGTGAATTGAGTGTGGAAAAACTTTTAGCCGCAAAGACCCACTGGTTCAGCACCAAAGAGTCCACACTGGAGAAAGGCCTTCCAAGTGTGGTGACTGGGGAAAAACCTTCAGCCGCAAACCCATTCTTGCTCAGCACTGGAGAATCCACACTGGAGAAATGCCATATTCGTGTGGTACTTGTGGGAAAGTGTTTAAGCACAGCTCGAACCTAGTTGTTCATCAGAGTCCACACTGGTGCCAGGCCTTACAAGTGCAGAGAATGTGGGAAAGCCTACAGCCACAAGTCCACACTGGCCCAGCACGAGAGTGTCCACAGTGGAGAGAGGCCCTACGAGTGCAGTGAGGTGGGACACAAGTACAGACTTATTAAACACTGGAGCGTCCACACTGGGGCAAGGCCCTACGAGTGCATTGCGTGTGGGAAGTTCTTCAGCCAAAGCTCTGACCTGGTTGCACACCAGAGAGAGCACAATGGGGAGAAGCCCTTCGTGTGCGACGAGTGTGGAAAGGCCTTCAGCCACAAACACGTGCTCATTCAGCATCACAGAATCCACACTGGAGAAAGGCCATACTGGTGCAGCGAGTGTGGGAAGGCTTTCAGGCAGAGGGCATCCCTCATCCGACACTGGCAAGTTCACACTGGAGAAAGGCCTTCGCAAGCAGGAGTCTACCACCGCCTTGTTCAACACAATTTCTAGTACCTGAGTCTCGAAATGGGGCTATTGTGAGTAGCTGAAGCTGGGCTTCAGTTACCTGGCAGATCTGTGGTGGCAATACTGGGGAAAGTCTTGCAAGCTTGTTTTGGTGGCTGGCCCGCAAACCTTGCTGAAATGTCTGAGAAGACGTCATAATCCACAGTGGTCCGTTATAGGGCGTCTATTAGTAATCGGGCTTTAGGAGACACATCTCTGTTCCTCTTTCTTCTCTAGGGACAGTCATCAGTCAGTTAAGGCCATTCAAGAGCCTCGCTCCTCCCTGCAGCCTCCACTCAGGCATGAACATGGCTGACTGACTGCAGCAGGACGATGCTTGCTTCCTTCTGCTGGTTACTTGTAGCAGTTCATAGACTGTGAAGACTCCAGAGTTGGGCATAGGGGCTACAGCAGTAGGATAGTAAATAGTTCACTTGCCTTACACAGGGCCTACCCAGGTTCGATCCCCAGCACCCCATCTGGTTGCCCACGTATCAGAAGAGAATCCTAAGCACTGTCTGCTGTAGCCCAAAAAGCAGGAGGAAAAGGACCCCAGAAAACAGTCTCAGCCAGGGCTGGGTATGGAGCTCAGCTGTCAGGTGCTTGCCTCACATATGAGAAACCCTCGGTTTGTAGGTTTGGTCCCTGGCACGATGTTGGTAATTTTTCTGACTTTTTTTTTATTGTTGTTTTTGTTTTGGGGCCACATCTTGGGGTGCTCAGGGGTTACCCCTGGCTCTGAGCTCAGAAATCGCTCCTGGTAGCTCGGGACCATTTAGGATGCCAGGAATCGAACCCACCGGGTTCTTCCGGATTGGCCGTGTGCATGGCAAATGCCCTACTGCTGTGCTCTATCTCCGGCCCTCTTTTCTGACTTCCTAATAAAAAGTACTTAAACTGATCTTGGAGATTGTGTTCAGTACATTAGCTGTTCTAAGTGTTGTTTGCAGTAGACTGTGGAGTTTGAGAAGTGTCAGTACATTTTGCACCTGAGAACCCGAGTTGGCTGGTCCCTTTAAAAATCCCCCTTTTCGGGGCCGGGAAGGTGGCGCTAGAGGTAAGGTGTCTGCCTTGCAAGCGCTAGCATAGGACGGACCGCGGTTCGATCCCCCGGCGTCCCATATGGTCCCCCCAAGCCAGGGGCGATTTCTGAGCACATAGCCAGGAGTAACCCCTGAGCGTCAAACGGGTGTGGCCCAAAAACCAAAAAAACCAAAAAACCAAAAAAAAAAAAAATCCCCCTTTTCGGGGCTGGAGAGATAGCATGGAGGTAAGGCGTTTGCCTTTCATGCAAGAGGTCATCGGTTCGAATCCCAGCGCCCCATATGGTCCCCCGTGCCTGCCAGGAGCAATTTCTGAGCATGGAGCCAGGAGTAATCCCTGAGCACTGCCGGGTGTGACCCAAAAACCACAAAAAAAAAAATCCCCCTTTTCCTCATCTATTACCAGATAACTCCTGTTTAGCTTTCTGTTGCTATTGATATTTCCTACTTCTGGGATTTTATAAATGTGGAATAATTTAGTATGTATTACTAATGTATATAACCTCATTAACTGAATAATTATTTTGTTTTGTCAACGTCTTAGTATGTCAGTATTTTATTCATTGTCACCACTTTGTGGCTTTTGGGCTTTACTCAGCAAAGGAAAGCCTGATGGGCTTTACGGACAGGCTTTGGGGACCAAGTGGGGTGCCAAGGTTCAAACCCTGGTCAGCCACATGCAAGGCAAGTGTCCTAAACTCTGTACCCTCCTATTCATTTGTATCCATACTTTCCTGAAAGTGTTTTATTTTGGAGAAATAATTCCAAAGCAAGTGACATAGGAGAGAAAAATGATTATTTCTACTAAGTTACAATTTTCATCTGGTAGCCAGAATAATAGTGCAGTGGGGAAGGCTCTTTTCTTGCATATGGCTGACCTGAGTGCAATTCCCATTACCTCATATGGAACCATGAACCCTTTCAGGATTGATTCTTGAGTTTAGAGTCAGGAGTAAGACCTGAGCATTGTTGGGTGGAACCCCAAAACCACCACAACAAAAGTATCACATTGGCAGATTCCCCACCACCTTTTTTTTTTGTTTGCTTTTTGCTTCAGTTTTCTGTATCTTTACCAATTTGGAGAGAATTGTTGATAGCTCTGAATGTAAAAGTGGGCTTACCTTTTTTCTGTGTTTCTATTTGTTTTTGCTTTGCATATACCACTGTGTGTGTGTGTGTGTGTGTGTGTGTGTGTTCCACATGATTTGTTGGAGAGGGTAACACACAATGGTACTCAGGATCATTTCATTCCCTAATGGATTTTGGGGGACTATATGGAGTAGCAAGGGTTCAACCCTCTTGACTACCTTATTTGGATATAGGAGGGTTGGATTTTGGGGAGGGACCTGGACTCATCTACTTAAACTGTACAATAAATTCTTAACCTCTTAACCTTTAAAAGGGGTGAAAAACACCCTACTGTGATGCATGCTTACAATGCAGCAGTAATTGAAATACAGGTGGACGTGGGTTGGGGAGACAGAACAACACCCAGGAACGCATGTTTGCAGGCAGGAGACTGGGTTTTACCAGCTCGAGCACTGCCAGTTGTGTAACTCCCCCCAACACAAACTACGAGCAGATTTGATCTCAAGAGCTAAGAGTTAGGGGACGGTGAGACAGTGAAGCAGGTATTGCACTTACCTTGCACTCCACAGACCGGGTTCAGACACCCCATGATTCCCTAAGCACCACCAGGAGTAATTCCTGACACACACACACTTGCATGCAGGACGGTGGTTCGAATCCCAGCATCCCATATGGTCCCCCAAGCCTCTCACTTAGCGCTGCCGGGTGTGACCCAAAAACCAAAAAAAAAAAATACAAACAAAAAAAACAAATAAAAAATGTTGTAGATGGTGAAAAAGGCAAGGGAGGGCCCCAAGAAGAGCCTAGCATGTCCAGAAAATAGGTACTATGTAATTTCATCTACATGAAAGTTTAGAAAAATGCTGATGCTTGTGAAAGTGAATAGTGGGAGGGAAGGATCACAAAAGAACATGAAGAGTCTCAGCTGTGTGGAAAACAATTATTACCTTGACTGTGCTGATGGTTTACCATATGCATGGCATGTGCATGTGCTGAAAGGAAGAACATTCTATACGTATAATTATGTTTCTATACATGTAGTGTATAATTTCAGGTTAGGCACATACCTCTTAGAATCATTAAGATCTAAATAGTTACCATAAAAATCTTGTCACAGTTGGGCTCGGAGAGATAGCACAGCGGCGTTTGCCTTGCAAGCAGCCGATCCAGGACCCAAGATCGTTGGTTTGAATCCCGAAGTCCCATATGGTCCCCGTGCCTGCCAGGAGCTATTTCTGAGCAGACAGCCAGGAGTAAGCCCTGAGCACCACCGGGTATGGCCCAAAAATCAAAAAAAAAAAAAAATCTTGTCACAGTCATTCCTTGGAAAGTCATGTCTGCCAACTAGTTTGGCCCTGTATTCCACTTCCCATCTAGAAGGACAGACCCTGCCTGAGCGAGTGAGCCAGCACTGGCTGGACAGCAGCGTTTTCATAGTAAGCGTTCCCATCTCTAGGAATGTAAACGTATGGGATAAGTCCTACCCCGGGAGTCTGGGGGTTTCTGCCAGAGTGGGGGAAGGTCACCGAGGGACTCACTTGTGCAGGGACAGTGCTCTAATGCTGGAGTCTAGCCTCCTTCAACATTTGTGGCCCCCCTTGCCAGTCACGCCACCCCTTGTACGCATTTCCCATGACTGTGACTCATGCATTGCCCTCGAGGTCTCCCAGCCAAGGAGCCTGGCCTGTGAGGTTCGAACACAGAAACTGAGCCCTGTCCCAGAAGACAAGCCCCTCTCCAGCACTAGGGTATATGGAATAATCCTGAGAACTATGCCCTTAGTCAGCTGCTTCCAAAAGTTTTGGAAAGTTCATGCCACTGTCCTGAAAACTTGGGGCTCAGGAAATCCTGAATGTCAGGCCACATGGTTAGGCATGAAGCTCTTATGAGCCTGGAAACAACGCAGACTAGGACAAGTGATTGAGGTGCGCGTGTCACACCACTGTGCCCCCTGGAGCCAAGAGAAGCCCTTCTTCCTTTCATGTGAGGAGCACACATTCTTTCCTTAAACCTTTGTACCTGGGAGTGAGAGCAGGAGCATCATAGCCTAGTCGGATACAGACCAGAGCAGCATGGGAGTGGGACGCTGACCTCTACTGACCAGAAAGGGCCATGGTGCCCACACACACCTGATGCGAGCCCTATCACATCGGGGAAATTCTAGGCTCGGGAGAGAGTGAGGCCTGATGAGGGCTCAGAACACACTCGGTGGCCCAGAGGTAAAATGCAGCCCAGAGGGACCGGCACAAAATGCTATCAGCTTGGAACAAGACAGTGCCTGCATCAGTAGTGGGAGGACCCCGAGAAGAGCCTAGCATGCCCGGGGAAGCCACCACACGTCCTATGCTCCAGGAGTCTCCGCAGATGGGTCTGAGTGGGGAGGGCTCCTATGGGTTGCAGCTCTGCACTGGAGCTCTATCGTATGCACCACCAGAGCTTCTTGCAGTGGGAATGTGCTAACGTGCCACCAGGACGGCTTTCTGAGGCTGTTCCCAGAGGGAGCCTTCTGGTGCCGGAGCAGCTGGGAGCTTCTGCTGTCCCCACACTCACCACATGCATATGGCTTTTCTCCCATGTGGATCCTCTGGTGCAAGACGATACTTGAACTGCGGCTGAAACGCTTGTCGCACTCGCTGCACTTGTACGGCCCGGCCCCTGTGTGGACTTTCTGGTGCTGCACGAGGTAGGAACTGCCAAGGAAGGCTTTGCCGCACTCACGGCACACACAGGGTCGCCTCCTGTGCGCACTCGCAGGTGGAGGCGGCGGCTGGAGCTGTGGACACTCGCAGGGCTTCGCTCCCGTGTGGAGCCTCTGGTGCACGAGGAGGCTGGAGCTGTGGCTGAAGTCGCGCGCGCTCGCTGCACTTAGGTCTTTTGCCAGTGCTGAGCCAGCGTGTCCTTGCAGCTGACGGCCTCCCCGCACTCACGCGTGGACGCCCGGTGCTGTGCCAGCCTGGCTTTGCAGCTGAACACGCGTAGGGCCTCGTGCTGAGTGGCCTCCTGGTGTTTGAGGAGGCTGGAGTACGGCTGGAGAACTTGGTGGCAGCTCTGGCTCCCTCCGGTGTGTAGCCAGGCGGCGGTGCTGCGCTGCGCTGCGCTGCGCTGGCGTGTCCTTGCTGCTGAAGGCCTTCCTCGCGAAGCAGGCCTTGCCGCACTGGCCAGGCCAGGCCAGGCCAAGGCGCGCTCCCCGCGGTGCGCCTTCAGGTGTCGTGCCAGTGTCCTGGCGGCCAAAGGCCTTGCCGCACTCACCGCAGGGTAGGCCTGGTGGGGCTGGAGGGCTGCTGGTGCGTGCCAAGGTGGGCAGCATGAAGGAAGCCCTTGCCATACACGCACCTGGGCGGCTCTTCTGTGCCATCTGCATGCGGAGGAGCCGCCTGCTCCCTGCAAGTCCTCCTGCGGGGCCAGTCCTCAGAAAGCCCTGCCTCGGAGCGGTCCGCTGGCCACTGGGGAGGGCGAGGGGCGCGGGCAGGGGTTCCCCTCCTGCTACAGCCCGGGCTGTGCGGAGGAGACTGAGTCCGCTGTGCAGGGAGAAGCCCGGACTGTCAGCCAAACTGAGGGACAGAGAGGGGCCTAGGCATGATGCCAGTGACCAAACGGGCGAAAGGTGCATCATGGACGTGACCTTCACCTATTCCTCGCACGCTGCCCCAAGCCTGCTCCCGACAGGCACCCCAGGTTGCAAATGGGCAGCATGCAATTGGGAACACGGGAGTGGTGGGAAACCGAACACAACTGAAAGCAGAGCCAGGCCGTAGCTCGGTAGCAAAGCACATGCTTTGCCATCAGTCTTCCAGCACTGGGGAGGTGGGGGGGGGGGGGCTGGGGATTGCAACTGTGGCGGCAATAATGAATGTAGCTTTCAAGGCGGGGTGCAAAAGGCCCATCCTCCAATCCGCTTCTACGTTGCGCACATACAAGATACTCCAGAAAGGCTGACATGAAAGGGAATCAGTCAAAAAGAAAAAATTAAAAAAAGGGAATGAGTCGGGCAATGCTCACAATTTCAAGAAAACTGTGTTATATGAGCACGTAAGTACATGTCAGCGGGCTGCAAACCACAAGAGTGGACTGGAATTCTTCCTCAAATCACCTTCCCATGAGAAATGCGCTTACGGATGACTTGGCTGAATCTCCTCACAGATATCACCTAAGGCAAAAGCAGCCAGGTAGGGGCTGGAGAGATAGCATGGAGGTAAGGCATTTGCCTTTCATGCAGAAGGACGGTGGTTCAAATGCCAGCATCTCACATGGTCCCGAGCCTGCAAGGGTGATTTCTGAGCATAGGAGCCAGGAGGAACCCGAGTGCTGCCGGGTGTGACCCAAAAACTAAACGTTCAGGTTACCAGGCTGTGTTCAGAACTTACTTCTGGCTCTGTGCTCACGGATTATGCCTGCCAAGCTTCGGGAACCACCTGAGATGCCAGGAATCAAACTGAGGCCGGCTGCATATTAAGTGTCCTACCAACTCTGCTTTGGTAAACAATGAATTGTTTAAATTACTCTAAGCCACATTTTGGGTCAGCTTGGCATGTACCAACAGATAACTGTAATGGAAACTTACCCAGTGAGGCCACAAGCACCAAGTTTTCCAGGATCAATACAATTCAAAAATCCCTACCTCAAATGTATATTCACTGCAGCACTATTTACAATAGCCAGACTCTGGAAAATAACCAAGATGCAAAAAAAAATGTGCACTTGGTGAAGGGTAGTATCCAATGTATTTTTGTTGTTTATCGGCCACACCTGATGATGCTCAGGGGTTACTCCTGACTATGCGCTCAGAAATCACTCCTGGCTTGGGGACCATATGGGACGCCTGGGGATCGAGCCATGGTTTGTCCTAAGCTAGCTCGGGCAAGGCAGGCAGATGCCTTACCGTTTGCGCCACCTCTCGGGCCCCACAATGTATGTCTGAAACTCAATCATGAACAATTTTGTAACCACGTTTTTTAATTAAAGCAATTAAAAATAAATTATTGAGTCAAATCAGATAAAGACTTTTTACTTTCTATACATTGGACAGTCCTCGGTAATGACAACAACCAAGACAATAAGAGTTCCTGAAAAGGTGGCAGGGGCCCGTCAGGAAGCCTGAAAGGAGCTGCAAATGCATTTGTCTTTTGATAGATTTAACCCTTCTCCCTCCTCCTTTCCTGATGTTCTATTTCTGTTGTGTTCCATGACAGCCTGAGGCAGAGCTACAGGCTTAGCTTCTCTGGGGCAGAGCAAGGGCCTGGGCTGGGTCAGTAGCTGAGTCTTTCCAGGATAGCAAATGACTCGTCTCAGATTTTCTCTGTGATGACATGAGAGCTTTTCTCTTCGGTGTATGTAATTCCCCAGAGGCCCTTGGCTGAAAAATGCAAGTTAGCAGTTCCTGAAAAAGCTCCCCCCATGAGTTCTTGGCCGTTGGCTGAGGCAGGTCCATTCAAACAAACAACTTCTCAGTAAACATCTCAAAGCGGCTGAGGGATGAACTTGGGGTAAGGCTGCTCTGCACGCACACGACCTGCAGAATTAGAAGGAAATTCCTTGAGCCCAGGCACAGAAGGGCAATAACAGGCTGTCACAGGCAGTCCGACATTCCTCATACTCACAGGTGCTCTCCAGTGCTGTTATGCGAGATAATAAAGTTTTAGACAGTGTTTCCACCCCCACTCAACTCTCCTGAGAAGCCTCATGTCGTGCATGAAAAGCAGCTCACCTGCACTCCCACACTGTCACGCAGACTCCACTGGCATCGATGTCACGGCAGCTCCAGTGGAGTCCGCGTGACATGGTGAAAGTCATGCTCTCGGATCTGAGGCAAAAAGCTTCAAGGAAGTTAAGTCTCTTGGAACAGTCATAGATGGTCCCGTAGCAAGGAAATATTCCCATGTCATGTACTGCTTCTGGGAACAATGATTGTTTTTCTTATTCCATGCTACAGTAACCTGGGAACACTGAGTTCTATAGAAACCCATAACATAACCATTTGAGAGCACATTAATAATTTTTATGAATTACAAAGAAACAGCCGAGAATGGTATTTTAGAAAATAAGCCTTTAGGGGCCGAAGAGGTGGCACTAGAGATAAGTTGTCTGCCTTGCAAGCACTAGCCAAGGAAGGACTCGGTTCGATCCCCCGTCCCATATGTTCCCCCCAAGCCAGGGGCAATTTCTGAGCGCTTAGCCAGGAGTAACCCCTGAGCATCAACGGGTGTGGCCCAAAAAGAAAAAAAAAAATAAGCCTTTAGCAGAAAATCAAGGAATTTTGCCTAAAAGCTATCACTAACACTCTTTTTTTTTTTTTTTTTTGGTTTTTGGGTCACACCCGGCGGTGCTCAGGGGTTACTCCTGGCTGTCTGCTCAGAAATAGCTCTTGGCAGGCACGGGGGACCATATGGGACACCAGGATTCAAACCAACCACCTTTGGTCCTGGATCGGCTGCTTGCAAGGCAAACACTGTGCTATCTCTCCGGGCCCATATCACTAATATTCTTAAGGATAGTAGTAAGAGGGCCGAAGAGATAGCATGGAGGTAAGGCGTTTGCCTTTCATGCAGAAGGTCATCAGTTCAAATCCTGGCATCCCATATGGTCCCCTGTGCCTGCCAGGAGCAATTTCTGAACATGGAGCCAGGAATAACCTCTGAGCACTGCCGGGTGTGACCCAAAAACCACAAAAAAAAAAAAAAAAAAAAAAAGAATAATAGTAAGAATCATTTAGCCACAACTTTGGATCAGTTACAAGTAGAAGAGTTTCTCATAGAAGAATCTAGGGAAAATCCCGTAGCACTAAATCTTACAGCTGGAGACACTTGAAGGACTGTGACAGATTCATGAGTGTCCCTAGAATAAGGCAGAAATAGACCAGGTAAAGGAAACAGGATTTCTTAAGTTCCTAAAAAAAAAAAAAAAAAAAAAAAAAAGCAGCAAGACACACGATTATTATGTCTAACACAGGGCAAATGATGGGAACCACCTATATATATATATAGGACCAGACTATGGCCCACTTAGCATAAGATTAAACTATACCTGATCCCTTCCCCTTACCTTATATAGGAGTGTATGACAGAGGAGTGGTGCATGAAGAAAAAAGTGTCTTATTATAAGTTGCCCTTTTTAGAAATATTAATAAGAGCAATGCCTCCTTAACGTCATCTTACACAGGAACAAAAGGATTTACTAAAAAAGCAAATAAAGAAGGTTGTGGAAGGCTTGAAGCAAAGCTGTACATTGATTGGAGACCTAAACCTGGACCGCAGACATAGATTTAAAATGGTGGATCTATCACATATTAAATGTAAGAAAAATCCTGCTAGTAGCTCAGGCTATAGTAAATGCAGACAATCACCAGAGTGCTATGGTTTAAAAATAGCAAGATTCGGGGCCGGGCGGTGGCGCTAAAGGTAAGGTGCCCGCCTTGCCTGCGCTAGCCTTGGACGGACCGCGGTTCGATCCCCCGGTGTCCCATATGGTCCCCCGAGCCAGGAGCAACTTCTGAGCACATAGCCAGGAGTAACCCCTGAGCGTTACTGGGTATGGCCCAAAAACCAAAAAAAAATAAAAATAAAAAAAAAATAAAAAAAATAAAAATAGCAAGATTCGCTTTGACTCTTGATAAGGTCAGCATGCCTAGAAAATTGTAATATGTGTTGAAAGGAGAAACCTGTAAATTGGTGTATTTTGATTTTTTGCCAATATCCTGCTGTTAAATGTATATAAAAAACCTAGAGACATAAATACAGTTGCTCTGTAGCAGAAGCTCAAGCAAAAGCTCTTAGCCACTTTCCAGCATCCAAGACTTCGAGTCTTTTGTTAACGCCGACCGCTTGCCCACCTGTCTTCCGAGGAGGACCCTAGTGCTGCCCTCCGATGTCTGTGGCATCACACCTGAGCATTGTTGGGTTTGACCCAAAAAAACAAATAACCTAGAGCCAGATAACATGCGTCACATAAATGAGCCTTGCGACCAGAAGGCCTAGTCTTGAATGTTCACATCTAAGGGGAGACTTGAACAGAAAATCCTCATAAAGGTGGGTTCTCCTCCCCCTCCAGTAACGTGGAAGGAGGATAAAGGCTGTTGAAAGATGTTTAACTAATGACAAGAGGTTCATGGGTTTTTTCCTTTTTGATTTCTTGGCCATAGTCAGCAGTGCTCAGGGGACCATATGGGATGTGGGACCATGGGTCAGCCAAGTGCAAGGCAAACATCCTCCCCCCACTGTGCTGTCACTCTGACCTAAAAGTTCATGGTTTTCTCGTCTCCCAACTGATGCTCAAGAGGTAGTAGGGGGGGCCTGAGAGATAGCATAGAGGTAAGGAGTTTGCCTTTCATGCAGAAGGTTATTGGTTCGAATCCCAGCATCCCACATGGTCCCCCGAGCCTGCCAGGAGCGATTTCTGAGTGTGGAGCCAGGAGTAACTCCTAAGCGCTGCCGGGTGTGACCCAATCCCCCCCCCCCAAAAAAAAGAGGTAGTAGGGATCAGTCCCAGCAATCACAGATCACAGATAGATGAGGTCCAATACGAGGAATGAGGGCGCAGCAACGCTCTAGTCCTGCCAGGTTGTATCCCACCCTAACCCCAGGACCATTTCCCCAGCCCCACAAGTGAACCCTGTGGGCACGCCAAAAGAACCCAAAAGTGGGAACAGGGTAAGGAAGGGCTGCAATGCACGTGGAGGAGAACAGAGACACAGGAGACCCAAGCAAGAAAGAACATGGTAGTCTTGCGCCAATTCTCCACCCAAGGTTTCTTTCTTTTGGTTTTTAGGCCACATCCAGCAGCGCTCAGGGATTACTCCTGACAGGATCGAGACCATATGGGATGCTGGGATGCTGGGGATTGAACCTAGGTTCGTCCAGGTCGGTTGCAAGCAAGGCAAATACTCTATTTTTGTGCTATCAATCCAGCCCTCACCCAGGTTTTTGAGAGCATCCCAGTTCTTGGGATGTATGAGCCAAACCAAGGGCACTGCATGGCCAGTGGTAGCTGAAGTGAGTGAAGGGAATTGAGAAGAGCGTGTCTGTGCTGCATGCAATTAGTGCAGGAACCAAAAGCAGCTAGGAGTTCCGTATGAGTCGTTCACAGGAAGATGTGGGGATGGGAAGGGCCAGAGGACTACTGGGATCCCAAGCTAAAGTAAAAACAAGTGAGCAAAGCAAAAGGGGAACAAAAAAACAGGCTTGTGCTGAAGATCTTTGGGCACTGAGAAAAGAGTTAAGTACAAAACCATTTTAGCCAGAAGCCCGTCTACCAGCAGAATGCAAGTCGAAGTTTAAGGGGCCTTCTTGGGGCCCTGAGAACAAGTAAATGGGCTTGTTCCTGAAATACCTCTGAGCTTTCATACTGCCATACCATAAAGACTGATGCTTATTCAGGCAGGCCTTTGGTTGCAAGTGCTTTAAAGAAGCACTGGGCCCGACTCCTAGGGGAGCCAAGGCTCCCTGATCACTCAGGTGTCCTCATTGCCCTCATAAAAGGGATCAGAGCGCACCCGAAGCCTGCTGGTTCTAGACAGCCCTGACAGGACAACCCCTCAGCAAAAAGCACTCACCAGAGCCAGGCTTCCCCGGGGCTCAGCTGCCTCTACCTTCTCTGGTGCGATTCGTTCCCCTCAGGATACATCCGGCCGATTCTTTGCGATTGGGAAACTGCCAGTCCTACAACAAAAAATGCGGTGAAGGCTGGACAGAGGGTGGGAATCCAGCAGACCTGTAGGATTATGGCAGAAAGTGTTCCATTTCCCAAAGTGGGTGATGGCTTCCACATCGTTCCCTGCATGTCAGAACCCAGAAAATGTCCATCAGGAAAAGTGACTTGGAGCTGTCTTATGAATTCATACTTGGGGTGGGAGACCTGCGTCCCTCCCCAAAATCTGCAGCAATGGGCGAGATATTCAGCGTGAGACCCAAGAGTATGGGGCTACTCGTGCTCCTGTGATGCTTGGGAACCAAAGCAGGGAGCACATGTGCTCAGCCACCAGAATTCCTGCCCCATCTCTCTAGCCCCAACACCTGTGACTTGGTCACCAATCAAGGAACAGCCAGGCCAGCTGAGTTCTGCTTAACTGAAAGACTCCTGAGCTCTGAGCCCTGCACTGCAGTCTCCTGAACCCCTCACCGCTCTCATGAGCCTCGAGTCCCTCACATCAGAGCCCCTCATAGAAGACTCTTGAGCCCCGAATCCCTCACAGCAAAATTTCAAACCCTAAACTCCTCACTGCAGGGGTCAGGCCAAAGCGGCCAGAATACCTGACTCTACACTACGCCCAATACCCATGCTCTGGCTGATTCTCTAAGTGAGGCCCAAAAACTCTTTTTCAAGGGGAGTCCAGCAAGAAGACAGGCACCGTGTCTCACCGCCACTAACTTAAACCGGGCAACGGCTGTTCACGGCCCCACTAGAGAGAATACGTGACTGTCGGAAGCCAGCCAGCCAGGATGGAGGGCCGGGCAGTCTCCCAACATGGACATGACCTTGAACACAGCGTCCCTTCCAGAGGAGCCGCCGCGGGTCTCAGCAGCTCCCCTTGACTGAGTGGACCTAAGTAGGTCAAGGCTGCTAACTGATGCGCGGAACCCATGCCACCGCTGATAAGCATTTCTGAGACGTGGGGAGGGCCGGATGCTCAAGAGCAGGGGTGGCGAACGCGTGGCTCTCGGCCAAAATGAACGCGGCTCTTTGCCAAGTTTGGATTTTGTTCTGCTGCTTCTGAGGAGGGACCTCTGAGGAGAAATCTTCGAGCCGCCATCCCGACTCCCATCCTTCAGAAACAACTGCACGGGCCAGCGAGCGGGGGGACACCGGTGTGTCACATGTTGTGTCACATCTGGCCGTCACTTCTTAGTGTGGAGGACGCAGCACACCCTCACCATCACTGCAGGATTTTGATCCTCCCTCAAAATGGCAAAATGCAGCGTGTGTTTAATAGGTTATTGTTGGAATTAGATGCTTTTGTGTGAGTGATCGTCGCTGCGTGGTGTGGCTCTCTGACTCTGTTTAAAACGTTGGCTCTCTGCGTCGAACTGGTTCGCCACCCCTGCTCAAGATCAAGAGGTCGGTCGTAGGGCTCAGTCCCAGCAGCCGCAGACAGACGAGGTCCAATCCGAGGAACCAGGGTGCGCCCCCCCCAACCCCAGGACCATTTCCCCAGCCCCTCAAGACCCCCCAAGCGGGCCCGGGGTCAGGAGGGGCTGCAAGGCACGAGCAGGGGGAGAGGCCCGGGGCCGTGCGACGAGCGAGGGCTCACCCAGCGAGGAGATGAGGGCGAAGTTCTCCATCATCACGTCCCGGTACAGGTGCCGCTGCGCCTCCTCCAGCAGCTCCCACTCCTTGCGCGAGAAGGCCACGAACACGTCCTCGAAGGTCACGCCGGGCTGCGAGGGAGAGGCTCAGGCCCGGGCACGGGACGGGACGGGACGGGACGGACGCCCGAGGCCCGGGCCCCCCTGGCCAGCCCCGCGCCCTCCTCGGCCCCCCCAGCGCCCCGCTCACCTGCGCCGCGCTCATCGAGGCGGCTCCCCGAAGGGCCCCGCGCGCGGGCGGCCGCCTCCAGGTGCGTAGCCGCGGGGACGCCACGGCCGACGTCGGGATCTCCGGCCCAGCGAGGCCGCAGACAGGCAGGTCCGAGCGGCGAGCGAGCGAGCGCGCGCTCCGCGATGTTTACCCGCGGCGGCGCAAGGCCTTCTGGGAGATGACGTCGCGACGTTCCGAAGCCGTTGGGCCGCGGCACGCGGGGAGCGCGGCGCGGGGCCCTCGGGGAAATGTAGTTCGCGCCCGGGACGCCGTGGACGATGGGTAATGTAGTTCCGTTGCCGACCCTGTTGCGCACGCGCTTCGCCCCAGCCCGCTAGAGCTAAAAAAAGAAATGAACAAAACCCACCTCCCACCTCCCTGCTTCCACTTCCTCCCATTCCCTCCAAATAAGCAAAGAAAAAAATACCTGAAAAACAAACTAGAAAACTTTCCCAAATCCCCGAAACACTGTTGTGCATTTCCCCAGGGAAGGGGAATTTGCACTGGAACAGCTGGGAGCGGAATGGAGATCGTGGGGCCACAGAAACCTGCAAAGAAAGACACTCAAAACAGGAAAAAGAAACAGAAGGAAACAAAACATCACCAGGGAATCTGAAGGGCCAGGAACCCAAGAAGAGATTGGGGCGGGTGGGAGACCTGGAGGGAGGTGGAGGGAACGTAACTAGCAGAACACTTTGGGGGTGAAGCGAAACAGTGAGACATGGGGGGCGGCTTATGCAATTGAGACTGAGAGGTGTCCAGTGCAAATCCCCAGAGTGAATGAGCAGCCCTCAGCCCACCCCCTGGGCCTTCCTTTAGTCCCCCAAAGCAGATCCCTCCAAAGGAAGAGAGGAAAAAAGAGGAAAGAAGGAAAAAAAGAAAAACACAGAAGATGACTGATTGAAAACATATTTTTAAAAAGAGATATACTGGGGAAGGGAGGAGAATCCCATAACTAAGTGCTGAGGAGGGACCTGCTTTGGGGGTGACATTACGTGTGAAACGGTATTAGCAGGGGCCCCTGGTGATGGTAGTGAGGACGGCCTTGCACCGGACTGAACCGGCTTTGATCCTCAGAATCACTGGTGCTAACGGGACCCCAGGCCTTCCCGACCCCCACCCTCCACAAGAGGGGCAGGCTTGAGGAAGTCGCTGGCAACTTTCCTTCCCACTAGTCCCCATTCTCAAGTGCGTAGGAGTGAAGTTTATATAGTTTAGTAGGATATCACAGTTTAATCCACGTTTGCATTATACAGAACATAATCTTCTCTCCTTCCCCCTTTGGCTCACCACCTTACAGGTCGACTTCTATTCCTTTACCCACTCACCCCACCCCCTATGACCCCACATTTAACCCTTTTCGCCTTCATTTCTTCTCCCCACTCAAGCCAGCTGCCAACCAGCTCCCAAAGTGAAAAAATAGTCTCTCAGACTGAGAAGAAACCAACACTTTGTTGCCATTGATCGGCTCCCAGCGGCCTCCTTTCCTCCAACTCCCTTCATTGCATACCTGTGCTTGCTACCTTAATCGGTTTCTGAGAAGTCCCCACTCAAAGACATTTCCTGATAAGGGACTGTTGAGAGAAGTTTTGAAGACTCCAGAAGGCCAAATAACAGACTAAAGTGGTGTCCAGTAACTTAACACTCCCCTGGTTATTTCTAAAGACATAAAAGGGACATGTATATCTCCCTTGAGTATCTTAGATGTATTCCCTTAACACAGGGGTCTCAAACTCAATTTACCTGGGGGCGGCAGGAGGCAAAGTCGGGGTGAGGCTGGGCCACATAAGGGATTTCACACACAAAAAAGTCCTCAAATCCAGGACCAAAGATGGTTGGTTCGAATCCCGGTGTCCCATATGGTCCCCCGTGCCTGCCAGGAGCTATTTCTGAGCAGACAGCCAGGAGTAACCCCTGAGCAACGCCGGGTGTGGCCAAAAAAAAAAAAGTCCTCAAACGTCATTATTAACAGTTTTAATTATTTCTTCTGAACATGAATAGAACATTGAGTGAAAATCATGAACAGTTCTTCTGAACATGGCATCTTTTGTCTATTCCTTGCTGCCAGAGACTTGACAGCGCTTCTTCTCACAAATCTGAACCACATTTGGCTTTAGAGAGGAAGCAGTTGAGACCCTCAGTATGGCTTGAAGATGATCATCATTAAGTCTAGACCTGTACTTTGACTTATTGAAGTTCAATGTGGAGAATAACTTTTCACACAAATATGTGCTCCCAAAAAGGCACATGGTGCGCTTGAACAATCGGGAAAGCTCAGGAAGCTGGGGCAATTTTCTCAAAAATTTCCCATGCATGTCTGCTTTTCCACTAAGTGGCTCTGTGCTTTTTGAAGTCTGCAAATCCGTGATCAAATTCCTTCTCTAGCTCAAAAATAGCATCAACATATTTCTCACCACTGAATGGTATGCCTGCATCCACAAGTTCCTTGCATGCTGGGAAATGGCAAAGGTTTTGTCTGAGAGAGCTGGGATTTCCATAACACAAGTTTTGTGGAGAATGCGCTCACGTTGTCATAGGCAGTACTGATAAGCTGCCCTGGGCCTTGTAACATCTTGTTTAGTACATTCAGCTTATGTGTGATTCAACAAGAAAAGCTAAGTTCATGAGCCATTTGTGATCACTCAACTCAGAAACAGCATTCCCATCCTTCTCCATGAAGGCTTTCACTTCTCTAAACTCAAAAAATCTTTTCAGGACATTTCCCCTGCTGAGCCAACGTACCTCAGTGAAATAGAGCATATCTCCATATTCTGACTCCATTTCCTCTAAAAAAGCACGGAACCTCCTGTGCTTTAAGCCTCTGGATCTGATTTGGTTGATGCATTTCACAACAACAGACATCACATTGTCACACGGCAGGCATTTACTGCAAAGGGCCTGCTGACGGATAATGCAGTGAAGAGCAGAGGCCTTCTCTATACCCTCCTCTTCAAGTTTTTTTTGAACAAGTGCCACCAGTCCATTTTTCCTTCCTGTCATCGATGGCGCTCCATCGGTTATTATTCCAACAAACCTCTTCCATGGCAAACCTGCATTCTCAGGGGCATCACACAGATGCCGAAATATCTCATTAGCGGTGGTCTGGCCATGCATTGGAATTATTGTGAGCAGCTCCTCTGTCAATTCAAAATTGCAATCAACACCATGGACATAAATTGTGAGCTGCGTAGTGTCTGTTATATCTGTGCCTTCATCAAGAGCAACTGAGTATGCATCCAAACATTTGGCTTTCTCACACAGTTGATGATAAATGTCAGTTGACATGTCAGAATTGCGCTCTGCCACAGTGTTGGCAGAAAGTCTGATTTTGCTAAACTGACCTTTCTTTTCCGGACAGATAATACTTGCAGCCTGTAACATGCATTTTTTTTTTTAACAAACTCTCCTTCTGTGAATGGTTTCCCTGCCTTAGCAATCATCTCACTAACCACGTAACTAGCTTCAACTGATGCAACATTCTCTTTGGTTGCTTTCTTGAAGAAATCTTGTTGCCTCATTAGACATGCTTTAAGACTGGCAACCCGCTTGGCTCTCTCATTTCCTTGATGTTTTGCACATTCCTCAGCATGTTTAGTTGAATAATGGCGTTTCAAGTTGTATTCCTTGTGCACTGCAACTTTTTCTGAGCAAATAATACATGTGGGGATGCCCCTGTGCTCAACAAAGAAATACTGTGTTTCCCACTTTTCCTGAAATAGTCTGTGCTCGTCATCAATCTTTCTCTTCACTGCAGGCTTTGATGAAGTCATGATGAAGATATGACAAAATCTAATCCTGTAACAAACTTCTCTCCCTTAAACCTCCAATAATGCAAGGGACAGCGGGCAGGAGCAATGGAAATGACGTCTGCGCTAGGCACAAAGTATTCACGATTATTCACTTACCAAAGTTCACAATAAAAAATAGCATCAGTAAGAAAAAAATCGCAAAAAATCACATTAAATTTGTATACCCTGAATGGAACTGCTCGGGGTATGTGAATGTTTAATGCGATTTTTTTCTTACTAGTGCAGTTTTTATTATGATTATTCGGTAAGTGAATAATCACGAATACTGCGATATTTGAATGCCGGCCATGGGCCACAAAATATTGTACGGAGGCCCACAGGCTGTGAATTTGAGACCCCTGCCTTAACAGCTATAACTCTTATTGAATATCCTCTTATATAGTGACTTTTGCTCCCCTTTTTTGCCATCTGTTTAATAGGGACTTCTGTAAGAAGAGCCTCTATGTTTAGTGTTCATATTAGAGCCAAGTTACCAGGATTGTTGGACTTGTTCCCTTGGCCCCCAGATGCACCAATAATACCTTGTGGCACTGTCCCCTTTTGCACAGGCACATTAAAATGGGAAAATATTACATATGCAAATAAGTTCTTATCTAATAGAGATAGGAACACAAATTTTTTAATGCAGTGGGGCCTTACACCCTGAACATGGTCATAATGACTTGGCTCAGGCCTCATAAGAACGGGCATTGCCCATACACCCCTGAACCATGGATACCATCTACACTCAGAAACAATCACAATTTTCTATAACATCACCAAGGAAGCATTACCAGGGAAGACCTTGGCATCGACTTACTCCAAAGAGGGTTCTCTTAACAACCAGATGACTTAGCAATAGCAACAACCTGCGAACCTGTGAAAAATTTTTACCAGGACCACAGAGAATAATTCAGGGGCTGGACAACCTAGTATGCCTGGAGCCCAGAGTCGGTTTTATGCCAGAAAATTTCAGGGGTAAAGTCTCCTTGTATTTAGGCCAAGGCTTTCCCTTCCATTTCCCCCATATTTTGCTGGTCCTATGCAAGCAACAACAATTGCCACCCCCACCGTTTTCACTGTACTTTTTTTAACTCTCGTCCTTAAATAAAAAAAGAGCTTACTAAAAAAATGAAAAAGAATCACTGGTGTCGCATCAGGAGTGATCCCTGAGTAGAGAACCAGAAATAAGGCCTGAGCACCACCAGGTGTAATGCCCCCCCCCCCAAAAAAAAAAGCCAAAAATAAATTATTATGTGGACTCATGATAGTTATAAACATTTATTAAACCTCGAGGTAAATACTAAAACAAATGGTAAAAAACATGGGCCAGAGCGATAGCACAGCGGTAGAGTGTTTGCTCTGCATGCGGCAGATCAAGGATGAACCTTGGTTTAATTCCTGGCATCCCATATGGTCTCCCCGAGCTAGAAGTGATTTCTGAGCACATAGCCAGGAGTAATCCCTGAGTGTCACCAGGTGTGGCCCAAAACCAAAAACCAAAACAAAAAAGCATAACTCAGATAACCAAGAAAATAAAGTTCTGAGGAGGACTCCTTTGAAATCACATGAAAAAGGAGGAGAGAGAGAAAGAGAGAGAGGACTCCTTTGAAATCACATAAAAAAGGAGAAGGGGAGAGAGAGAGAGAGAGAGAGAGAGAGAGAGAGAAGAGAGAGAGAGAGAGAGATAGCAAGGCGGTAGGGGATGGACCTCGGTCTGATCCCTGGCATCCCAGATGGTCTCCAGTGCCTGCCAGGAGCGATTTCTGAGTGAAGAGTCAGGAGTAACCCCTGTGTATCACCGGGTGTGACCCCAAGACCAAACCAAACCAAAACAAAACAAAAAAGGGGAAAAGAAAAGAAAAAGAAACAGAGGTCAGGAAGAGGGGCCCGGAGAGATAGCACAGCGGCGTTTGCCTTGCAAGCAGCCGACCCAGGACCAAAGGTGGTTGGTTCGAATCCCGGTGTCCCATATGGTCCCCCGTGCCTGCCAGGAGCTACTTCTGAGCAGACAGCCAGGAGTAAGCCCTGAGCATCACCAGGTGTGGCCCCAAAACCAAACCAAACCAAAACAAAACAAAAACAGAGGTCAGGAAGAACAGTAAAGCAGAACAAGAGAAGGGGCTGGTAGAACACTGACTCAGGAGGTTTCCCTGGGCTTTACATGACACTGACACAGCACCCACGCACAAGCACAGACCCCGAGTAACCCTTGAGGACCACTGGGTGTGACCATAGAACAACGGAACCATAAAACATGGTGGATATTAACCCATAACTAATCTCTCAACACTTGGATTATCAGTAACATAAATGTTCCAATTACAGGGCAGAGATCCCAAAGACTTAAATATATGCGGTCTGTAAAAACCCTCTGGTGGATATAAGGACACAAAGCAGAGTGGTTAAGACACTACAATGGAAATAAAACACAGTGCAGTGGATAAAAATACAGAAGACTGGGGCCGGGCGGTGGTGCTAGAGGTAAGGTGCCTGCCTTACCTGCGCTAGCCTAGGACAGACCGCGGTTCGATCCCCCGGCGTCCCATATGGTCCCCCAAGCCAGGAGCGACTTCTGAGCGCATAGCCAGGAGTAACCCCTGAGCGTCACCGGGTGTGGCTCAAAAACAAAAACAAAACAAAATACAGAAGACTAATCGACGTGAGCCTGGATAAGTGTCGCCATGGGAAAACCTGGACTCACCCCTAAGAAGTTCCAGTACCTTAGTAGTTCCGCTGGAGATCCTTTTGGATTCTATAAGGCGCTCTCACATCAGTCTCCTTTAATATTTATTTATTTTTTAGTGGACCATGGGACATATTGGTCCTTTCTTTATTCCTCAAATAAAGTCTCTCTACTTTTATGTATTTTTATTTTTTGTTTACATTTATTTCTTTTCTTTTTTTTGCATTTATTTTTTTTTCTAGACTCTTCGCCAGTGCAACATTCCCATCACCAATGTCCCAAGTGTCCGTCCTGTACTCTAGACAGGCTTTTTTTTTTTTTTTTTTTGGTTTTTGGGTCACACCCAGTGGTGCTCAGGGGTTACTCCTGGCTGTCTGCTCAGAAATAGCTCCTGGCGGGCCCGGAGAGATAGTACAGCGGCATTTGCCTTGCAAGCAGCCGATCCAGGACCAAAGGTGGTTGGTTCGAATCTCGGTGTCCCATATGGTCCCCTGTGCCTGCCAGGAGCTATTTCTGAGCAGACAGCCAGGAGTAACCCCTGAGCACTGCCAGGTGTGGCCCAAAAAACCAAAAAAAAAAAAAAAAAAAAAAAAAAAAGAAATAGCTCCTGACAGGGACACCTGATTCGAACCAACCACCTTTGGTCCTGGATCGGCTGCTTTCAAGGCAAACGCCACTGTGCTATCTCTCCGGACCCTCTAGACAGGCTTTCTACTTCCCACGTTCAGTCACATTTTGTTATGATGGTTCTCAGCGTAATTATCCTGTGACTGCGCCCATTACTCTCCGTGGTGAGTTTCATGTCGTGAGCTGGACCTTCCAGTCCTCCTCTATTTTGTCTCTGAGAATCATTGCAGCGCTGTTTATAATAGGCAGACTCTGGAAACAGTCTAGATGCCCCTCAACAGATGAATGGCTAAAGAAACTGTGGTACATATACACAATGGAATATTATGCAGCCGCCAGAAGAGATGAAGTCATGAAATTTTCCTATACATGGATGTACATGGAATCTTTCAATGTGAGTGAAATAAGTCAGAGGGAGAGAGATAAACGCAGAATGGTCTCACTGATCGATGGGTTTTGAGAAAAATAAAAAACATTTGTGTAATGATTCTCAGAGAGACTATTTGTTTTATTTTATTTTATTTTTGGTTTTTGGGCATACCCGGTGATACGCAGTGGTTAATCCCGGCTATGCAGTCAGAAGTCGCTCCTGGCTTGGGGGAACCATATGACACTCTGGGACAGTGGTCCTCAAACTATGGCCCGCGGGCCACATATTGTATTTGTATCTGTTTTGTTTCTTCATTGCGGTGGCGCTGGAGGTAAGGTGCCTGCCTTGCCTGCGCTAGCCTAGGACGGACCACGGTTCGATCCCCCGGCGTCCCATATGGTCCCCCAAGAAGCCAGGAGCAACTTCTGAGCGCATAGCCAGGAGTAACCCCTGAGCATCACAGGGTGTGGCCCAAAAACCAAAAAAAAAAAAAAAAAAAAAAAAAAACAAAAACAAAATAAGATATATGCAGTGTGCATAAGAATTCGTTGTTTTTACTATAGTCAGACCCTCCAATGGTCTGTGGCCCCCTGTTTAAAAAGTTTGAGGACTCCTGCTCTGGGGGATCGAACCGCGGTCCATCCTAGGTCAACGCCCTACCACTGTGCCACGGCTCCGGCCCCAAGTCTCCTTTACTTTTTAAAATTTTGTTATTTGTTTTGAGCAACACCCAGCAGTGCTCAGGCGTTGATCCTGGCTCTGTGTTCCGAAATTACTCCTGGCAGGATTGGTGGAACCAATACAGGATGCCGGGGGTTGCCCTCCCCTACCCCATACAGCTCCGGCCTAAGTAAGTTTTCGTGAGGACGACTCAGCCAGGAAGATAATGACGACCGCGTCGAAGAACAGTCGAGCAGACTGGATGGAGAGACCCACGCCAGTCAGCTCACCCATCCCGCCTGGGACGCCCCTGGGGCCCACCCGGGACTCTCACTGAAGCCTGGTCCCCGGTGTCCCCACCTCAGTGTCACTTCCATCCCCGCCCATGTCTCCCCCTTGTCCTGCGCCCAGAACGAGGGCGACCCCGAAGCTCGCCGCAGGGCCAAAGCCTTGATGTTGGGCCGAGGTTGCAGTTCCCAAGGAGCCGGCCACAAGAGGGACGACGGCGCTCCTTCACAAGCCGGGGCCGGGGCTGGGGCTGCAGAGAAAGGCGCGAAGCCGCTGCAGGGACCCAGTGTCCCAGGGCCCGGGCGTCCAGGCCCCATCGCGGCCCTCCGGGCCCGGACACGAGAAGGCCCCGACCGTGGCTGCTCCGACCAGGGAGACCCGCACGCCTCGACCGCGGCCCCGGAGGATGACGTCGCCGGAAGCGGAAGTGCGTCGCCGGAAGCGCCCGGAGCGCCAGCCTGGGACCGAGGGGCTCCTGGCGTGCCGGCTCCTGGGAGATCCCGCCGCGTGCGTCGAAGTTTCGGCTTGTCTCTGGGCCACACCCGGCTGCTCTCCAGGCGTCCTCGGGCTGTCCCCCCTGACGAGCTCGGGGGCTCTATGGAATGCCGGAGATCGAGCCCGGATCGAAGCCGTCGCCTGCAAGGCAAATGCTCTCCCCGCTGAGCTTGGCTCCTCTAAGCCAGGGGACTCAAGCTCAGTTTGCCTGGGCGCCGCAGGAGGCAAAGTCGGGGTGATCCTTGGGTGCGAAGTCAGTAGGAAGCCGTGAACATTGGGGGTGTGTGTGTGACCCAAACAACTAAAACAAAACAAAACAAAAAAAGATTCCTCTAGGGCAGGGCCACAAAATGTGCAAAGGGCCTCCCAGGTGGCGGCTGCAAGTGCACCCTGGTGTCCCCAGATGGCTCCCCTTGCCGAGGCCCCGAAACCTCAGACACAGTCGTGCAGCAAAGTGGACTGCATTGAGGCCTCGTGTGTGCATGTGCGTGTTCAGTCCTGGGCCCCCAAGGACAGGCAGGCTGGCCCCACCCAGCCACCGTAGCCACTAAGGAAGAGAAACTCTGGTTTGGACAGTGGAGACGGAGTTTTCCCTGAATTGTGCCAGTCTCAACCTTCCTATCAATGCCACTTGTTCTATCCGGGCTCCGAGCACTTGACACCCAACCTCCAGGGCTGTAGGGACAAAACAAACTGCTAGGAGCATAAACCTTGGAAGAGCTCAGCTCTTTCACTTTCAGTTGACACAACGGGAGTGATAGCAGTTTTAGGCTTAAATGCTATGTTTACGAAATTCTATGTATTCAAGTACTTCAAAAGTAACAGCAATGTTAAAAAAAAATGGTCCTAAACGATTCCAAATAATACATATAGATACTTCTCAGATGATGTGACCTTCCCCTCTCCTTTGTGGACTTGAATGGGGACACATCCATCTAGATGATCAAAGATATCATCTTTTTTTTGTTTTTTGTTGTTTTTGGGCCACACCCGGTGACGCTCAGGGGTTACCCCTGGCTGTGCGCTCAGAAACCGCTCCTGGCTTGAGGGACCATATGGGAGGCCGGGGTATGGAACCATGGTCTGTCCTAGGTTAGCGCAATCAAGGCAGACTCCCTACCGCTTGCACCACCGCTTTGGCCCAAGGATATCATCTTAAGTGCCAGGTCATGTGGACATCATGCACCACCCAATGGAATGCATGGGCAGTTTGGTACTTTCCTGCCCCAAACCAACAAATCCACTCCCAGAAAAACATCTGTAAAATGCAACCTTATTTTTTTTTTTTTGTTTTTGGGCCACACCCGGTAACGCTCAGGGGTTACTCCTGGCTATGCGCTCAGAAGTCGCTCCTGGCTTGGGGGACCATATGGGACGCCGGGGGATCGAACCGCGGTCCGTCTCCTAGGCTAGCGCAGGTAAGGCAGGCACCTTACCTCCAGCGCCACCGCCCGGCCCCGCAACCTTATTTTTTTCCCCACACAGGCAAACTCTCAAGATTACTCGCTAGGTACATTGTGGTGGGATATGGGCATAGGAATGGGAATCCATGGTCTCTTATTCTAGGTAGGTGCTGTACACTGAGCCACACACATTCCTGGCTTTCTCTAGGAGTATGTGGGTTGAGGCCTGAGCGATAGCACAGCAATAGGGCGTTTGTCTTGAACACGACCCACTTAGGATGGGTGCGGATTTGATGCCCAGCATCCCATAGGGTTCCCCGAGCCTGCCAGGAGCGAATTCTGGGCTTAGAGCTAGGAGTAACACCTGAGCAATGGTGGGTGTGTCCCCTTCCCACCAAAAAAAAGTGTGTGGTTCATAGAAGACAATAAATGACAGCTAATGTTGAGATTTATGAGTCTTATGAGACAGGATGATTAAATACAGTATGTCCTGGGCAAAATCCTGCATGGGTTAAATATTTTTAAGTGGTGAAATCCAAAGAGTGTCTATAGTTAACAGTATTATACTGAGGTTAATTTTTTTTCAGGGGGAGGGGGAAGGGCCATACTCGGTGGTGTTTACTTAGCATGACTTACTACTACTAAGATCAGTCTTAGTGGACTCAGAGGACCATACATGGTGCTAAGATCAAATCCAGGTTGATCACATGCAAGGTAAATGCCTATGTACTGTTTGGTAGCTCTGGTTCTATATATATGAGGTTTGAGAAAAAGTTATAGATTCATAAGATGCTAATATGAAACGAAGCTAGTGGAGATTATATGGGATGCCATATAGTTTTTTTTTTTTTTTATTACTGCCAGCAAGCCTAAAACTTAAATTTGTGAAATAAACATTTTTTGGGGAGGGGCCACACCAGGCAGTACTCAAGACTTTACTACTGGCTCAGGGATCACTCCTGGTGAGGTTCTGGGGATCATATGTGGTACAGGGGACCAAACCCAGGTCAGACACATGCAAGGCTACTGCCTTCTTTTTTTTTTTTTTTTTTGGTTTTTGGGCCACACCCGTTTGACGCTCAGGGGTTACTCCTGGCTATGTGCTCAGAAATTGCCCCTGGCTTGGGGGGGACCATATGGGACGCCGGGGGATCGAACCGCGGTCCTTCCTTGGCTAGCGCTTGCAAGGCAGACACCTTACCTCCAGCGCCACCTACCCGGCCCCGGCTACTGCCTTCTATACTAGCTGCACAATCACTTCAGCCCCCAAAGTATTTTTTTTTTTTTAAGAAAGGGGCCATATAATAGAGATAAATGAACCTGCATAGCATACAACTGTGGCCAAGCCAGTGATTCAAATCACAGCACCCCATGTGGTCCCTAGAACACTGTGAGTAGACCTGAGCAGAGAGCTGTATGTGCCCAGCTCCCAAAAGTCAGTGAAAGCAAGGAGACTCCTGGAATGAGAATGGGAAGAATTCTGTTCCCCAAGATTTGATCCCAATAAAACTGAAAACTGATAAAGCAATTGAATATCTCTGGAAAGTCCCTTTAAAATACAGTAAATAAACAGTCAAGACAAAAAAAGAGGGGCTGGAGAGATAGCATGGAGATAAGGCGTTTGCCTTTCATGCAGAAGGACGGTGGTTCAAATCCCGGCATCCCATATGGTCCCCCGAGCCTGCCAGGATAGATTTCTGGGCGTGGAGCCAGGAGCACTGCTGGGTGTGATCCAAAAACCAAAAAGAAAAGAAAAAGGAAAAGCAAAGACAAATAAAGGAAAAGAAAACTACACCTTATCCTATACAAAATTAGAAGAAAATTAACAAACACTAGCATATTGAGTACTGTAATATAATACACAAAAATAATTATAGTCCATGGCCAAGAGGGTCTTGATCCAAGTAAATAAACCTGGGTCAACATTCAAAACTGAAGTCAATGTAAATACATCAGGTCAAAGGGATTCAAAAGAAATTCAAGATCACTTTCAACCTAAAAGGATAAAAGTTTATGACAAAATTCAGTACCCATTTCTAATAACCAAGAACAAACCATGGTAATTTAGAGTATGGGAAATTTTCTTTTTGTGTGTGTGTGTGGTTTTTGGGTCACACCCGGCAGCGCTCAGGGGTTACTCCTGGCTCCATGCTCAGAAATTGCTCCTGGCAGGCACGGGGACCATATGGGGTGCCGGTTTGAACCGATGATCTTCTGCATGAAAGGCAAACGTCTTACCTCCATGCTATCTCTCCAGCCCGGGAAATTTTCTAAACTTGATTAAGAAACCTCTTCAGGGGCCCGGAGAGATAGCACAGCGGTGTTTGCCTTGCAAGCAGCCGATCCAGGACCAAAGGTGGTTGGTTCGAATCCCGGTGTCCCATATGGTCCCCCGTGCCTGCCAGGAGCTATTTCTGAGCAGACAGCCAGGAGTAACCCCTGAGCAATGCCGGGTGTGGCCCAAAAACCAAAAAAAAAAAAAAAAAAAAAAATTATTTGACACAAGAAACCTCTTCAAGGGGCAGGAGAGTGTGTATTGCATATGGCCAATCTGGGATGGACCCGGGTTTGATCCCTGGCATCTCATATGGTCCCCCAACCCTGCCAGGAGCGATTTCTGAGCGCAAAGCAAGGAGTAACCCCTGAGCACTGACAGCTGTGGCCCAACCCCCGCCCCCCAAAAATCTCTACAGAATTGGATAGCATAGTAGCAGGGTGTTTTCCTTGACGCTGCCAAGCCAGGACGAGCTTGGGTTTGATCCCTGGCATCCCATATGGTTCCCCAAGCCTGTCAGGAGTGATTTCTGAGCGTAGAGTCAGGAGTAACCCAAGTGCAGCTGGGTTTGACCCAAAAATGAAACAAAAACTTTGTTTTGTTTTTAGGCCACACCTAGTGACACTCAGGGGTTACTCTTTGGCTCTGCGCTCAGAAATCGCTCCTGACAGGCTTGGGGGACTATATGGGATGCTGGGGGATCGAACTGCGGTCATCCTAGGTCAGCCACATGTAAGGCAAATGCCATACCACTGCGCCACCACTCTGGTCCCAAAACAAAAAAACCTTTTAACTAACATTCTATTTAAGGATGAAAATAATGCTTTTCCCTAATACTGAAACAAGGCAAGACTATGCTATAACTCACGATTTAGTAATCAACATCATATGGAAATCCTAGCCAGGACAGTAAAAGAAGGAAAGGAAATAACAGACATACTGGTAGGAAGAAACAGAACTGTCTCCATTTGAAGATCTTTTCTGTAGAGGATATTGACATTCTATCACAATGAATATGGCTCCAGTTTTGCTAAGGTTCAAGGATAGAAAAATAGCAGTAAAAAAAAGTTTAGGTACTGTGTACTACAAATATTGAATGAAGGAAACCAGAAGTTTGAAGAGCAATACTAGGCTATGGATGTGATTTTTGGGAGAGTATAAGTCTCAGGTATGAGGCCCTGGGTTAAATGCCCACTCAAACCCAAACATCCATACCCTCACATTCTCTCACACACACCACTCTCCCTCCCATAAATATGTGCCACCTATATAAACCCATGCACTCACACATCCACACCTACTGACATTCATATTTTTTCTCTTACACAAATTTTTGGTTTTGGGCCACACCTAGAGTAATGGTATTCAGGGCTTACTCCAGACTGCAATCAAGAATTACTCCTGGTGGCACAAATGGTAGGGCATTTGCCTTGCATGCACTAATCTAGGATGGTCTATAGTTTGATCCCCTGGCGTCCCATATGGTTCCCCAAACCAGGAGCGATTTATGAGCGCAAAGCCAGGAGTAACCCCTGAGTGTTACCATGTGTGGTCCAAAAAGAAAAAAAAAAAAAATTTACTCTTGGGCTGGAGAAATAGCACAGCAGTAGGGTTTGCCTTGTACAGAGCCGATCCGGGACGGACAGTGGTTCAAATCCCAGTATCCCATATGGTCTTCCAAGCCTGCCAGGAGTGATTTCTGAGTGCAGAGCCAGGAGTAAACCCTGAGCACTGCTGAGTGTGACCCAAAAACCAAAAAAAGAATTACTCCTGGCAGGGGACCATACAGAATCTCAGGAATTGAAACTGGGTTACCCATATTAAGGCAAATGCCCTATCTGCTTAACTATCACTCAGTTCTATCTAGATCTTAAAAGAATTGGTACTGTGTTAAATTACACCCCCCACATTCACTATTAATATTTTCTCTCTTGACTTATAATAAAAACACCTAGATACAAATCTTAAAAGAATTAGTCCTTGGTTAAATGGCCAGGTTAAATGGTTAAATGGCCAACAAAGCACACAGACACACTTTCTCTTCTTTCCCACATTCTTTCATTTATAACCAATTTTTAAAAATGCATCTGAATATATAAATATTAAGAGAATTGTACAGGACCTATTACTAAATGTTATAGAATAGTAATGTACAAGCTATATGAAAGTAAGGATATAATGCATTTACAAAATGGAAGACAACAGAGTAAAGATGACAAATCTCAACAAATGAACACTAGTTGAACTCGGTTTCTACCGAAATTGCGTACCTTTTTGGGGGGAATAAAAATTAAAGTCTTCTCTAAACCATCACCCACATAACTAGGAGGGCTAAGTCCATTTTAATGACAAAAACTGCTTTATCAAATAAATAAAATTACCATAAAGCTACAGTACTGCCACCACAGGAACTGCTTTATCAAATAAAAATATCGTAGAGCTATAGTACTGTAAACTACAGTAAACCAAATCAAACTCCAGGGGAAAAAAGTTCCTTTTCTAAAAATCAACCCTGTCTTAAATGATACAAAATGTATCCACCTCTTCAAATACAAACTATTTGATGGTTAAAGCCTTTATTCCTCTCAAAAAAAAAAAAAAATCAAGCTCCTTAAAAGTATGCAGAATGTTTCTGAAGACAATTAAAAATTCCAGATTGTCTTTTACCGTCTTTATGAATATATATACATATAAGACATAGTCAAGGTCTTTCACTTTGAAAGAATCTCCTGCCAGATAAAACAGGAATCCATGCAAATGCTGTAAAGCAAAGAAGTCTGAAAGAAACTTTATCTGTAGATAAAATCAAGATCTTTCACTTTGAAAGAATCTCCTGCCAGATAAAACAGGAATCCATGCAAATGCTGTAAAGTGAAGCAAAGAAGTCTGAAAAAAACTTTATCTGTAGATAATTTTATGTTCCAAATCTCTTCCTTCCTATGAAGAGTTCCTGAGATAATTCTGTAATCTATGGGGGGGAAAGAGAAAAATATATACATACATAAAATACATAAAAGTATTCCCTAAGTGCAAAATAAACAGTTTCTTTTTCCTGGATGAAGTTCAGATATTAAAGCAGGGTCAATTTCCAACACTATTCTTTGGATGACAAAAGATATCTTGCAAGAAACTTTTCTCACAGGGAGGAAACTTCGGAGTTTTTCTGTCATCAACGATCAGATTCTGTGGAAGAAGTGCTCTCTGGCAAAAGTTTGTCCTCAGTGCTTATATCCAAAAAGTCTTTCCCGCCTAGGAGTTCCTGGAGGTCATCCGAGGTTGGCCCACCCAAATCAGACACTTTCATGTCTGTAACCCTGACAGGGTTTCTCCCAGTGTGAACCCGCTGATGCTGCGTGAGAGAAGAGCTTCTGCTGAAGGCCTTTCCACACTCACCACATTCATAGGGCTTCTCACCAGTGTGGATGACAGAGTGGCGGATGAGGTTCGTGCTCCAGCAGAAGGATTTCCCACACTCCCCGCACTCATAGGGCTTCTCTCCGCTGTGGATGCGCTGGTGCCGCGTGAGGCCCGACCTGCGGTTGAAGGCCTTCCCACACTCCGCGCACTCGAAGGGCTTCTCCCCGGTGTGGATGCTGAAGTGCCGGATGAGGTCTGCTCGATTACTAAAGGCTTTCCCACACTCCTTGCACTCGAAGGGCTTTTCCCCCGTGTGGGCCCTCTTATGCAGGATGAAGGTGGAGCAGTGCGTGAAGGCCCTGCCACAGTCGGAGCACACGTAGGGCTTCTCCCCAGTGTGGATCCGCTGGTGTCTCTTGAGGTACGACCGGTGGTTGAAGGCCTTGCCACACTCCGCGCACTCAAAGGGCTTCTCCCCGGTGTGGATGACGTAGTGGTGGATGAGGGCCGCGCTCTCGCAGAAGGCTTTCCCACACTCGCTGCACTCGTAGGGCTTCTCCCCAGTGTGACTCTGCTGGTGCCACATCAGGTAGGACCTGTGCTTGAAGACCTTGCCACACTCAAAGCACTCGTAGGGATTCTCGCCACTGTGGATGACGTAGTGGCGAATAAAACCCGGTCTATCTCGAAAGGCTTTCCCACACTCTTTGCACACAAACGGTTTTTCCCCAGTGTGGCTCCTGTTGTGCAAGACAAAAGTGGAGCGGTGCGTGAAGGCCTTTCCACACTCAGTGCACTTGTAAGGCTTCTCTCCACTGTGAATCCTCTGGTGCTGTGTAAGGTGTGACTTGCGGTTGAAGGCCTTCCCGCATTCCATGCACTTATAGGGCTTTTCTCCTGTATGGACCATGTGGTGCTGAAGAAGGTAAGTGCTCTTACTGAAGGTTTTCCCACACTCGGTGCATTCATAGGGCTTTACTCCAGAATGGATCCTCTCGTGTCGAGCAAGGAGGCGTTTTTTGTTAAAAACTCTCCCACATTCATTACATTGGAAGACGTTTTCCTCTTCCTGGATCACAGGGCCTTTTCTTGACTTCCAGGGTTTACGTTTCAGGACAGCACCTCTGACACAGAATGGCTCCTGTCCGGTCCCCACACAAACACCTTCAGCTGTTGAGCAGTCCCGTTCAGGGAGCATCTTTGTTGAAGGGTCTCGCTCTGTCCTAACGTATCCTCCTGGCATCTCTGATTCTCCATCCTGATCAGTGGCTGGACATATCTGAGAGTCCCCTGGGGCTCCTTGGCTCAACTCTTCCTGGAATGAGGCTTCCTCAGGCAGGGCTGGCTCATAAATACTAAGTTCTGTGACCTGAAGATTTCCTTTGTCACCTGAGAAATATTCAACAGACAAAAAAGGATTATTATTTATATTATATATAATATATATATATATATTTATTATATTATTATACATCAGAAAAAAACAAGATCAGGGGCCAGAGCAATAGCACAGCAGTAGGGCATTTGCTTTGCAAGAGTCCAATCCAGGATGACAGACCTCAGTTCCATTCCTGACATTCCATATGGTTCCCCAAGCCTGCCAGGAGTGATTTCTGAGCACAGAGCCAGGAGTAACTCCTGAATGCAGCTGGGTGTGGCCTAAAAACCAAAAAAGAAAAAGAAAAAAGTGCCTAGGTCTTCTCTGTTATGCCAACTCTTTTTTTTTTTTTTTTTTTTGGTTTTTGGGCCACACCCGGTGACGCTCAGGGGTTACTCCTGGCTATGTGCTCAGAAGTCGCTCCTGGCTTGGGGGACCATATGGGACGCCGGGGGATCGAACCGCTGTCCTGTCCAAGGCTAGCACAGGTAAGGCAGGCACCTTACCTCTTGCGCCACCGCCCGGCCCTGTTATGCCAACTCTTTAGGAGAGCAATCTTTTTCCTGATCCTCGAATGGTTGACAACCTCAATGGAGACTCCATACAGAGAGGTGTGAGTTGACAACAAGGTGCTGGAAAGGTCATAACTACGTATGAAATATCTATGCAGATAGGTAACTCTGAGCCCCTCGACAGAGATACAACAATAACTCAGCATATAGCACAGTGGACAGACTATTTCCATGGCTAGAATTGGATTTAGAGTCTTAAGGTTCTAAATGAACTTGCAGAAAACAGAGAACAGTAGTTAATGACATACAAATGATTCATTTCTGCTGGTACACACACACACAATTCCTAGATTTGCAATTTTTTTTTCCTAAGCCAGTCAAATTGAGCAGTGGGGGAAGGGGGGGTTATATACCAACTTTTGTGATAACCACTGCCATCAGACCAGCCTAGATTTGCAATTCTAAGTACAAGTTTAACTATATATGAGTTCAGAAGAGAATAAATCCCTGAGGACACAGTTTGTATTTGAGTCTCCATTAAAAACTATACTTAGGAGCTAGAGAGATAGCACAGTGGTGGCCTTGCATGCAACCAATCCAGGAAAATGGAGGTTCGATTCCTGGCATCACCTATGGTCCCCTGAGCCTGCCAGGGAAGATTTCTTTTTTTTTCCTTTTTGGTTTTGGGTCACACCCAGCAGCACCCAGAGGATACTCCTGGCTCTGTGCTCAGAAATTGCTATAGGCAGGCACGGGGGACCATATAGGATGCTGGGATTCAAACCAATGTCCATTCTGAATCAGCTGCGTGCAAGGCAAAAGCCCTACTGCTGTGCTATCTCTCTGAACCCCCCCAGAGGCGATTTTTGAGCGCAGAGGCAGGAGTAACTCCTGTGTGCCACTGGGTATGACCCAAAAACCCACCCCAAACCAAAATACTCCCTATCCTTAAAGGGACCTGAATAATAGTATAGTGGGTAGGGCATTTGCTTTACATGCAGCTGAACCACCTTCAATCCCCGAACCGCCAGGAATGATTTCTTTGTTGCAGAGCCAGAAGTAAATTCTGAACACAACCAGGTATAGCCCCAAAACAAAACAAAATAAAATATATTTATGATTTACTACCAATAAATGTGCAATCTATATACTATTTCATCTGCCTACATACCCAAAGTTGCACAAAATTTTGGAGGAGAGATAATATAATGGTAAGGAATTAGCCTTACACGCGGCTGATCCAGGTTTGATCCCCAGCACTTTAGAAGATTCCTCTGCATGTCACCAGGAATGATTTCTAAGCGCAGAGGCAGGAGAAAGCCCTAAGCATCATTATGTGTAGTCTGAAAACCAAAACTATTAGGGGGAACATGGGGTCATGAGTTGAAGAAAGATCAAGTAGAAAGATAAAAAGAAAGGAAAGAGAGAGAGAGAGATTATGAGAGAGAGAGAGAGGAGAGAGAAAAAGAGAGAGTGTGTGTGAGAGAGAGAGTTGGTAAGCCTTAAAATAGAAGAAAAAGTTGAAGACTGGACAGTACAGGGATTAAGGTGATTGTCTTACTAGGGCCATCAAGGTTCATCACATTTGGTCCCCACGACCCACCAGGAGCGTATCCTATGCGCAAAGCCAGGAATAATCCCAAGTCATTGCCAACTGTGAAAAGAGGGAGAATTTTGACAAAGGATATGATATTAAAGAGAAAAATGTTGGTGATATTATGCTAAGTGAAATAAGCCAGTAACAAAAGGAAAAAGCGCTTCCCGTCCGCCTGAGGAGTTGCTGAGGCACAGTCCAAGTATGACTGACGCAGTGAGTGAGAAAGCAGTGTGCATGCGGTGCAGCCTTGCCACAGCCGCTTTTCCTTAGCCCTGGTGAACGAGAGCACAATGAGGTCTGGTCATGTACCAGCGCTGCAGTGGAGCATCCAAGGGGGCTCAGGGCCCCCAGAATTCCCACACTCCCCAGGAAGCTCTGAGCAACTGCTCCCGGACAAAGTTCCAGTTGGTATCCCAGCCTAATGGGTGCCTCAGGTGTTACTCCTAGTCTCTCCTCTTGCCCTAATCCCAGCCCCTACCTGAACAGAAATTCTGGGAGAGGTCTTTCTTCACTCTCCATAGTTCCTGCCAGTGTTCCAGATGGTAGACTAGGTTGAGTTTGGGCACAGGACACCCTGTTGAGAGAGAAAAAGAAAGTGGACACGAGGATTTTTATAAAAAGGAGGAAAACCTCTCAACAAGAACATAGTTCAGTTGCAGAACTCATACCACACATGTGTGAAGCATGCTTGATTCCCAGCATTCACACACACGTATGTAATAGACATACACATGATAGTGGGAGGGTGGTGGAGCACAAGGAGAGAATAAAACCTCTGTTGTCATCTTTGACTTCAAGATTTGAGCATGGGGCGGGAGTGATAGCACAGCAGTAAGGTGTTTGCCTTGCACGCAACCAACATAGGATAGACTCCAGTTCAAATCCTGGCATCCCATATGGTCCCCGAGCCTTCTAAGCTCTTCGGTGTGCACAGCCAGGAGTAACCCGAGTGCCACCGAGTGTGACCCCAAAACCAAAAACCCAAATAACAAAACAACACAAAATAACAAACAAATGAACAAAAAGAATTGAACAGACCTCAAGTAAAGCTATTCCTATTCATACAAAAACACTGCCTTATAAATCTTTAAAAAAACAAATAGCATGTTTTTGTTTGTTTTGTTTTTGGGCTACACTCAGTGGCTCTCAGGGGCTACTCCTGGTGCTGCGGTCAGAAATCGCTCCTGGCAGGCTTGGGGCACCATATAGGATGCAGGGGATCAAACCTGGGTCTGTTTCAAGTCGGCAGTGTGCAAGGCAAATGCCCTACCACTGTGCTGTCACTTCGGCCCAGTCAGGGTTCTTTTATTCCATATACTAAGTCAAAAAAATCTACAAAGAGGGGTCAAAGTGATAGAACAGTGGTTCGGGTGCTTTCCTTGCACATGGCCAAACCAGGGTTCATCCCTATAGTTCTCTGAGTCTGCGAGTCCAGAGGCAGGAGTAAGTCATAAGCACTTCTGGGTGGAGTTACACAAGACAAACAAACAATAAAACAAACCAAGAAATCTACCTTAGGAGCAGAGCATTCTTTTTTGTTTGTTTGTTTTCGGTCATACCTGGTGGCACTCAGGGGTCCCTCCTGGCTCTGCACTCAGAAATCGCTCCTGGAAGGCTTAGGGGACCAGGATGCAGGGAATTGAACCAAGGTCCATCCTGTATTGGCCGTGTGCAAGGCAAATGCCCTACCGCTGTGCTATCGCTCTGGCCTGAGAAGAGTATTCTTTTTTTTTTTTTTTTTTTAAATTTTTGGGCCACACCCGGCAGTGCTCAGGGGTTACTCCTGGCTGCCTGCTCAGAAATAGCTCCTGGCAGGCACGGGGGACCATATGGGACACCGGGATTCGAACCAACCACCTTTGGTCCTGGATCGGCTGCTTGCAAGGCAAACACCGCTGTGCTATCTCTCCGGGCCCGAGAAGAGTATTCTTAAGACTGTGTCAAGCAAACTGAATGTGTATGTATGTATATATATATATATATATATATATATATATATTCAAATGTACATATCTGAATGTTAAATCCATGGAAAATTTAAACAGACCACATGTGAGAGAGCCAAGCATGGCATATTCGAGTCCTTGAGTCTGGTCCTTCCCAGGCACTGCATGAGCCTTGGAGCATGGCTGTGATAGCTATGAGTGAGCACAGAGCCATGAGATATCCTAAACCACTGGGTGAGTCTTGCTTGAAAATCAAAGTGTGTGTCTTCACGAAATTGTTGTTTTGATCCTAAGCAAAGTTCTGAATAACTGTTCCTAAAGAATAGTGTTTCATAAAGTGGGCAAAACCAGAAGTAGGTAGATTCTTGGGTGCAAGTGGAAGGTGAGTGAGTGCTGGTGCGCATGAGAAATTAGAAGCACTGTAAGCATGTGAAGCATCTCCATCCTAGTGGTAATGATCAAACAGATCTCCAGATTCAAGAACTGAGTGCTGAAAGAAAGTAAAGGGATGAGAGTGAGAGTGAAAGAGAGAGAGTGAGAGAGAGAGGTGATGGGAAAGAGAAAAAGAGAGAGAGACAGGGAGAGTAAGAATGAGGGGGAAAGAGGGGAGAGAGTATCTGCAACAAAGGCAAGGTTGGGGAGGTGAAGGAATGGGATACCCCTTCAAACACTGTATGACGAAAAGTCAACTATCAACAAGTTTTTGTATGTTTGTTTTAGGGCCACATCAAGCAGTGCTCATGTCTTACTCCTGGCTCTGCACTCAGGGGTCATTCCTGGCAGTGTTCAGGGGCCATACGGGATGCCTGGGATCTAATCTGGGTTGGCAGAGTGCAAGGTAAATGCCCTATCTATTGTGATATCGCTCCAGCACCAATAAACAACCTTTTTTTTTTTTTTTTTTTTTTGGTTTTTGGGCCACACCCGGTGGTGCTCAGGGGTTACTCCTGGCTGTCTGCTCAGAAATCACCCCTGGCAGGCACGGGGGACCATATGGGACACCGGGATTCGAACCAACCACCTTTGGTCCTGGATTGGCTGCTTGCAAGGCAAACACCACTGTGCTATCTCTCCGGGCCCAATAAACAACCTTTTAACTCTATGTCATGGTGACTTAAAAATAAACAACTTCCAAATGTGCTGAGTGTTCCCTGGGACACAGTATCAATGCACAATCCCTGTGAAGAGATAAGATACCTGAGAAAACCCACAGGGACAAAACAGAGGCCCAAGGTGAGCAAAATAAATTCAGCAGAGCTAGAGCAATGACAGATGAACTGAGGGACAGCGTGATAGGGCCAGGAAATGACATCTGTTCAGTTATTTGATGGATTTTGTTTACTTTTGGTTTGGGGGACACAGGAGGTGGGGTTGGTGACTACCACTAACTTGGTGCTTAGCTCCCAACAGTGCTCAGGAGACAGGGTACTGAACCCAGAGAACCACATGCAAAGCATGTACTCTATGCCTTTAAGTCCATCCTTGAACTAGCGGAGGTTTTTACCAAAAAATTGTAGGGGCCAGAGTGACAGGACATATGTTAAGGCATTTGCCTTGTATTCTGCCAACCCTGTTCAGATCTCTGGTACCATATATGATCTACTGAGGATTGTGCCAGGAACAGCCTCTGATCACTGCTGAATGTGATCCCAAAACCAAAATAAGTAGTTTATTGTAAAATATCTTAATGGAAGGCAGGGATGTGATATTGAACCAAGGGTCACAAATATAAATCATATGCTCTTTCACTGAGCTAAATCCTTCGTCCCAAGAGGCCTTCATAAGGATAGTGGCATGAGAAAAATCTAAGAGAGAAATAGGAAAAGTGACAAAGAGAACATGGAGAAACCTAACAGAGTGGGCATAGCTCACTATCAGCTCCACAGGGATTTATTGAGATCTCAACTCTGGGTTCTGCAAAAGAACACCTCCATTTCCTTCTAGCAGTTTCTGAAAGCTGGAGGTACACTTGTTGCTCAAGGACATGAGCAGGCGAGACAGAAACGGTGAGGCTGGAAAGAAGGAAGCTGGAAGAGCAGAAACACGCCCGAGGATACCCTGCCCAGTCTAGAGGGAAGCCGAGTCAAGAATGAGGGCGTGTGGGGCTCACCCAGGGACAGCAGGAGCCGACAGTTCTCCAGCATCACCTCCTGATACAGAGTTCTCTCCGCTGGGCCCAGCTGCTCCCACTCCTCCTGGGTGAAAGTCACAGCCACGTCATGGAAGGTCACAGCCAACTGCAAGGGAAAAAGGTGGCCGATTTAGCTTTGAGACGGGACAGAACCAAGCTCCCACTGCACTGCTGGAGAAGGTGAAGTCCTCCCTGAATGTAACACAACAGCATGCAAGGCAGAGGATTCTGTGAGGGAACAATCAAAACCTCACCAGCAAAGGATGCAACGCTTTGCATGTAGTAAGGAATCTGAGATGTCAGAAGGTGGAAATAATGATATATAGTATCAGTATGGTAGAACAGCAAGCAGTACCTGGACCTCAATGGTCCGGCTTGGTGCATGCCACAAACTAAGGGCTACTCGTCAAGACTCAAGAATTGAAAACCGCCAGCATTTTCCACCCCTCCAGTTATTTGCAGGCAGTAATGTATGTGTATGTGTGTGGGTATAATAGGACTACGTATGAGGAAACTGTGATCTACCATGTGAGCTACATGCCATCCCTTAGAGAACCCACATTGTGGTTTGTTTTGGGGCCACATCCAGCGGTGTTTAACTCCTGGCTCTATTCAGCAATCACTCATGGGAGGGTCCAGGGTACCATAGGAGGTGCTGGGGTTGGACCTGGGTAGACTGTGTAAGGTAAGCACGATTTATTCCCCAATTTATTGTCTTTCTGGCACTAAAATCTCTGTTTTATAAAAATGTCATTTGGGGGCCGGAGTAGAGAGTTTGCTTTGCACGCGGCTGACCTAGGACAGACCTGGGTTCGATCTCTGGCATCCCATATGGTCTCTGAGCAGATAGCCAGGCGTAACCACTGAGTGTCACCGGGTGTGGCCCAAAACCCAAGAAAAAAAAGTCATTTGACCATGAACTCTGACCAAAAACACTTCGAAGGCAGTTTGCCTTGCTAATGTTGCCCCCCAACAAAACATTCCTCAGCCCTTCTGCCATGAAACTGCCCAACAAGAGCTGGGCCTCGGCAGTTTAGGCAGAGGGCACCCATTCCTGCAGCTCTCTCATTTGAATACTCTCCAGAGGCTTCACGCACTGTCTGTGCTCGCAGCTCAGTGCTTCTGGTCTTGCTCTACACACCCGAGCATCA
Source organism: Suncus etruscus (assembly GCF_024139225.1). Taxonomy (NCBI): domain Eukaryota; kingdom Metazoa; phylum Chordata; class Mammalia; order Eulipotyphla; family Soricidae; genus Suncus; species Suncus etruscus. Next base: position 97,326,304 of record NC_064861.1, read on the forward strand.
GCACCTCATTTCATTTCATTCATATTTCATTTGGGCCGGGCCAAGAAGAGTGGAGCGAGCGGCAGGCACTGTCTGTCTCGCACAGGCAGGCTAGCTGGCATCCTCCCTGGCACCACACCGGGCTTCCCAGGCTGTCAGGAGCGATTCCTTTGAGCACACGGCCGGGGGTGAGCCCTGAGCACAGAGGCAGGAGTGAACCCCGAGTGCAGACGCAGGAGCGACCCTGAGGGCAGAGGCAGGGAGGCCCCTGAGCGTAGAAGCAGGAGTGGTCCCGAGGACAGGCAGGGAGGGAGGCCCCTGGGCAGAGGCAGGTGCGAGGCAGGAGCGAGGCCGCAGGGGCCGCAGGTGCGAGGCAGGAGCGAGGCCGCAGGGGGCCCCTGGGCAGAGGCAGGTGCGAGGCAGGAGCGAGGCCGCAGGGGGCCCCTGGGCAGAGGCAGGCGCGAGGCAGGAGCGAGGCCGCAGGGGGCCCCTGGGCAGAGGCAGGTGCGACCCCCCGGCACGCCTGCGAGCCCACCCGCCGGAGCCGAGCCGCGGCAGCGACGCACGAGCCGGGGGCCCCGGAGGGTCCGTCCCCAGCGCCCCTCGGCCACTCACCCGCGCGGGGCCCAGGCAGGGCGCCGCCATGGCGGGGCCCGGGGAGGTCGCCACGCCGCTGCTCGCGGGCGCTCGGCGCGGGCTCCCGGGCGCGGGGACGACCCGGCCTCGCCTCGCCTCGCCCCGCGCCGCCGCCGCCGCCGCCGCCGCCGCCGCCTCCCCTCGGCGCGCCCCGATGACGTGTCGCCGCGCGGAGCGGAAGTCCCGCCCCCGCGAGCGGCCGAAGGCGGAAGTCCCGCCCCGAGCGAGCCCGGCGCGTCCCTGGAAAGCCCGCGCCTCCAGCCTCGGACCCTCCGTCCGTCCGTCCGTCCGGCCGCGAGTCGCGCCCACCCCGAGAAGGCCACCCACCCCCGATGGCGGCTGCAAACGAGGGGCCGCCTCTGTGCGTGTGCGCGTGGGCGCTCGGTCCCGAGCCCAGAGGGCGGCAGGCGGGGCTGCTTGTCACTTCCACGGCGGTGGCCGAGGCAGACCCAGAGCTCAAACACCAGCGGACCTCCCGGGGCAGGCGAGGAGCCTCCCGAGCCGGCTCAGGGCTGGCGGGGCCGGCAGCACCGCCCGTCTGTGCCCGGGAGGGACAGGGGAAGCGCTGCTCCGAGGAAAGCTGAACCGAAAGCACGTCCTCCAAACTGTAGCAAGCTAAACACAAAACGGACCCGTCACACCGGCAGTCCTGGGGCCGAGGGGTGGTCGGATGGGGTGCGCACGGAAACTGTGGCGGAGAAGGATCCACACTGGTGGTGGCAGTGGCCTCATCCACTGTCACTGAATGCCTGAAATACAACTGTGAAAGACTTGTCACTCACACTGGTCTCAATAAAACATTGTTTGACACGCCGACTCACTGACGAGACCTTGAGAAAATGACTCAACCTTTATTAATCAACATCTTTAAAACTAACAGACAACCCTCCCGCTCCCTTTCCCATCATATCTTTACACACTGGTCTGGGTGGTCACAAGAGGAGGAACAGTAATACTAAATCTGGCCTCGCAGGGCTCATAGTCACCCATGGAAGCACATGGGCTAGTTTCAGACAAAGTTGAATTGAAAAGAAAAAAAAACAAAACAAGACAAACAATACGAGGTGCCCGCACAGCCAGGAGAGTCCAGGACAGGATAGCAGTGGTGACCGGCTGGCACTCAGGAGACACACTGTAAGGACGAAGGAAGCATCCGCTGAGAGTTCGCCTTGATCCAGGGGTGTCCTAAGACTTCAGCCAAGGGCAGCCGCTCTGAAGGCTGGGCTCGGAGAAGTTTCGATATTAAATCTTTGGCACCCACAGGCAATGATGGGGGATACTGGATGTCCACCTGGTAAAGCGTAATAAAAAAGAACCTGGTTCATTCTATTGTGCAAATGCTCTTCATTCCCTCAGTTTACCTTTTTTGTTTTCATTTTGGGGACACACTAGGCAGTGCTTAGGGGTTACTCCTGGCGCTACACTCATATTACTCCTAGCAGGTTCGGGGTGGGGGACATATGAGATGCTAGGGATCAAACCTCGGTTGACCTTGTGCAAGGCAAATGCCCTACCTGCTGTGCTATCACTGATTCCTCAGCGTATCTTTGCTTTAATTACATACTGATTTTTTGGGTCACATTCTGCAGTGCTCAGGGATCACTCCTAGAATTACCGTACATACCATGCACGGATTAACTGGGATCAGTGGCCTACAATCCAGGTGGGTTAGTCCTCCACTATCTCTCCCGGACCTCCAAGTCAAGGCCTTACTGTGCTCTTCTGAATTCTCAAATGGAAGAGACAGCCTGTAAGCCTTTAGAGGTTCCTGGACGCACTGGCCCAGCAGCCACTTGGGCCCAGGAATGCCCAAGTGTGACCCCACCTGGAGGATGCGCTTGTATGTCTCATTGGAGGTAGGACTCTCGAAGGGGGGACTGCCAACCAGCAGCTCATAGCACAGCACCCCGATACACCACAGGTCCACCTTCTCATCGTAGATTCTCCCTGAGATCATTTCTGGGGGCAAGTAGTCCAGAGTCCCACACATCGTCTTTCTCCTAGAGGAAATAAAAGGAAGCACTTGATAGGGGTCAGAATTAAGGAAAATCTTGTCCAATTCCCAGTGTGTTGTCATACACCTGTAAAAACACATTTTCCTTTCACCTTTTCAGAGTTTTAGCACAAGGACCCTTAATGACATCAACCCTGACCTTCAAGTGATTTACGTTAAATTCTGGCTAATAATAGTAACAGGGAAAGCAGCAGAGAGGTAGAAGCTTGGCTGGATCAGTAAGATCCAAGAGGCTGGACAGAAACAATAGCACAGCAGGTAGGGTGTTTGCCTTGTATGCAGCCAACCTGGGTTTGATACCCAGCATCCCATATGGTCCCCCGAGCTTTTCAAGAGTGATTTCTGAGCACAGAGCCAAGAGTAACCCCTGAACACTGCCAGGTGTTGCCCAAACCCCACTGTCCCCCCAAAAGAATCGAAAGGCCTGTTCAACAATCTCGCTGAAATGCACTTTTCCCCATGACTCTGTCTGCTGTCAACTCATCCATTCCAGGGTCAGCAGAAACACATCAGTCAACTGCAGGTGGCTGAAAGCAAGCTGCATGCTACAGCCATCAAGTCTTGGGAAACCAGCCAACCGGTGAGCCCCAGGTTTACCCCCACGCCAGTGATGTGGAGCCCCTAGAAAATCCTAAACAATGCCCTAGTCATAAATTTGGAGACAGTTTGTCCTACTACCAGCATCGAGGAAATATATATGTTGGAAGCTACATATTTCACTTCTTGAAATTACAATTATTCAGTTCATGATCCAGAACAAATATTCTAAGGGGCTGGGGATGTACGCTTGTCCTGAATGTGTGAAGCCTCGATTAAATCCCTGGCACTACAAAATGAAGAACATTCTCAGGGCCGAAATGGTGGTGATTCAATCCCTCGAGTCTCATGATTCCCCAAGCCAGGAGCGATTTCTGAGTACATAGCCCTGAGCATCACCAGGTGGCCCAAAAAGCAAAAAAAAAAAAAAAGTAAGAAAAGAATATTCTGTGCATTGAGGCAGGAAAGATAGCTAACAAGGGGACTTACTTTTTTTGGAGGATGGTCACACCTGGCAGTTCTCAGCTCAGGGTTATTCCTAGCTCTGCACTCAGGAATCCTGGCAGTGCTCAGGGATGCTGGGTATCAAACCTGGATTGGCTGTATGCAAGGCAAACACTACTGTGCTATTGCTCCAGCCCCCTTAAGCCCTTTATTACCCCTAGTGTTGGCTGATATGTCCCAGTGGCTAAAGTCCTTCTGGGAAGATTGCTTACAATCAGGACACTAAAAATAGAATTTTCTGGGCATGAAGCAAGATGTGAAACATCTTGCATGTGCCTCAATAAGAACCAAGTAAATCATTATTGTTTTTTTTCAGGTTATTAACAAGAGAAATATGCTCCTAGAATTACTGAGCAATGATTTTTAATTTATTTTCTTTTTTTGTTTTTGTTTTTGGGCCACAGGGGTTACTCCTGGCTGTCTGCTCAGAAATAGCTCCTGGCAGGCACGGGGGACCCTATGGGACACCGGGATTCGAACCAACAACCTTTGGTCCTGGATCAGCTGCTTGCAAGGCAAACGCCACTGTGCTATCTCTCCGGGCCCTTTAATTTATTTTCATAAAATTTATTGATAGTTACACGTTGAGATGTTTTTATTAAAAAGATATCAGTAGGGATTGGAGAGATAGCACAGCGGTAGGGTGTTTGCCTTGCATGAAGCCAACCCAGGACAAAGGTAGTTCGAATCCCGGCATCCCATATGGACCCTAGAGCCTGCCAGGAGTGATTTCTGAGTGCAGAGCCAGGAGTAATCCCTGAGTGGCACCAGGTGTGACTCTGCCCCTGCCCCCCCAAAAAAAAAATCAGCAACAAAAAAGATATCCCTAATGGGGCTGGAGAGATAGCATCTAGCATCTAGCATCTAGCTCAGGTCCCCTGAGCCTGCCAGGACTGATTTTTTTGTGTTTCTTTTGGGGCCACACCCAGCAGCACTCAGTGGTTACTATGGCTGTTTGCTCAGAAATCACTCCTGGCAGGCTCAGGGGACCGACCATGTGGGATGCCAGGAATTGAATTCAGGTCTGTCTCGGGTTGGCTGTGTGCAAGGCAAATGGCCTACTGTTGTGCTATCGCTCGGGTCCCCAAGACGAATTTCTGAGTACAGAGCCAGTAGTAACCCCTGAGTGCCACTGGGTGTGGCTCCAAAACAAAAACAAACAAAAGATTCTGCTGAACCACTTTGGGGGGTGTGTGTATGCTAAGGATGGAACCTAGGGCTCATGCTTTCGTTTTGTTTGTTTGTTTTTTTTGGTTTTTGGGCCACACCCGTTTGACGCTCAGGGGTTACTCCTGGCTACGTGCTCAGAAATCGCCCCTGGCTTGGGGGGACCATATGGGACGCCGGGGGATCGAACCGCAGGCCTTCCTTGGCTAGCGCTTGCAAGGCAGACACCTTTACCTCCAGCGCCACCTACCCGGCCCCAGGGCTCATGCTTTCAAGACATGTGCTTTACTATGAAGCTGCATCTCTGGACTAGATTCCTTTAGTCTAAAACAGCATAAATAGGAGCCAGAGCAATAGCACAGCAGTAAGGTGTCTGCCTTGCAAGAAGCCAACACAGGACAGACCTTGGTTCAAAATTCCTGGCACCCCATATAGTCCCCAAGCCTGCCAGGGGCAATTTCTGAGGGAAGAGCCAGGAGTAATCTTTTTTTTGGGCCACACCAGGCGGTGCTCAGGATTACTCCTGGCTGTCTGCTCAGAAATAGCTCCCGGCAGGCATGGGGAACCATATGGGATACCGGGATTCGAACCAACCACCTTTGGTCCTGGATCAGCTGCTTGCAAGGCAAACACCGCTGTGCTATCTCTCCGGGCCCAGCAAGGAGTAATCTGAGCACTGCCAGGTGTGACCCAAAAACCAAAGAATTAAAAAAAAAGCATAAACAGATGTGTTGGGAAAAGACAATGTTTAAACACACACTCAAGGGCCAGAGAAATAGCACAGCGGTAGGGCGTTTGCCTAGCACACAGCCAATTCAGGATGGAAGGTGGTCCCCATGCCTGCCAGGAGCGATTTCTGAGCGCAAAGCCAGGAGTAACCCCTGAGCACCACGGGGTGTGACCCAAAAACCAAAAACAAACAAACAAAATAAACCGTGCTTGCTTCAGCAGCACATCTAGTAAAATTGGAACAATACAGAAAAGATTAGCATGGCCCCTGTGCAAGGATGACACGCAAATTCATGAAGCGTTCCATATTTTTTTAAAAAACAAAAACAAACAAAAAACCCCACACACTTGAGTTTGTATCTGACTTTTATACATGAAAGAAAACAGCTATGTATATCATTCCTTATGGACACCCAAGTCCCATGTCCCAAAAGACCTACCTCAGAGAAGGGGTGTGTACAGACCAACCAAAGTCCGCGATCTTCACCTCCCCCATGAGGCCTAGAAGTAGGTTCTCTGGCTTGATATCCCTGTGAATCACCTTATTCTTATGGCAGTAGGCCAGGGCATCTGCCAACTCCTCCATTATCTGGTGGCCAGAAAAAACATAGTTGAAACGAAGCATACCACAATTACCTGATGAGCAGAAGGTAAATCATGAATTTGATTTGAAGTTTCTTGCTTGGGGGTCACCCCTGGCTGTGTGAAGGGTTTACTCTTGTTAGTGCTTGAGGAACTCTATGTGGACTTGGGGATTCAAACCAGGGACATGTTCCTGGTTACCATTCTAGTTTTGTTTCAGGGCCACACTGGCGGTACTCAGTGCTTCTTCCTGGCTGTGTATTTAGGGTTCACTTCTGGTGGGCTAGGGCCATATTAGGTTTCAGGGATTGGACTAAGATCAGCTGTGTATCAGGCAAGCAACTTACATTCTTACCAACTCTATTAATAACATAATTGGTAGGTGAAGATTTTGTCTCCATCTTGTAATTTTTCTATTGGGCCTCATGCAGCGGTACTTAGGGGTTACACCTGGCCCTGTGCTCAGAAATCGCTCTTGGCAGGCTATGGGGACCATATGGGATGCTGGGGACCAAACCCAGGTCTGTCTCAGGTCATCTGCATGCAAGGCAAATGTCCTACCACTACGCTATCACTCTGGCTTCATGTCTCCATCTTATGTGGTATTAGAGATCAGGTATTGTGTGACATTTGAGATGAGAACCAATGAAGCCAGATGATCTTCCACAAAATGATATAAAAACAAGACAAACTGGAAGATGGCGCTGACAGATTAAGCTGATCCAACCAATGTATTCCTCTACTTTCCCCACCAGAAATCCCTTGCTTCCTGGTTCTAAGCTGTCACACTCATACTCCCAGTGTGAATTTCTATGCATAAGACACAAAGTCTGTGACATAGCTCCAAGGAACCCAAACTTCTACACCCTCCTCACTGGCTGTGGGGCAGGCAGGTCTTGGGACTCACCTCAGTGGCTAAAGTATGTGTTTGGCAAGTATGAGGTAGGAGTTTGGCGCCTGGTGCTGCTCAATGCACCATAGATCACTAAAAGAATGTTCTCATTTGTGGCCAGGAGAGCTACACCACAAAACAGCCAGAACGTGCCTAAGTATCACAACTAGCAATGCTATGAGGTTGCACGGCATCTCCAGAGCAAAGGAGAATGAAAACAAATAGTATCTGAAATGGCAAGATTTGCGGGTTTTTTTTTTGTTTGTTTTTGGTTTTTGGGCCCCACCAGTAGTGCTCAGGGGTTACTCCTGGCTGTGCACTCAGAAATCGCTCCTGGTCTGGGGGTCATATGGGACACTGGGGATCAAACCCATGTCTATCCTGTGTCAGCCATGTGCAAGGCAAATGCCCTACTGCTGTGCTACTACTCCAGTCCCAAATTGTAAGATTTGTGAGTCAAAATAAAATGTAAAGAATAGAAATAGGGTCGGAGTGGTGGCACAGCGATAGGGCATTTGCCTTGTACGTGGCCGACCTGGGACAGACCTGGGTTCTATCCTCGGCATCCAAATGGTCCTGAACATGCCAGGACCAATTTCTGAGTACAGAGCTAGGAGTAATCCCTGAGTGCTGCTGGGTGTGGCCCCCAAACAAAAAACACACAAACAAAAGAATTCAGAAATAAACTAAAGAGAAATGTGCCATGCAGGGGCCAAGAGGTGACTTGAGAACTCTACATTTAGGAGACCATGGCTTCACCCCAGGACCACTCAGGCTTCCATCCCACCACTTGGAATGGTCCTGGGTTCCCACAGAGCAGTAGAAACCGAATACTCATAGTAACTCTAGGGAGTGACAATAGCCTCAAATAAACTCAGGGCATCCAGGACCCCCACTGAAAATTTCCCTCACCGTGGCCGTCCGCTGTTCATCTAGCCTCTTAGCCCTCTGCAGCTCTTTGAAGAGTTCACCCTTTGGAGCGTATTCCAGGATGAGGTAGATGCGCCGTCTATCGTGGAAATGGTTGTACAGACGGAGGATGTTCCGATGCCTGATGGAAGGACGAAGGGTCAAATGCTCTGAGTGGGACTGGAGCAATAGCATGGCGCCTTGCACACAGACAACCTGGGTTCAATCCTTGGCAGCCATATGGTTCCCCGAGTCTGCCAAGAGTAACCCTAATACCACTAGGTGTGGCCCAAAACAAAACAAAACAACTATCCTTCAGGCCAGAGCCATAGCACAGCCGGTAAGGTGCTTGCCTTGCATGCAGCTGACCCACGTTTAATTCCCAGCACCCCATATGATCCTCTTGAGCCCTGCCAAGAGTGATCCCAGAGCACAAAGCCAAGACTATGTCCTAAGCACAGGGAATTGTAGCTCCAAAAAACAAACAAAAAATGCCTGATCACATCTGCCACCTTCTCAGCAGAAAAACCACCAGCTGCTCTACTAAGTGGCAAAAAACTCTTCCCATTAAGTTTGGATCCGGCCAGATCGAATGAACTGCTGAAAAAACTCCTCAAAGTGGGGCTGGAGTGGTGGTGCAAGTGGTAAGCCGTCTAAACTAGAAAGGACCGCGGTTCGATCCCCCGGAGTCCCATATGGTCCCCCAAGCCAGGAGCGATTTCTGAGCGCACAGCCAGGAGTAACCCCTGAGCGCTATCGGGTGTGGCCCCAAAACCAAAAAAAAAAAAAAAAAAGCGAGCAAAGAGAGTGGGCTGGAGAGGAAGAATGGGGGTGCAAACGGCCCACCCAGGTTCGATCCCCAGCCTCACCAGAAGCACCTGAGCACTGCTGCGTGAGCCCACCCCTCTAAAAAAAGGTAAAAGTAAAGGGCCTGTGGGGGTGAACTGATGGAACGAGAGGAGGGAAGCCAGCCGGGCGAATACGGGAGTCCTCACTGCAGGTGTGACTGGATCTCGATCTCCCTGCGCAGCTGGTGCTCCAGCCCGTCCTTCTCCAGCTGCGACTTGAAGAGCACTTTGAGGGCCACGATGAAGTGGCTGTCCTTGAGCCGGGCCAGGTACACGTTGCCAAACTTCCCCTTGCCCAGAGGGCGCCCGATTTCGAAGTCATCCACGGTGAAGTGCCTCCTGGGGGGAAGGAAGAACAGAGTCTCAGTGGGAGGTGGGAGGTGCGGGCTTAGGTCCTGGCTTACCTGACACTCCCAGCACCCTGCCCTCGGTGCCAGTCAGTGCAGGGGTCCAGGACCCCCCGAGCCCACCTCGCGCCTCTCCCGGGCCCCAAGGGGAAGCACTCACATCCTGGGTCCGAGGGGCAGCGCAGGGCCTGCAACAGCTTCTGTTGAGGGAAACAGAAAGAGCTGCATCCCGGTGGGCCCTGGAAGTTCCACGAAGCAGCAGCTGGGGGCGACCCGCGAAAACAGCTTCCCAGATCCCCTGTGGCGCTCCCCACCACGCCAGGCCCCTTTTAGCGGTCCCCGAAGGATGCACCAAGCTCGAACCCCGGTCAGGGCGACTCAGAGGCAAGAGAGAGAGGAGAGCAAAGAAAGGTTTATGTGAAGGGCCGAGGCGAAAGGATCCGCGCCCACAGGCCAGGAGCTTCTCAATTCCCTGGCCCCGAGCCCCTTCACCTGTGCCCCGCACACGGTCCGACATGGCCTCGGTGGCCCTGCAGGTGGGGAGGCGAGGCGAAGTCGCCCTCCTGGGTCCTGCTGACGCTGAAAATGGAGCGTGTGTGAAGGGGCGTCCGAACTCAGGCCTCCGCGGCCCCAGGATCCCCCGCACTAGACACTAGACTAGACACTAGGCCCGAGGCCCGAGGCCCACCTCTATCCAGGATGGCTGAGAAGAGGCAACCGCGCCGCGCCGAGGCCTTTATAGCCTCGTCCTGCTCATTGGCTGAGCGACTTCCGGGCTGCACTCGAGGCTGCTTCCTATTGGCCGAAGTAGCCGGCGCGGGACCAATGAGGGCAGGGGGCGGGGCTGAGGCTGAACCACCCAGCGAAGTGTCAACGAATCCTCGGCCTCCAAGATGGAGTCCCACCCGAGGTCCACCGGGAATGATTCCGAGTGCAGAGCCGGGGTAATCCGAGCACTGCTGGCGTGGCCCCAAAACGAAAATAAAAACAAAGTGAGACTTCTCAGCTCCGGAGGTCAGGCATGGGCTGGCTAGCTGAACTGCACTGTGTGGCCAGGAGCCACCAGAGAAGGGCTGCATGTGGCCCAAGCAACCCCTCCAAAAGGGAAACCTTTTCTTCTTTCAAATTTTATTTAATTAAAAATTTTTTTGCCGGATTGGTGGCGCAAGCAGTAGGGCGTTTGCCTTGCATACACTAACCTAGGAGGACCATGGTTCAATCCCCTAGCATCCTAAATGGTCCCTCAAGCCAGGAGTAATTTCTGAGTGCATAGCCAATTAGTAACCCCTGAGCGTCAAAAACCAAACATATATATATATATATATATATTTTTTTTTTGGGTCACACCCAGTGACGCTCAGGGGTTACTCCTGGCTATGTGCTGAAAAATCGCTCCAGGCTTGTGGGACCCTATGGGACGCCAGGGGATCGAACTGCAGTCCGTCCTAGGCTAGAGTGGGTAAAGAAGGCGCCTTATTGCTTGTGCCACCACTCTGGCCCCTCATAATTTTATTTTTAATTTTGGAATCGTACCAGCTGTGCTCAGGGATCATTCCTGGTATGATAATGGGGATCAAATCTGGTTAGCTGCATAGCTGCATGTAAGGCAAGAGCCCTACATAAGAACTATTGCTCCATTTTTTTTTGTTTTTTTTTTTTTAAAGAGAAAGACAATTCTATTTAAAATTTTATTTGCATTTACTGGATTCAGTTACAGGCATGGGTTACCCATCAAAATCACTCCTGGTGGGCTCTAGGGACCATACGGGATGCCAGGGATTGAGCCTGGGTCAGCCATATACAAGGCAAGCACCCTATCTGCTGTACTATTGTTCCAGCCTTGGACACCAAGGTTTTAAAAAAATTATCTCACATCTGTCTAAAATGTTTGGGGTTTATCCAGTGCCTTAAATCATGAAGATTCTGGGCATTTTATTTCTGCACCATGTCTCTTAGACACCAGGTGGTTTTAGGAGCAAGCATGAACTCAGGACAAGCATTCTGTCATCTCCACAATCAAGGACAAGTTTCCCTGTGCTGGGATCAATATATTCGAAGCAGGCCCTCTACTGGTGACCTTCCCAACACCAGCTGCTCTAGGCTATTTTCCGGGGTGGGGTGGGAAGAAGGAGACTATCCCAGGCCTTATTTAGGGATTGCTCCCAGATGTTTAGGAAAGCATGCTGAATTGGGATTGGGGCTCAGGCCCATGTCTCCAATGTGTTTTTCAAATGTTTTTTTAAATCTTTTTATAGTGAATGTTTTGTTTTTATATTGATATGAGTATTAATATTCACTTATATTGAAGTTCTATGTCTCGTGAGGTTTTTACATCGAGATTTTTGTGTGTATAATTTAGTTTTTTTTTTTTTTTTTGGGCCACACCCGGCGGTGCTCAGGGGCTACTCCTGACTGTCTGCTCAGAAATAGCTCCTGGCAGGCACGGGGGACCATATGGGACACGGGGATTTGAACCAACCACCTTTGGTCCTGGATCGACGCTTGCAAGGCAAACACCGCTGTGCTATCTCTCTGGGCCCAATTTAGTATTTTCTAATATGAAACCAGTATTACCTTTCTGAGGATAAAACATTGTACTTTTATAGGCCTACTCAGATTTTCCCCTTCAAATTTCCTTTACTCTTTATACTAAATTTTTCTTTTTTTTTGGTTTTTCGGGCCACACCCGTTTGTGCTCAAGAGTTAATCCTGGTTAAGTGCTCAGAAATTGCCCCTGGCTTGGGGGGACCATATGGGACACTGGGGGATCAAACTGTGGTCCTTCATTGGCTAGCGCTTGCAAGGCAGACACCTTACCTCTAGTGCCACCTCGCCAGCCCTATCTTTATACTAAATTTTACATTTGTAGGCTTTAACATATTCCTTGTAAACTCCAAAAATATATTTAGTAAAATTTTTGTTTTATTCATGACAGGAGGGCATAATTATTGAGACCCAAGTAAAATATAAAGAAAACTAAATAAATTCAAAGAGGCAGCATACTGTATTAAATCATTTGAATTTGCTTTCATAGGTTAAAATACAAAAGCAGTCAATCATTGCAAATTGACCTTTATTAATTTCTTTGTTTTGTTTCTTTTTGGGCCACACTTGGTGGCGCTTGGAGGTTACTACTGACTCTACACTTAGGAATTACTCCTGACAGGCTCAGGGGACTATATGCGATGTCAGGGACTAAACCTGGGTTGGCCACATGCAAGGCAAATGCCCTACATGCTGTGCTATCACTCCAGCCCAATTTATTTTCTGATAATTCCATTTAAAATTCCTGTAAGTTTTGTTGGAGCAAGCAGTATTTAGTTTATTTTTATGTGTCTTCTAAGGGGACAGGCTGAAGGATGGGAGGGAAATTGTAATATTGGTGGAGGGAAAGTCACACTGGTGGTGGATGTAGAAATAATGAGAGTCCTGGATGGCTGTGGATGATGGTGAGGCCTTTTTCAGCCAGCCCAAGCCAGCCACCTGCAACCCCTTCCAGCCAGCGGGTCTGCGGGTTTAGGATAGCAGCAAGAAAATGATACACAGTCAGTAGAAGTCAGGAGATGTGTTAACCTTTTAAGCAGGCTCCATAAGCAGCCCTGCACCTCAACCCGCTTTTGCTCTCTCTCTCCCTACCTCCTCCTGAGGCTTCTTCTGCTGAATCTCCCACTGAATCCCCTCTCAACCCCCAGGGAACCCCTTTGTTACCTTTCATAGACCCTTCCCAGATGTGGGAGAGTCTGACCATCAGGTAATATTAACATTTTGTCCTGGGAGGGGGTGACAGTGGGACTGATGCTGTAACAGAGTAAAAGAACAAGATTATGGCTGCAACATAAACTCATCTGTAGCTCCAGACTTCCACTGTTCTCAGAAGACACATAAGCAAATTCAGCAAATAAGAAAATTCATGGGTACACGGATCTGGCTGCTAACAACTGCTGGAAGGGAGGCAGGCCAAGGCTCTACCCGATCAGGCAGCAGCACAAATTCCCACATCCCACATTCTCATCTTTGCCACGACCATCTTTTCTGCTTTAGGACTCGTCTTTACAGACACCAAACAAATAAACTCTAGATGCACCGGTATTTGGGGCTGAAAACTCTTTGTCTTCTCTGAGTGGAGGCCACGGCCTCCACCACCAACAAGCTACCCCTCACCTCCAAAGTCCTGGCAGCCACACCCACATCCCTCAGTGGTCGCCATGTAAATTCATCCACAGACTCTGGAGTTCCTGAGGCACAGCAATGTACGGGACAGCGGCATAGAAGCCAACTTAGCTCAACAAATAAAAACAACACCAAAGGCTCAACTAGCAGCAAACAAAAATATAAGCCTTCAGTAATGACTTATTGACCCCACTGTGAGATACAACAATTTCCACAAATTTTCCTTTACTAAAACTTTTCTCAATAATTCTATTACATTTAGCTATAACAAGCAATATGAAATAAATAATTTGGCACTTGCCATGGAGGGAGGCTTGGGAGAGGGTGAGGAGCTAAGGACAATGGTGAAGGGAATGTTACACTGGTTATGGGACTCATATAGAAACACTGATTGCCAGAAACAACTGTATTATGAACAACTTTGTAAACCAGTGTTTAAATAAATTAAAAAAGAAAAAAAGAACTATATCATGAGCCAACTTTGTAAATCACAGTGCTTTAATAAAGTTTTTAAAAATAAAAAAACTACAGTTATTAAAAATACTTTAAATGTAGGGGCCGGAGAGATAGCACAGCGGTAGGGCGTTTGCCTTGCACACAGCTGACCCAGGATGGATGGTAGTTTGAATCCCGGTATTTCCCCGCCCCCCGAGCCTGCTAGGAGCAATTTCTGAGCACAGAACCAGGAGTAAACTCTGAGCGCCGCTGGATGTGAACCCCCTCAAAAAAAAAAAAAAAAAAAAAAAACCGGGCCCGGAGAGATAGCACAGTGATGTTTGCCTTGCAAGCAGCTGATCCAGGACCTAAGGTGGTTGGTTCGAATCCCGGTGTCCCATATGGTCCCCCGTGTGTCTGCCAGGAGCTATTTCTGAGCAGACAGCCAGGAGTAACCCCTGAGCAACGCTGGGTATGGCCCAAAAACCAAAAACCAAAAAAAAAAAAAAACAACAACAACCAAAAAAAAAAAAACGCTTTAAATGTAATAATATTAAGTAAGATTGAAAATAAAAATATAAACAATACAATCAAAATATGTACAAGTGACTACATTAATATCATACAAATTACGTAGGCGTCAAAAGCAAGAAAATTACTGAGCAAAATGGAATGTTATATATGAAATACAGTAATATGATACTGCGATGCCTAACATGTGACTCAAACAATAGGGCTTGAAGTAACAGAAGCAGAAACAGATACAACTTAGGAGAACTTGAAAATTATACTTCAGAACGAACCTCTCTGCAGTTGAAAGATAGACCAGAAGGTCACGAAGGATATAGACAATTTAAGACAATTCACCAAGATAAAATATCTACTCAATGTTAGTACACCAACAAACCAAATGGAAATTATTAAAAATAATCCAAACAATAGAAAACTAAACAATATGCTTTGAAACAATTCATGGATTTTTTTTTTTTTTTTGTGCTTTTTGGGTCACACCCGGCAGTGCTCAGGAGTTATTCCTGGCTCCAGGCTCAGAAATTGCTCCTGGCAGGCACGGGGGACCATATGGGGCACCGGGATTCGAACCAATGACCTCCTGTATGAAGGGCAAATGCCTTACCTCCATGCTATCTCTCCGGCCCCCATGGATTTTTTTTTGAGGGGTGGCGAAAACCACATCCATGAGTGCTTAGGGGTTACTGCTGGCTCTGCACTCAGGCATCACTCTTGGTAGGTTCAAGGTACCATATGTGATGCTGAGAAATGAACCGAGGTTGGTCATGCGCCCCAATAATTTGTGGACTTTTAAAATAATAAATATTTCAAATCTTTCAAAACCCACCTCAAATATAAAAAGCAGGGGGCCAGAGAGATAGCACAGCAGTAGGATGTTTGACTTGCACACAGCTGACCAGGGACAGACCTGGGTTCGATTCCTGAGATCCCATATGATCCCCTGAGCCTACCAGGAGCAACTTCTGAGTGCAGAGTCAGGAGTAACTCCCGAGCGTCGCTGGATGTGGCCCAACAACAACAAAACAGCCAAAGCAAAGTGGAGTCAAAGTACAGCAGAGGTAGGGTGCTTGCCTTGCATGCGGCTGACCCAGGTTCAATTCCTGGCAATCCATAGGGTCCTAACCCTGAACCCTGAGAGGTGTGGCACATCATCACCAAAAAAACCCAAAAACATAAACAAAACTAACAGCAAAGCAGATACGATGAAGATAGAAGAGAAATTAGGGCTGAAGAGGAACTCCATAGGTTGGAGAGCATTCTGTGTGCAGGAGAGCCCTAGCAGGAGCCCAGCATGGCAGGACTCCCCAAGCACCAAAACAGGGGCTGTCTCATTGAATCCCAACAGGTGTGGCTCATAAACAAAAATAATGACCCATAAAATTAACGAAGATGCAACAGAGAAGAATTAAAGTGCTGGGTCTTCAAAACAAATCCAAAAAGCTGAAAAATCTCTACGATAAGGGCTGGAGTGATAGTACAGCAGGTAGGACACTTGCCAACTTGGTTTCCATCCCTGCAACCCATATGGTTCCCAGAGCCCTCCAGGAAAGATCCCCAAGTGCAGACCCAGGAGTAAGCCCTGAGCACTGCTGGGTGTGGCCCAACCCCCTCCCAATAAAAAGACAAACCAAAAGAAACTAAAAGATTGTCAGGGGCCGGAGAGATAGCATGGAGGTAAGGCATTTGCCTTTCATGCAGAAGGTCATTGGTTCGAATCCCGGCATCCCATATGGTCCCCAGAGCCTGCCAGGAGCGATTTCTTAGCGTGGAGCCAGGAGTATCCGCTGAGCACTGCTGGGTGTGACCCAAAAAAACAAAACAAAGGATTGATAAAGATAAGCAATCTGACATAATTACAAAGATTAAAATGAGACATACAGAGCCTGTTGTTATTATTTTTTTTTTTGTTTTGGGGACGGAACTCAGATATTCAATAGCATCTTCCATTTTCAATTCACTCTACAGTGCCAGTCTTTTACACTTGGCATGTCATTGTAAGCTGGTCTATCCGATGCTCAATTCTGTTTTGTTTTGTTTTGGTGGGGGTCACACCCAACAGCGCTTAGGGGTTCCTCCTGGCTCTACACTCAGAAATCGCTCCTGGCAGGCTCGGGGGACCATATGGGATGCTGAAATTCGAACCACCGACCTTTTGCATGCAAGGCAAACACCTTACCTCTGTGCTATCTCTCCGGCCCCCGAGCCTTTCATTTTTTAAATAAGCACCAGAATATTCAGATAAAATGGTCCAATATTTAATTAATTTATCTTTTGCTTTCTGAGGCACAACCAGAGGTGCTCAGGAGTTACTCCTAGCTCGGTACTCAGGAATTACTCCTGGTGATGTTCGGGATGCTAGGATTCTAATCCAGGTCAACCATATGCAAGGAAAACACCCTACCCTATCTCAGGTCCTGGTGCAATTAAAAAAATTTTTTTAACTATATAAGTATTCCAATATAAGACACTGTACCTATGAAATAAATGTAATAATAATAAAGTATGTCATCAACAAATAAGGCCACACATCATCAAGAAAGCAGAGGAAAACTTCAACAAAACACAGAGAGAAGGCTTCAGAAGCTAGAAAGCCTTTCTACTACACACCAGGTTTTGAGTCCAGTCCTCAATGGCCTACATGCTCTGTAAGCCAGCCATAACATTGGCTGCAGCTCCTGAGCACTGCCAGAATAGAGCATTGAGGGAGGCCAGATAGATAGCATGGAGGTAGGGTGTTTGCCTTGCATGCAGAAGGATGTGGTTTGAATCCTGGCATCCCATATGGTCCCCAGAGCCTGCCAGTAGCAATTTCTGAGCATAGAGCCAGGAGTAACCCCTGAGTGCTGCTGGGTGTGACCCCCCAAAACAAAACAAAACAAAACAGAATTGAGCATTGGATAGTCATAAGAGTGAAATAAATAAGAGTGAATTGAAAACTGAAAGATGCTATTGAATATTCTGAGTTCCCTCCCATTGAGAGCATCACAATCTATTTTAAGAACATCAGAGGGGCTGGTAGGTAGGGTGTTTGCCTTGCATGCAGTCTATCCAGGATGGACGGTGGTTCGAATCCCGGCATCTCATATGGTCCCCCGAGCCTGCCAGGAGCGATTTCTGAGCACAGAGCCAGGTGTAACCTTTGAGCACTGGTGTGACACTTTGGCACAGGTGTGACACAACACCCCCCCCCCCAAAAAAAAAAAAAAAAAAAAAGAGAACATCGAGGCTGGGACTGGCTGATAGCACAGCAGGGAAGGTGTTTGCCTTACATGTGGCCAACCTGGGTTCAGTTCCCGGCATCCCATCTGGTCCTCAGAATCTGCCAGGAATAACTTCTGAGCAGATTCAGGAGTAACCCGAGCATCACCTACCCAACAAAAATTTAAAATACATCAGTTTTTTTTTTTTTAAATTTTAATAGGTACTGAAACTGAACACACATTCTCATACAAGGCATATAATGAACCACTGAACCCTCTTCATTCCAAAGGAGGACTGATGCAGTCCGTATGGAAGACAGGAAATGTATAATCCATGATGTATAGCCTTTGCTCCAGCTCAAAGGAAGTAACTCTTTAAATTATGGGTGTTTTCAGAGCGATGGGGCTGTTTCTGTTATTGAGTAGAAATAAACCTGATATATACCTAGAATATATTCGTGGAAATCTACCTCATACTTTACAACATATGATTCATGAGAGAGAATCCCAACATTGCCCACAGATGTTGAGCAAGTTTCTCAAATCCTCACCCCCCTGTGGATGGCAACAGGGCTGGAGATTGAGCTCTATAATCCACGGGGTACAATTTCATTAGTCATGCCTGGTCAAAAAAATATCCATATATGAAATAGGGGAAAAAAATTTTCATTAAGATTCACATCTGGGGGCTGGAGAGATAGCATAGACTCATAGAGGTTTGCCTTGCATGCGGCTGACCTAGGATGAATCAGTTTGATCCCCAGGTGTCCCATATGTCCCCCAAGCCAGGAGTGATTTCTGAGCATCACCCCCCCCAAATATTCACATCTGATTCCTTTTGTAGGCGTGTCTGTCTGCACTAGCAGTGCTCAAGATCAACTCCTGGCTGGACTCAGGGATCGCTACTGGTGGGGCTTAAGGGACCATCTGTGGTATCAGGGATCAAGGATCAATCAAACTAGGTCTGCCATGTGCTCAGCAAAGCGCCTTGTCCACTGTATTATCTATCTCTCTGGTTTCTGGAAAAGATATTCCTAAGGACAGTGGCATGAGAAGTAGAACAAGAGATACAGAGGACGCTAATGGGAGCGGGCACGGCTCACTTCTCAGTCCCACACAGGATCTATTGGGGTCTCATTTCTGTGTTCACAAAAAGAACACCCCGTTTCCTTTGGCCACTCTCTGAAAGCCCGAAGTATATTTGTTGCCCAAGGCTATGGGCAGGTGAGACAGGAACGGTGAGGCTGGACAGAGGGAAGCTGGGAGAGCAAGAAGGCTCCCGAGGACAGCCTGGCCAGCCTCGAAGGAAGCCGAGTCAAGAATGGAGGGCGAGTGGCCAGCATTCTCCAGCACCCCCTGGAAAGGCTCCTTCGGGCCGGGCCCAGCTGCACCCCGTCCCGCGTGAAGGCCACAGCCTCCCGCAGGGGAAGCGGTGGCCGACTCGGCTTCGGGGCTGCCGGGAAAGCAAGCGCCCGCTGCACTGCCAGTGGCGGTGCCCGGGTCAGGCCGCGTCCTGACCACGCTGGGGCTGGGCTGAGGGCGGCGGACACGGCCTCGGACAAGCAGAGGCCCCTGCAAGAGAAGGCAAGAAGTCGAAGAAGTCACGGGGCGACGACGCTCCTGCGAAGCTGGGAGACGTGGACGGGGTCAGCCGGGCTGCATTCCGAGGGGCCGTGGACACCCCGGTACCGCCAGGTGTGGCCCAAACTCAGCGCGCGCGCACAGCCCTCCGGGCACGGCAGGGGAGTCCGTTCGGACTTCCGGGAAAATGGCGGCCGCGGCGGAGAAGCCGGAAGTCCCGCCCGCGCGTGGCGCCGAGAATGCCCGGATCTGGCCGGCCGGGCGGGCGGGCGGCGGCGACGCGGCGCTGGGCTTGTTGTGACGTGGCTTCTAGCGCCGCCTAGTGGCCACTCGCCGGGACTGCGCCGGAGCGTTCGCGGGCTGCTGTCACGGGCACACGCGTGGGGCGCGGGGGTCCCACGGGGCCGGGCCGCTCCAGGCAGGGGGAAGGGCAGTGCACCGTGTAGACCCCCAGACCAGGGCCACCCTGTCTTCCAGCTGAGGGGCTATGCGGGCCCCGGAGGACCCCAGGCACCCTGATGGAGCGCGCTGGGCACCCCCAGGGATACTCCTGTTGGTTTGGGGGGCCCGCCCATGGCACAGGAGGGCTGGGCCACATCGGGGCTGCTCACGTTGGTTCTGGGGCGCCCCTTCCTCACAGGCACAGCTGTGCTCCAGCCCTCTAGCCGCTCCCCCCTGGGGGACAGTCTGTTCGCTGTGGCTGAGGGACGGGGCACTCAGGGAGACTCCGGGAGTCCTGGCCGTGGCAGATGTCAGGGTTCTGCTCCCACCCAGACCGAAAGATCATCTGGGAACATCCTTAGGTCCTGTGCTCCTGCTGAGGGGTCTGAGGCCCCTGGCACATGTGCCCCTTCACGCAGCCCGGAAGGTCCCCAAATGTCTCTGCCAGTTCCCTCACACGTCACCCCTAGACCCAGACAGCTGGAGGCACCCCAAAAAGGGGAGGAAAACAGCCATTCTCACTCCAGCAGGGGTCCAGTGCGCCCCACAAACCCCTTTCTACAGCCCCAAACCTCCCACTACCCCTTCCTCCAGATCTCAGCGCCCCACTATTCTCGCCTCTCCTCCAGCTTCCTGCACTCCCCACACCCCTGGCCCCTCTTTCCTCCCTAGACCCTGCTCCCAGCAGGGCCCAAGATGGTGACTGTGACACCCCATTGAGCCTGGCCTGCAGCCTGCTGGGGTGGTGGTTCCTCTTCTCAGCCTCAGTTTCCCCCGCTTTGGGGCACAGACTGGGCGGCTGAGCTGGCTGGGCTTGGGGCCTCTCACCCCCTTCAACGCCGCCGGGATTCCCCCGCGCAGGCCCTGCACTCAAGACTCTTGTCCTTTCAGACTCCTGAATGGGGCTTTGAGTCTGGCTGTGCAGCTGTCGCAGGTGCGGGGACCCTCCCCACACACTCACTGCTCGAGCGCCGATGCACCGGGCCCTCCAGGGCTGCAGACGGAGGCCTGGCCTTCTGGGACCCGGACAGGAGCACAAAAGCCTCGAGCTCTCCTGCAGAGACTCAGCAGGGGGCAGGGGAGGCCCCTTCCCTCTTAAGGACAGCAGCACCTGCTTCCAGAGAAGGGGGCGGGGGTTTGAGCAGAGGGGGTTGGGGGTCAGGAGAGGAAACTCCCCAAAGTGAGGGCCAGGAGGAGAAAGGTTGGCTTTGGGCCGTGGGACTTGTGAGGGACTCAAGAGGACTCAACGCGGTGACCCCCAGGGCGGATTCGTGTGGCCCAGATGGACCAACGGACAGACTGAGTTGGCAGTGTAGGCAGAACACCCACCCAGAGGTCTTGGAGGGTCCCCAGCCTCAGTGAGCGCAAGGAAACACAGAGTGAGCCAGTGCACAAGGAGGGGAGAGACACAGTGGGCGAGGCACGAACGGGAGAGACACAGAGGGGAGAGACATGGGGGACAGACAGGGAAGAGACACTAGAGGGGAGAGACATATGGGGGAGAGAGACATGGGGAGAGAGACACAGAGGGGAGAGACAGGGAAGAGACATATGGGGAGAGGCATGGGAGAAAAAGATGGGGAGAGACAAGGGGAAAGGCATAGAGGAGAGAGACATAAGGAGAGACATGGGGAAGAGATGGGAGAGACACAGAGGGGCAAGACATGGGGAGAGACAAGGGAGAGACAGAGGAGAGACACAGAGGGGGAGAGAGAGGGAAGAGACATATGGGGAAGAGACAGAAGAGACACAGAGGGGCAAGACATGGGGAGAGACACAGGGGAGAGACAGAGGAGAGACACAGAGGGGAGTGATATATGGGGAGAGACATGGGAGAGAAAGATGAGGGAGAGACATGGAGAAAGAGAGATGGGGGAGAGAGATACAGGAAGACAGAGACAACCCTCTTTTCAGTTGGTCAGACTCGACCCAGCGGCACAACCCGCCGGCAGGGGGCACTCGGGGGCCTCCTGTGCCACACCGGCTCAAGGGCTCCTCTGGCCGAAGGGACCTCTGGCTGCTGGGGGCCTCTGGAGAGGCCCAGATTTGCGCCCCCTGAAGCCGGGACGTTGGGAGCTGCAGCAGCACAGAGAGGTTCAACTTCTACACACACTCAGGTCCCTGAGCCCCACCAACCTCAGGGACAAAAATGAATCAGAGATGAGGAAAGCGAGGGGCCACGGGAGACAGAAAGTCTGGTTTGTTTTTGTGTCTCTCTAGTGAGGTAACAGCCCCCACCCACACCCCACTGGGTGAAGGGAGGAGGCAACTGGAAGACAACGGAGGAACCTGATCTGTCTCTTTTTTGGAGGCTTAGCGCCAGAACCATATATGAGGGACCACTCCTGATAGTGCTAGGCCTTACCCTGGGCTCTGTGCTCAGGAAGGACTCCTATTTCTGTGCTCAGGGAATCACTACTCACTCTATACTCAGGTCTCACTCCTGGCTCTGTGCTCAGGGAACACTCCTATTTCTGTGTTCAGGGGTCACTACTGACTCTGTACTTAGGACTTACTACTGGCTCTGCTCAGTAATCACTCCTGATTCTGTGCACTCAGGACTTACTCCTGGCTCTGTGCTCAGGAAATACTCCCAATTCTGTGCTCAGGAATGAAACCCGGGTTGGCCTTGTGAATGACCAGAACAACCCCCCTACTCTGTTCTTCTCTCCGTGGCCTGGAACTTTAAATGTGTGGGGCGTCTCCCTGTAGCACATGCCGGAGTGCTTGGGGCTGGGCCTCTTGTGAGTGTGCGACCTCTCACTCTTCTCCCTCAGCCAAGGCAGCTTTTTGGAAACCAGCGTTTCTCACGGCTCCTCAAATGCTCCTGTGGCCCTCCTTCCTTCCGCCCACTCATCGGCGAAAGATGGGGGCCTCCTGGGCCTGACGTCATGGGCTAAGCAGCCCCCTCGCTGGAGCAGCCCCCTAGCACACCCGGAGGGGCCTCACATGGAAATTCCTTCTCTGGTGCCTGCTGCATGTCTGGGTCGGCCCTGAGCCGTCCACCCCCTCCTCCAGGCCCCAAAGACCGAGGCACCCCTCTTTGGAAGTTTTAACGTACCTCCCGGTGCAAAGCCCCAAACCATGTGTCATCACGTTTCCTGCAGCTGCAGGGCGGGGGCGGGACCCTCCCCCCAAATCCCAGGCAGAGCCAAGGAAGAGGCCGGATTGCGGGGAGTGGGGGCAGAGGAGAGACATCCAGAAGACACCCTATCTTCTCATTCTAGGACACACCCCGGACAAGGAAGAAAAATGCTGGAGTGGCACCCACTGGAGACTCTGCTAGTAACAGGGTCCTGGGAGCCAACGGCAGTGCCCCTAATATCTCTGAGTGGACATGGGGCCCCAGGCCTCCAGGCACTAAAGAGCAGAGTCTCTGAGGCCTGGACTGAGCTTGGACAGAGCTCAACAGGATCAAACCCAGAGTCTACAGGACTCAGACCTCGGATGCTGATGAGTCCTTTTTTTTTTCTTTCTTTCTAACACACCCAGCAGTGCTCTGGACTCACTCCTGGTTCTGCATTGAGAAATTACTCCTGACAGGCTTCAGGAACCCTATGGGATGCCGAGTATCGAACACAGGTCTGGTGCATACAAGGCAAAGTCTTCCGGCTATGATGATGAGGCTTTTAATAAAAGATTTCGGGGGACCACACCCAGCAGTGCTCAGGAGTTACTCCTTGCTCTGCACTCAGAAATTGCTGCTGGCACAGAGTCTAGGGACCATATGAGACGCTGGGAATTGAACCCAGGTCGGCTGCATGCAAGGCAAATGCCCTACTGCTGTGCTGTCACTCTGGCCCCCCCAAAAGATTTTCTTAAAAATCTTTTTTAAGAATTTTGCTCTCATGGGAGAAAGAGTACAGCGGGGAAGACTCTTGCACAGGGCTAGTCCAGGTACAAGCCCCAGCACCACGTAGGATACTCTCAAGCCCTGTGAGGAGTGAGCTCTGAGCACAGAACCAGGAGTGAGCCCCGAGTACTGCCAGTGTGCCCCAAAGTAAATTAAACATGAAGCCCAGGAATATCAGCAGCCAAGCATGGCTGGAGAACTGAGACCAAGTGTTGGATCTCTGAGGAATGGAGTCTGTGGAGAAGAGCCAAGAAGTGTGGTGGGCTCAGCGTTTGCTGATCTCGCACCAACAATCAAGGCCCAGAACGCAAAGGCTTCTGTCGGCCTGTTCCCAGAGGGACCCCTTTCCCCCATCCCAGTTCCCATCGCCAGTGAAAGTGTGGACCAGCTCTTCATTGCCCTTCGGTGCAGGACTGAACTGTTGCCTGAAAACACATTTCTCTGGATGTCTGGGCCCTCAGAGCAGAGTTTCTCTTGCTTTAGTGTGCTCAAAGCCTAGGCCTTGCCCAGTGCCGCAGACTTGAGACAATGTTTTTCAGGGGAGCAGCCCTGAACCTTCACATGTGGCTCCAGAATCCCACAGAATTTCCATCAGGTGCAGGGAGGGCTTGGCCAATTTTTGAACAGCATCCGTCCACACTGCGGTCCAGGAAAGGCCTTCTCGGACCCTGCTCTTGGGGATCAGTGCCTTTCGGAGCAGTGTGGCCCGGTCTGGTCTTGGGCCTGCTCCCCTGTCACTCCTATGTCTGAGGTCACACAGCCACAAGCCTGCTACCAAGTCTATTACCAGCTCTTCTTGCACTTTCTGCTTTGGCTTGGTTTAAGTTTGGGGCCATGGCTCCCTGTAAGGGGCCTCGATGTCACCACCTCGCAAAATAGGGGCACACTCTGCTTGCTCCACATCAGTTCCACAGATTCCCACTTTGTCCACAGAGAAGGCCACTGTGACCCAGAGGGGTGCCATTACACAACCAGGGCCTGAACTTAGGAAAAACAAAATGGAGACCAGGCCATGGATGAGATTAGAAAAAGCTCCATTGGCTCCCTGGGAGGGCAGGGACTGGAAGACAACAAGCAAACAGGCCTTGAAAACAAGATTCCTGGCTTAATCTAACATCTGCTTTGCTTCGATAAGGGTTAGAAATGCAACTTGTGCCTTAAACCCTCAGGTTTAAATGGATAAATTGTGTGCCTACCCCCATGCTCAGGGCTCCAAGTCTCTGACTTGTGAGCCCTCAATGCTACCTCTTAATAAACCTATTTCTGTCCTCTTCACTCTGTGTCCTCTGTTCTGCACAGTGACCGGCCACCTAACAGCCATCAGCATGCTGAGATGTCTGCCAAGTCTGCTAAGGTTTCAGGGGCCCACTCCCCTCCCATAGGCTCCCTGGGCCTCCGTGCAGGAAACCCAGATGCTGTTTCACTCCTGGATGAACTCTGACGCTGTCCTTGAGGATTCCATGCTGCTGTGTTTGCGATCTCGGTCCAGCGAGTATTGATCAATCGCCTCTGGGCCAGAGGGACCTGCACAGTAAATCTTGTGGATGTTTGCAAATTCCTTCTCCCAGTTGCTGGCCTGCTGAGGACATAGGCTCAGCTCGCTGAGGCCAGGAGGGGCTGGGGAGGCACTGATCCCTGACCCGTGACTTCAAGTCTGCTCTGGGCTCTGGAGCTCAGCAGTGTTGAGGAACTGGAGTGGGAATGGGGTCCGCACTTGGAGGGCTGGCCTGGTGGTCCTGGGGCACAGTGACTGAGGCTCTATCCTCCTCCATCTCTGACTGTGCTGGCTGTCGTGTGAGTCAGGAAAAGGAGGATAAGATAAGAGGCTTGAGCAATAACACAGTGGGGAGGACATTGGCCTTGCACGCGCTGACCCAGGTTCGATCTTCGGTATCCTACATGGTTCCAGGAGCCTGCCAGGAGTGATTCCTGAGCACAAAACTCAGGAACAAGGACTTACAGGAGTAAGTCTTGGTGCCACTGGGGTGTGGCACAGAAAGAAAACAAACAAAATAAAAACAAGCAAACTAACCAACAAACAAAAAACCTGGAAGATAAGATGAGCCTGTGTTGGTCTGAGCTCACCTGCTATCCCTGACCATTACCACAGTCATTCTGGAGACACCCTTTGTGTTTTTGTGTGTTTTTTTGTTTTTTGTTTTTTTGTTTTTGGGTCACACCCAGCAGCGGTGTCAGGGGTTACTCCTGGCTCTGTGCTCAGAAGTCATTCCTGTCAGGCTCAGGGGACCATGTGGGATGCCGGGATTCCAACCGGGGTCCATCCTGTAGTGGCCACTTACAAGACAAATGCCTTACCACTGGGCTATCTCTCCGGCCCCTCTTTGTGTGGTTTTGAAGTGTTTCTGGTGCTAGAGAAGAGAGTTCAGGGGCACATCACTGGCCTGGGTTTGATCCTGGCACTGTAATGTCCTATAGTAGACCTATACTGTCTCCCCTGCTTCAGCTTTGAGACTGACTGAGCCAAGAGTCAACCATGACCACAGCTGGGTGGGACCCAAAAACAAACAAAGGGTTTCTCATATGTCACACACTTCTTTCCTCCCAGCTATGATCCCTGTTACGTTTCTGGACTGTTTCTTGCTTTTTATTTATTAATTGGTTTTGGGGCCACACCGGCACTGCTTAGGAATTATTCCTGGCAGCTTAGGGGCTGAGGAGCAAACCAGGGTTGGCTGAATGCAAGGCAAATATTCTACCCATTGTACTATCCCTCTGGCTCTGAAGGTTTCTTGTTTTTTTAAGTTTAAAAAATAAGGGAGGTGTTACTGTAGGACCCCCCCCCCCGCCCGTTAATGACCTCATTTAATCTTATTTAAAATTCATTCTCCAAACACATACATTTGGGATTTTGAGGATTTCAGCATATAAATATTGCTGGATAAAATTTATTTATAACAGTGTCAAAATTATATCATGTAAGAACTATAAATCTCTAGCTAGTGCCATCTTAGAATCACAGCATAGACCTGTCCTTGTTCCAAGGTCTCTGTCAGATACTAAAGTTCTTTATTTTTTTTTTAATAATACTTGTCCTTTATTAAAAAGAGACCAAAAACTTCTGCACTAGATTCCTAAGTCCAGTAATATCCTTTAAATAGATGATTCTAGACAGTAAAATATAAGAATCCTAATACAATACTGGAACTATAATACTTATGTTACGTTCTTTTAAGTTGTCATAACTAAGTTCATTATTGGGGAGCTTCAAACAACAGACACAAATCTCCTTCCAGTCTGAGCACACAGGATCATGGTCGGCAGAGTAGGACCACAAGAGCTTAGAACTTCATCCACTCCTGAGGTTCTGAGTGAATATGAGATGGGTGCATGGATGGAGGGACAGATAGTGGGTAGATGAGTGAATGGATGGATGGATGGATGGATGAATGGATGGATGGGTGGATGGTTGGGTGGTTGGATGTGTGAATAGATGGTGAATAGATGGGTGGGATGACTCTTGATCCTGTGCTCAGGGGTCACTCCTGTCAGGGCTTGAGGGACCCTATGAGGTGTCAGGGATGGGACCCAGGTCATCTGTGTGAAGGCCAGAGCCTTGCCCTGTGTTGTCGCTCCAGGGTGCAGCCCCGAGACTGTCATTTGAGATCTCCATGATAGCCATGAGGGCATTTGCAAATTGATTCAGGGCACCTTTGGGCTCATCTCAGCTGTGTCTTGTTATTTTAATATAGAAAGTTCACATGTGTAGAGAGGAGGATGGTGAGGCCTTTCTCAGCTTGGCCCAACTCCAGCAGCCCCTATGGCCGGATGGGTCTGAAGGTTGCAGGGTGACGGCAGAGAAATTCCTAAAGCAGTCAGATGAAGTTCCAGGAGTCAGCCAGCTTTATTTCATGATCCCAACCGCCATGTACTCCTCCTCACATGGCCACTATGCCATGCCTTTCCAAGCAGCCACTTCTCTGCTCCTTCTCTGGCTCTCTCAGCCTGTTTCCCTTTCAGCTGCTCTCCAGGCTTCCTTGCTGACTGACCCCCTTTGCTGACTCTAACTCTCCTTCTTATCTCCTCTTTCCCCCAAGGCAGACTCCTTTATCCACCCATTTCAGGTGTGGGCAGTTCTGATCATTCAGGTAGGATAAACAAGAAATTGGGGCAAGACTATCCACATTCTCCACTTTTTTTGGTATTATTACACAGCACTATTGATAAGTTTAGAACATCCAAGTTTTTTCCATAAGCTTCTCTAAACAAAATCACAAGAACATTTCTGCAGATAATTTGGTTTGAAAATAAGATACACAGTGTAACGTCATAGCAATTGGGAAACATTCATTAGGATAGCTGAGAACTTTCAAAACTCTAACATGCATTTCCCCAGAATTGTGCAAACAAATATTAAAGCACTAAAGTTAGATACAAAATTTTTCATTTTCAGTGGGGCTTAGAACAAAACAATAAGATCCATACAGATAGAACACAATTTAACCAGAAATATAGTGACAAATGAAAGTAAGGTCAAGAGTTTAGCCTAGGAGAAAGTTAATTTTTTGGAGGTAGCCCAGATGCAGGAAATTCTGAAAGCAGCTTCTCAGCTGGTCTTCAGCTAGTCTTGGATCCTCCATCTTCTCCATCTTCACCTTCTGTTTTAGACTGGTGGGGTCACCTCGATAAACTGCTGCAGGTTAGGGGTCCGAGGTCCTAACAAAAGACACCTCTGGTAGATGAAAGATGGTAGAGAGTGGCATCTGGGACGCTGCCCAGAGTCGTCAACTCTTTTCTCTTCACTGCCTGCTTCTGTCTCACCTGAGGGGGCCTCTGCCAACATAGGTGGTGGGCCAGCTGAGTGAGGCTGTGGATAAATTGACAGAACCTATGTTGATTGGGAGCATATCTGCTACCATTCACTGACATTCCACCAGGTCCAGGTACATTAGCAGCTTTTGGTCCCCTCTCTCCTTTCAGGGCATCAAATTCCACAGCCTCCCCATCGCCAACACTACACAGAAACTTTCTGGCATCGTTTCTCTTAATATCTGTCCAGGGAACAAAGACACCTTCTTTGGTGTCATTTCTGTGGATAAATCCATAACCATTCTGGACACTGAACCACTTACCAGTGCCCTGGACTTGGATTGCCAGCACCAGCTTGTCTACCTGGCTCAGTGCTTGGGGAACGGGGGTATCTTTGAGCTGTTTTCAGGCTCTGAGTCTGCAGAGATGGTAGCAGGCTTATTATTGTTGGGAGATGGGGGGGTCTCTCTAGTTTAGTGCCAATAGTAAACGATAAATTATCAGTTCTGGGAAGGCCTTTAGATGGAGAACTCGTCACCACTAGGAAGGCACTCTTCCTCTCTATGTCAGGAGAATCTCTAGGGAGCCTGGCATGTACAGTCCAGAGTAAGAAATGCAGGTAGATGGATCAGAGCAACATGAATTCAGAATGGGGGCACCATATTTCCAGTGAAAGGCACAACACATTCAGTCCAGCTCAAGGGGGCTGTCATAGTGATGATCCACCACAGGGTCAAGTCACTCACCATCGTGGCAGTCTTCTTCTTGTGTCCAGGGTTCAAACCAGTCCAGGGCTTGGGTACCGTTGTTATTTAATTATAAATTAACGAGTCCTAGGGGTGGACTAGGACTACCAGGACCAACAATGGCTCAGGGGAATAAGACTGATGACCAATTGGCAATGGCTGTATTTAAAACTCCTTTTGAAGAACTTGCAACTCTTCATATAAATGCTCACTGACTACATGTGAACTATCATATATCACGGAGGCAGGCCAGGCAAGTTGTAGAAGAATGCAACATACGTGCACCCCTAAATAAAAAAAATTCATGTAGCTGGAATGAATCCTAGAGTTTATAGACTAATGAACTTTGGCAGATGGATGTCACTTACACAGACCTTCCCCCCCCCAAAGAAAACCCCCCTATCTTTATGTTGTGGTGGACACATATTTCCGATTTATATGGGCAATACCTGTGTCATCACAAAGGGCTATATCAATCTATAATTTCTTTTTTTTTCTTTTTTTTGGTTTTTGGGTCACACCCGGCAGCGCTCAGGGTTACTTCTGACTCTACGCTCAGAAATCACCGCTGGCAGGCAAAGGGGACCCTATGGGATGCTGGGATTTGAACTACCATCCTTCTGCATGGAAGACAAACGCCTTACCTCCATGCTATCTCACCGGCCCCAATCTGTACATTTCTACTGCAGTGTTTTTTCTGTGATGGGGATACCCTATTCCATTAAGACTGATCATACCCCCACCTACATCAGTAAAAATTTTGAATTCTTTTGTAAGAAGTGGGCCAATTAAGTATATAAGGGGAATACCCCATAACTGTTGTGGGCAAGCCATTGTGGAAAGGACTCATAGGATTTTAAAAACTCAGTTACTAAAGTACAGAAAAAGGTTTTCCACCAACTGACATTTTATTTTTGACTCTATTTACATTAACCTACCTGAATTTACCACAAGGAGACTCTTACACTGCAGCTGACAGGCACTTTAAAGAAGGCATTCAGAAAAAGGAAACAATCCATACCCCTGTTTGGATTAAGGTTGATGATAAATAGATTGCTGGTCATCTCCTCAGTAGGGGGGAGAGGATATGCTTATGTTTCCACAGCTGACAACTCTGCCAAGAAATTCTGGGTTCCACTATGTCTTGTCAAGAACCGAGTACTCACAAATGACAAAACTCGGACACCTGTGACTGCAAACTCTCCATCAGATCGAACACAAACCACTTGAGAGAGAGAGAGAGAGAGAGAGAGAGAGAGAGAGAGAGAGAGAGAGAGAGAGAGAGAGAGAGAGAGAGAGAAACAGTAAAATTGCTGAAGCCTTCTCTAAAGGTAACAGAGACATTGCACTCACACCTTACAGTTTGACTGAGACTGTTAATAGTGACCAGCCCACAAACCTCAAAGCAGAACATGAGAGAATGGAACCTGCTCTCACTGGACTTCAAAATTTGAGAAACTCATGTTACATTAACTCAATACTGCAATGCCTGTACTCAAAACTTGACACAGTATTTTTTTTTATTAGATTATTAGAAGAAGCACATTAACAGGAATAATCCTTTGGGACATAAAGGCAAATTAGCAGAAGAATTTGACCAGATCATCAAAACTATGGGAAATGGATATCACAGACATAGTAACCTGGAAAGCTTCAAAATGGCTATTGGTCAACTTAATGACCAGTTTGCTGGACACAATCAACAAGATCTACACAAATTATTGATGTTTGTCATAGACAGCCTATACCAGAATTTGATTTAATTTAATAGACAAGAAATTCTATGATAGGAAGTGCTGATCACCATATGGATACTAAAATTTCTAAACAATCTGAGCAAGAACACAGTCTCATGAGTCTGTTATTTATGATCTTTTTCAAGGACAGTTTAAATCTATACTGCAATGCTTCACATGCCACAAAAAAATTCGAGATTTATGAGATGTTTGTTCATTTATCTCTGCCAGTAACGTCTATAGATAAATGTACTTTACAGGACTGTCTTAATAAAAAAAAAAAGAGTTGAGAGATGACGTCAAAGTCTATTGCAACTTCAGCAACACTAAAAGGGATTTTTTTGAAGATAACACGTAAATGGAAATTACCACCAGTGCTGATAATACGTTTGAAACATTTTACTTTTTTTTTTGGGGGGGGTCACACCAGCAGCACTCAGGTGTTACTCCTGGCTCTACGCTCAGAAATCACTCCTGGCAGGCTCGGGGGACCATCTGGGGTGCTGGGATTCGAACCACTGTTCTTCTGCATGCAAGGCAAACACCTTACCTCCATGCTATCTCCCCAGTCCCTGAAACGCTTTACTTTTGATAGCAAGCAAATTAAGAAAATAAAAGCTTATGTGGATTTTCCTCTAGAACATTTCAATTTATCAAAATTCACCCTTGAGTCAAAAGACAAGACCGAGAAATACAGTTTATCATCAGTTTCAAACCATTAGGGTGACATTTATTTCGGAAATTGTACATCATATTGTAAAAATGCTTCAGGACAACATTGGATTGAATTTTATGATAGGAAGATCAAAAGTGTCTTCGATACTTCAGTGAAGTCGTCAGCAGCTTACATTCTCATAATTCATGGAGACGTTCAGTGGCTGATTTGACTTTTTTCAGCTAATTATTTCCCTTCTTTTACAGTTTCTATTAAAGTCTACAACTTTTTCCACAGATTTGACTGCAGAAAAGGTTTGAAATTGCTGGACACACACTTCAATTATCCTCCTGGTGAATTTCTGTCATATTTTTCATATTTTCCTTGATTGTACTTACTTATAACTTCTATATATCATATTTTTTCTTCACAGGGATCTCCTGAAAAAGGACTTCTACATTTGTTAATGCTGGTCCATATAATAATATTATTATAATATATTCTGATATTCAGTTTTGAGTTTTATAGTCTTCTGATATTTCTTCTTCCTTTTTCCTCAGTTTGGTTTGCAGGATAGAAACTGGATGCGTAATTTTGATAAAAAAATACTTTTTGATGGGGACTTCCTTTTCAGTGCTCTTCAACAATTCTCAATTTATTATACATTTATAGTTCTGTATTGTGAGTAGTATTCTCCATGCCTCTTTTATACTTGAAATTCTCTTTCAGATCTGCTTTCCTTGACTTTTAAAAGAAATTTTTGTGATTTGGAAGTAATTCTACCTACTTTCTGGCTATTCTATTTTAAAGTACTTTAAATCACTCCAGCTGGCTTTTTCATTTGTTACCTTTGGGTCCATTTCAATTGAAATTTTGGTTAAATGCGTGTGTGAATGTGTGTGCATGTGGTGGCCACCTTTATGTCTGTTCATGGTCTTGTCTTTTGTCCTTTTGTATTGTATGCATTATGTATATAGCCTTTTCTTCTCTCTTATCTGATTGATGCTTTTTGCCAGAACTAATTCTTCCCTCAGCGCTTAACTTTATACAAAAACTCCCTCCTCTCCTCCATTATCTCCTCCATAGACTGCTTTTGGCCTTTTGAAGAGATCCACGGCTTTCAGAGTTCTGTTGCCAGTGACAGTTATGAACAATTTGCTCAGACTCCTCAAAACTCCATTGCTGGCTGAAACAGCTTTCTGGATTCTTCTCTACAGATCTTTTCAAATGGACTCAAAGAAGATATTGACCCCTTGTGTATATTTCATATGGGTGTATTTCTTTGATTTGTATAAGCCTCTACTTTCTATTTTCTTATGTAATTATAGTTCTCCCTCCATTTTAATTTTACTCATAGGACTCTACTTTAGATAACATTTTCTAGTATTTTTTTTTTTTTTTTTTGCTAAAACTGAGTTATTGGTTCTGTTGTCATCATCATTATCCCAATTAGTCTCCTTTGT
The DNA here is from genome assembly GCF_024139225.1 of Suncus etruscus. Taxonomy (NCBI): domain Eukaryota; kingdom Metazoa; phylum Chordata; class Mammalia; order Eulipotyphla; family Soricidae; genus Suncus; species Suncus etruscus. The sequence continues at coordinate 97,359,026 of NC_064861.1, forward strand.
GTTTTGTGGCAAGATTTTTGCATGGGTGCGTTAAATTGGAAAAATTGTAGGTACAGAAAGGATTTTCTATCCATTAAGGATGGAACCTCACATTTTTCTTGAAACAGGGAGGTTCTCCACCTGAAACATCTTGTCTTGGTAATTAGACTTGAGCTCCCATCAATCAATATAATTGGCCTATTTTCCCTATACCTTGTACCTCATTTTCAGATTTATCATGGATTTCTACTAAGAATGAAGAAATTGAAAACCCTTTTTCTTTTCCTGTGTCAGAAAGCCCAGGTAACTAACAATGAGATACTGCAGTTTTAACTCCAGTGACATTCTAGGTCCATCTACTGTCTTCCAGGAATGGGCTCAAAACTGTGCCTTACATGGGCTTTTGTGCCATCCTGGTTGTGACTTGGAATTAAACTTCATCTTGCCTGTAAGGCAGACTTCCTTACATTTCCTTCTAAGATCTCTAACAGTGGTTTACTGTGTGACTCTCGATAGCTTCATAAGATCTTCATAATCTTCCAGATCCATGATCTCTTAATTCCGGCTTTGTCATGTAGGCTACAAAGGAAGACTTCTTGAGAACTTTACAAAATATGCTTTGGGGATTGTGAAATAGTCGGAGCCTGTAGTTGGTTCCTTGACTCATGTTTATGGGTAAGAACACCCTGTTTCTAGGCCTAAGGTTCTTTCTTTACATTTTTCTTTTGGATTCACCTATGCAAATTATTGCTATTCGTTTAGTTTAGTTTTTCCCTTGTCTTTTCGGGGCCTATTACTTATTCTCTATTTTGTTTTAATTTTTAAAAAATTAGAAAGGCAGGGCCGGAGAGACAGCATAGAGGTAAGATGTTTGCCTTTCATGCAGAAGGACGGTGGTTTGAATCCCGGCATCTCACATGTGCCCTGTGCCTGCCAGGGGCAACTTGTGAGCATAGAGCCAGGAGGTAAATTAAGGCCTTTGAAATAGTTCCCATTTGTATCAAATATTTCTTTTTGGTGGGGGGTGTCACACCTGGCAGCGCTCATGGATTACTCCTGGTGCTATGCTCAGAAATCACTCCTGGCAGGCTCGGAGGACCATATGAAATGCTGGGATTAGCCGGAGAGATAGCATGGAGGTAGGGCATTTGCCTTGCATGTAGAAGGATGGTGGTTCGAATCCCCCGAACTTGCCAGGAGCAAGTTTGGGTGTGACCCAAAAACAAAACAAAAAAAAAGAAAGATTGAAATGCCGGGACTTGAACCATCATCCTTATGCAGGCAAGGCAAACGCCCTACCTCCATGCTATCTCTCCAGCCCCAGTATCAAATATTTCTCATTTGTATCTTAATTTTTTTGGGGGGGTCTTGTTTTCCCAGTGCCTTTCATCTGGTTTTTTCCCCTCCCCCTAGGCAGAGCTTTGATTGGATCTCAATTAAATGGAAGGCAGGAAAGCCCAGAAGTGAGCTGTCACCTAGGCTTGTGGTTTCGTGTGGTGGAGTGACTGGCTTGTGAATGAACAGCTTGCAGTGTGACTTTTCTTGCCTGCTAGAACCTCCATCACTGTGTGGATTACTTATTGTGGGATGTTTCTACCGAACCGGCATCTCCTGTCCGCCCTGGGTAGGGGGTATGGGCTATCCCCTTTCCTTCTGGGAACTGTGGGATAACCCAACCTCAAGCCAACACCCAAAGAATGTCTCATTAAAGTGGCTGTGTTTGTGAAGTGGAAGGGGATATAAATGGACAGGACTCTGTGCAAGACCATGATTCTGGACCGAGAATCTCATGCCTTCCCCAGCACCCCTCAGTTTGGATGTCAACCATTTGGTATCCCCAGCTCATCCCTTAGGAGAGGGTGGGCACCCAGATGGACCCAGGAAGGACATGTGTGTGTCACAGTAGGTGTCACTGGCTTTCTGTGCGCCACAGCCCTGTGTGTGTTACAGCCTTTGAATGCAATACAGCCAGTGTGCATCCCAAGTAAAAGTAAAAGGTTCTGCGCAGTGGGGATGGTTTTGCCTTGTACACGGCTGACCTGGGTTCAATTCCTGGCATCCCAATACGGTCCACCGAGCAGCCAGGGAAGATACCTGAGTGTAGAGCCAGCAGTAACCCCCAAGCACCTCTGGGGGTGGGCCTAAAACAAAACAAACAAAAATATTGTAATCAAAACTATAATAAATTGGTCTACGGAAATAGTACCATGAGTAAAGTGCTGGCCTCGCACACAACTGTCTTGAGTTGGAGCCTCGGCTCCCATAAGCAAGATTCCCCTGGAGAGATTCTTGAGCACCAACAGTTTCTCTCCACTCCTCCCCCACAAAAAGTATTGAGAAAAATATATATAAAAGAAATGTGTACAGATGTGAGAAATCACCCCGAACGGACATAGAACATTCAGCAGAAATGAGACAATTCATTCTTGAAAGAATGAAATCCCTTAGCAAAGACGTGTTCTCTGTTTCCAGCTGGGACTGCCAGGGTTTGTGATCTTTTTTCCAGATGTGCCGTGACAGCTGACAAACTTTAGGCATTTAAAAAAAAAGGATCATCTTCCACTGAGGGCCCAGAGATGTCCAGTGTGTGTATGTGTGTGTGTGTGTGTGTGTGTGTGTGTGTGTGTGAAATTCAGGGTCTCACATGCGTAAAGCCGGTATCCCACTAAGCCATCTCTAGGCCAGATTAGCTGTGAGTCTCGGGAGATGCAGCCCCAAATCCCTGGCTGCCGGGCCTGGTGAGGGTTTTATGGAGTTTTTATTACAATCTTTTTACAATTTGTTTTTTACAGACTGAGCAAGTCCTTCACAGGAAGGCTCAGCTTTTACATACTCAGGACCTGGAGGAAGAGCCTGCCCGCTTTTCCTGCAGGATTTCTGGTTTGGGAAACCCATAAACTAGAAAGGCACCATTTGTCTTCTGCATTTGTTCACATCTAATGCACGTTTCTTGCAGGAAGCTAAAGCTGGGTGTGGCCACACAAGCAAAAAGAAAAATAATTTTTTGGACTTCATTTTTGGTCACTCTTGGTGGTGGTACCCAGGGGTTACTCCTGGCTTTGCACAAGGTACTCTAGGAATTACAGTGGCAGGTCGAGGACCGAACCTAGGTCAGCAGCGTATGAGGCAGGCACAGTCCCTGCAGTAATATAGACTCCAGCCACCCTCCCTCCACCATGCTGTATTTTTTTTTAAACCTATTTTTACTCTAAAACAAAATGCCCCATATCGGCCTGTATTCCACGTAGGGAACGTCGACTCAGCTCCTGTTTTCTGTCCATGGAAGACATTTGAAACAAGTCTGCTAATCGCATTTGGGGTTTGTTTTACGCCCTTCTCCTGTGGAGCCTCAAGGCTCTGTTCAAAGCGGCTAAGGAAGCCTCTCTATCACAGGCTGCCCTGGCGTGCTCAGTTCCCAGAGCTGTTAAAAACCCGCGGCTGTGGAAATCACTGTTTATGAAGTGCAGAGTGAGCACCAGGGCAACTTCGAACCGGGCATGTTTAGATTAGAATTTAAGTCGACAGAGACAGAAAGCCAAGGACTCAAACACAGCAGGACTTTTGTACTGTTTGCAGCCCTGTTTCGCAGCAAGGGCCTGGTGGAGTTCAACAGCCCCTGCTGCCCAACGGACACCTTTCATCTCTATCTCTCCCTCCCAGCCCTAAGCAGACAGAAAGGCCAGGCAGGAGAGCAAGCAGAAGAGCAAAGGTGCAGAAGGGGTGGGTGGGTGGGTGGGGGTCTGAGGTAGCATTTCTCTTTGATAAATGCTTCTGAAATCATGTGCAACTCAAGGCCTCAAAAACAAAATGAAACACAAAGTAAAACAAACCACCCTCTCTCTCAAAAAAAAAAAAAAGTAACACAAAACTAAAATACCAACCAAACCCATGTGCCATTGAACCGGGAGGGATGTTTGATTAGTATTTGGGTGAGATGTCGGAAAGGATATGAAACAGAGATGCAAAAAGCGTTGGCTCAGGAAAACTGGACCACCCAGGATGGGCAGGAAAGGGCAAGAAATGCAACCCCAGGAAATGACCAGCAACACAGAGAGGCCATTAGAGAGAAGGTTTGCAAATGCATGTGGGGGCTCTGGACCCTCCCCCTTGCCCCCAACTCTCACCCCCTGTACTTCCAGATCTCCTGGTCTCTGCAGCAACCCTAGGCTCCGAGGCTGGCAGCCACCCAACACATCCCAGACCGAGTTGGGAGTGCTTCGGAGTGCCCCTGGAGTGTGAGTGGAACTAGAAGGGCCTATGCCGCAAGGGAGGTCAGTATCCTCCTCTCTAGGGCTGGGTCCCAGCACCCCAGTGTGAGCTACACAGTCCCTTCCCACGGCCTGTGCCCTCCTCGGTACTTTGGGTTGACAGAGATTGAACATCTCCTCGGAGAGCCAGCCAGCAACCAAGGTCAAGGTCAGAAACTGCGGGCAGCAATTCCTTCCCAAGAGGCGGCTGCAGGGGAGAGAGAGGAGAGGAAGTGAATGGAAGCTCTGGGGTCCAGACAGACCTAGAGAGGGTGAAAACCAGCCCAGAGCAATACACGAAGGCAGAAAACTTGTCCAGACACGCACATGTCCTTGTCCCCCTTCCCAGAGCCTGTGCCAGAGTAAGGGGTGAAGTAAGGCTCTTGTCTTGTACTGGGTTGACCCTGGTTTGATCCTCATAGTACCTCAGAGACTTCCCTGAACCCATCAAGAATCATCCCTGAGCACAGAACCAGAGTCATCCTCGAGGGGCTGGAGAGATAGCACAGTGGTAGGACATTTGCCTTGTACACGGCTGATCTGGGAGGACCCTGGGTTTGATCCCGGGCATCCTATATGATCCCCCGAGCCTGCCAGGAGTGATTTCTGACCACAGAGCTAGGAGTAACCCCTGAGCACTGCTGGGTGTGGCCCCAAAATAAAACAAACAAACAAAAAAACCCCCAACAAAACAAACAGGAGTCATCCTTGAGCACAGAACCAGGAATCTTCCCTAAAACAGCTGACTGTGGCCCAAATCCTTTCCTCAATAAATAAACCAAGCCCAAAGACTAACGGCCTCAGTTTACCCTTCTGCCCCAAAGCCAACTCTCCTGGGCCTTGCAAGGCTTGGCCTTGTAGAGAAGGGGTGTGTGCCCTCAAGGAGCTACCATGGTGGTGGATAGGCCCTGCTCCCTCTTTTCCCAAACCTGCTTTTCTCCTATGAATCCTCCTCTGACCTTGCAGGAAAGATAACACTCTGGGGTCCTTCCTTGGGTGCTGAGGGGTTCCCCGAGGTCTGTCGCTTTGTCCCTTCGCTGAGCGCAGCCAACAAAGGAACAAGGTCTGCCCTGCAGTTGAACCCAGTTGGCGCCAGCTCCAGTGTGCAAAGTCAGAGTGGTGATGCAAAGACACTCCTGAGGGGAAGTTCCTGGGGGCTGCACTGAGGTGTGTGTGTGTGTGTGTGTGTGTGTGTGTGTGTGTGTGTGTGTGTGTGTGTGTGTGTGTGTGTGTGTATGTCCCACAGGCCTGGTGGCTTCCATACTTGGGATCCACCTGGCTGTACCAGGGAGGATTCCAACCTGCACAGCTCTCAAGCGAGATCTTTAGTTGTGCTTGAGACTGAGGAACAGGAAACAGGCTTGGAGCCTCCTGCCTTTTGGGCCCTAGACCCTGAGTCCTGAGTCAGAGGGATCCGGGATCAGACAGCACAGGGGGTGGCACGGTCTCACACATGGATTCTTTCTGGGCATGGCAGAGGGTCCCCCAAGCCCTGCCAGGAGTTTGCCTTGGGCACAGAGTCAGGAGTAATTCTCAAGCACAGAGTCAGGCAGGAGTCCACACTGAGCACAAGACCAAGAGTGATCCCTGAGCACAGAGCCGGAGTGAGTTCTGAGCACAGTCAGGAATGAACCCTGAGAATAGAGCCAGGAGTGAGGCCCAGCACTGCTGGGGATGCCCCTAACCCAAGGTGAGAAGAAAGCTAGTGGAGTCACCATCAACTCCTCTGGTTCCCCGACCTTCACACCAGCCTCCCCAATACCCCGATGAGGAGGAAGAGATCAGAGGTCGTGCTCTGAGGCAAGAGACCGCCTCAGAGGAAGGGGGTCAGGCCACAGGCTGTTTGCAGTGAGGGGGAGAGAGGGGAGGGAGGGCTAGAGCTCCCACCTGGAGCTTCAAAGCAGGCTCAGGCCCTTCCCTGATGCTCTGTAGACAGGGCTGGGCTGAGGTCAGAGGTGGTGGGCAGGGCAGGGTACAAGGTTCCCCAGCGGGAAGTTCACAGAATTCCCGGAGGTGGGGGGCTGCAGGGCCCCTGATTCCTGGCGGTGGGCGGTGGATGGGACGACCGTGGAGGAAGGGCGGCCAGGTACTGGGGCTTGGGTGGTGTGTCGGTCTGTGAGACTGGCCTGGCCTGCACACGCCCCCTTCCCAAGCTATCACTCTTGCTAAGCGCATCCAGGAGTGTGAGAGCGTTGCCCAGAGTGGATATGTGGGCAGTCACACATGTGTGCCTGTGTGTGTGCGTGCAGGTGGTATATGCGGGTATGAATCGCCACGCGTGCGTGTGCGAGAGTCTGGGTATGCGTGTGTGTGAGTGTGCCAGTTTTGTATTCTGTTGTGTTGTATTCTCTTGCGTCTTCTGTTGTTTTGCTCTTTTAACTCTTCTGGGGAGGCTGGTCTCAGACAACCCAACCAGCACCTGCTATAAACGGTAAACAGGCGAGGTACACGAGTGTAGGTGCATGAAGTAGGGCTTCTTTGCAGTGGGACAAGACAGCCCTGCCCTGCATGCTGGGGGCAGCCAGGGAGGACATGGAGACGTGTGAGAGGATATGGAGACGTGCGGGACCTGACCCTCCCTGCCCAGAGTCACCCTGTGACCCGTCCACTGACAGCCTTGACCCGCTCTCTGTGTAGACGTCCTTTCCAGGCCAGGGCCCGCTTTACTGGAAACGGTGCAGGGCGGCCACATCCTGGAGTGAGCTTTGCAGCCTACACAGAGCAGCTGAGCAGCTGCGATGAACCCCCCACCTTCTCTCCCTCTCTTTGTCTCTCCCCATCTCTGTCTCTGTCTCTTGCTTTCTCTTTTTCTGTGTGCTCAGTCTCCATCTATTCAGTTAGGCTTAGTCCCTTTATTTTGATTGGGGGGGGGGGCATACCCGGCAGTGCTCAGCAATTACTTCTGGTTCTGAACTCAGAAATTACCCCAGGGATGGAACCCAGGTTGGCCCTGAGTAAGGCCAGTGCCCCCCTTGCTAGCTGTATTACCCACTTCGGCCTCAAGGTTTTAGTTCCTTTAAATGTGACTTTTCTCGGGACCTCACGGGCATTTGGGATTCGCTAGGCCACTTCGGGGTATTGACAGTTCGCTTAGCAAACGCCAGGCAGTGTCTGCAAACTCTCTCCACCCCATTTCCAACATTCTGATTAAGATGGAACTAGACTGCAAGGATTGACATTGAGAAATTGTAACCATGGCATTTGTGACCAATGTGGGTATTGAACATTGAAACTCGGGACATAATAAACGCGAAGGACCTTGACAATTTTGTAAACCTCCTTCCTGGAGTTTGTGAGTTTGATCTGTGAGAATTCTGAAGGGTCTAAGGGTCAGAGTTCACCAGTCGCTTCTTTCCCACCCTTTGCAGCAGGCGGCAATGTTCTACACACTAGCTCCCCCAATACTTCACACACACACACACACACACACACACACACACACACACACACACACACTTCACTCGATATTTCACACGCATTATCACTGCAGCTCGAGGAGAAATAAATGCACATGCAGAACCATAAAAATTTTGGAGCCTCCTTGCAGTCATTCTAGCCTGCAGCAGACTAGCCCCAGGGGAAGGAGTTTGATCCCTTCAGACAGACAAAGGGGGATTCTTGGGGTGTTGGAGAGAAGTAGGGGACCAGGTTTTAGGTTTCCCTGCAGAATTCCAGACTGGAGTGACCCACACAGGTGCAGGGGAGAGTAAGGAGCTGTGGGGAGGGGGAACGAAGCCCTGGGTCTCAGCACTGCGGTGGGGCGGGGGTGTCTTCCCAAGACTGCCTTTTCCCAAAGAGAGAGACAGGTGCTGATTGTCTTAGACTAGCCTCCCCAGAAGAGTTAAACGAGCAAAACAACAAGACACAAAAGAACACAACACAAAAGAACACAGAGAATACGACACAAGAGAACACAACACAAAAGAACACAGAGAATACAACACAAGAGAACACAACACAAAAGAACACAACACAAGAGACTACAACACAAGAGAACACAATACAAAAGAGCACAAACAACACACTATAAGAGAGCATAACACAATACAACACAAAGAGTGAAGGAGCAAAACCAGACAGCAGCTGCTGTGGGAGGAGGGGATGGGATGAGAGTTCCTGAACCCTCGACCCCCTCATCCCCCATAGCTGGTTCCTGTGGCGACAATGCTCAGGCGTGTACGGTGGTGCCTGGGTCTAGTCCTGGGCCCACTTCCTTCCTCTAGCTTGGGAAGGGACACTGAAACGCACAAAACTGTCCCAGAGGGCGGATAATCGTTAAATGACAAGGGGTCACAGCGGGCAGGGCTGGGCGGAAAGTGGACATTCCCAGCTGCTTCTGAGAAATCCTGTCCCTTCCACCCTGGCCTTCCCTTCCAGCAACCTGAGCTAGTGAGTCTTTGGGGCTGCTTCCTCCAGGGCTCTCAGAGTCCTGGGGTGTCCAGTCACAAAGGGGGCTCCTACCTCTTTCCCTCCCTGCCCCAGCTCTGCCCTGTGCCCAAGCAATGCTCAGGACCTGACCAATCAGGTCCTTGAAAAAAAATGCAGGTTGATGGGCCGGAGAGATAGCACAGTGGTAGGGCATTTGCCTTGCATGCAGCCAACCCAGGAGGGACCCGGTTCGATTTCCAGCATCCCATATGGTCCGCTGAGCCTGCCAGGAGCGATTTCTGAGCACAGAGCCAGGAGTAGCCCCTGAGCATTGCTGGATGTGGCCCCAAAACCAACCAACCAACCAAACAATCAATAAATAAAGTTTTTTTTTTCTTCTACAGAGAGGGAGTGGAAAGAAAAAGAAACAGGGAAAGGAGAATAAAAAGGGGGAGATGGGAGGGCATGAGGAGGGGAGGAAGAGCGGAAAAGAGGAAGAGAAAAGAACAAGGGATAAGGGGAAGGATAGGGAGGAGAGAGAGAAGGGGAAGGGAAGAGAGAGAATGAGAGAGAGGAGGATGGGACCAGAGGGAAGAAGGGGGAGAGAAGGGGGATGGAAAGAAGAGAGGAAAGAAGGGAAGGGGAGGAGAGGGGAATCAAAAGAGAGGAGGGCTGGGGAGAGTATATTTTGGAGGAAACCAATAAATAAAGTTTTTAAAAAAGAAAAATGCAGGTTGAGGGACCAGAGCGACAGCACAGCAGGGAGAGCATTTGCCTTGCACGTGGCTGACCCGGGTTCGATCCCAAGCATCCCTGAGCCTGCCAGTTGTGATTTCTGAGTGTAGAGCCAGGAGAAACAACACCAGAGCACTACTGAGTATGGCCCCAAAACAAACAAAAGATATAGGTTGACCAATAAGCAAAGGTTCCCAATGGCCATTTCCACAAAGAGGCAGGGCAGAAGGCCTGCAAGCCCAGGAGAAAGTGTCCCTGAGCATGAGTCACCAAAGGCATTAAGGGCAAGGCCAGCGCTAGCCAGCGAGACAGTGTTTCTCACAGTGCCCGGAGCCCCAGAAGCACAGCCACAGCCAGTAGGGCGAAGGCAAGGCTCGGGGACACGGATGCATAGATGAGGAGGGAAAGGGCCAGGCCTGGCAAGGCAGCAGTGCTGACAGGTGTGTGGTCCAGCAGCTGCCCCCAGGTGTGAGCTCCAGAGAGCTGAGAATGTGACTTCCAGGGCAAGGAGCCTTGTGCTGCAGGGCTGTGATGACAGCTCCAAAGGGGACCCCCCCCATGTACCGCCAGGTCATGATCAGACAAATCCAACACACCAGAGCCATGCAGTGGAGTGTCACTGAGCCACATCGGAACTCGATTCGAGAAACAATTTGTCAAAGGGGAATTGGAGGATACAATGGAAGACCAGGAGCCATAGCACATCCTGTCTGTTGAGGGCTGAAAGTGGGCTGGACAGACAGGCAGAGGAGGAGAAGAGTGACTGCAGTGAGGAGAGGCGGGGGGGGTGATGCCTGAGACCCCAGACCCACTGTGTGCATGAGCTGAAGCCCCCCAAACTGCCTGTGGAGCAAGGAGATGTCAGACGCTGTGTTCGGGTGGCCGCATGCATGGAGGTGCCGGCCGGAGGGGTCACACCGAGATGCCCCCCACACCAGAAGCCCCCGCAGACCCCCTACTCAGTGGCTGGGCTGGTGGGAAAATGAAAGGCAGGATATTCGCTCCAGCGTCTGGGCAGGAAATGAATGAATGATGGGGCGCAGCCCGCGAGACAGATGGGGAGTGTTGCCGACTTGGATGGTCTGGAAGCCGAAGGCTCCGGAACACTGGCCGGGTTGTTGCTTTTTCCCAGAACTCCAGCGCCGCCTCCAGCGCCTGGATTCCAGGCCCGAAGGGTGCTCATTCATCAGGGCAGAATTCCGGGCCGGGTGGGCGCTGTGAGGTTGGATCCGGCAGCCCTGCCAGATGTTGACACTCACCACCGCATCTCCCATCCGCTGAGCTCTGGCCCACGGTGTTTGTTTAGCTTGGGCCTAAGTCCTTCCTGCGGGGGGACAGCCGCTGGGGCCCTGCAGGACCCCAGAGAGAGGTTGGAGGAGGAAATGTGAGAACCACGGGCGACGAAGACGACGTCCAGCCCTTTCCACTCTGATCCTCACCAACGACCCAAGCATCAGAAATAGGCTTGGTGCAGCCTTTCTCAGGATGGAAAAACCTCAGGATCCCTTTCTCTCCCAGTGTGTGTGTGTGTGTGTGTGTGTGTGTGTGTGTGTGTGTGTGTGTGTGTGTGTCTGTGTCTGTGTGTGTGTCTGTGTCTGTGTGTGTGTGTCTGTGTGCGCGGGGGGAGCGGAGAGATAGGGCATTGGTATGGCATTTGCCTTGCATATGGTCGATCCGGGAGGGGCCCAGTTCGATTCCCAGCACCCATATGGTCCCCCAGCCTTCCAGGGGTGATTTCTGAGTGCAGACCCAGGAGTAATCCCTGAGCACCTCTGGGTGTGGCCCAACAATCAATCAATCAATGAATCAATCAATCAATAAAGTTTTGAGAGAGGGAGAGAGAGAGAGATTGCCACCCTTGGAAAGATCTATTTGAGTCATGAGTGCAGGCAGGCTGGCGGCTCTGGCCCAGGAGAGACTCTTGGGGGAGAAGAGAGGACCCAGGCTTCAGGATTCCCGAGGCTACTTGGGAGGAGGGAACCTCACGGATGCCAGGAACAGGCAGGAACTGACCATCAGTCCCAGGAACTAACCCACCAGGGGTGGGAGGCACTGGCGCCACTCCTGGCACGGCCAGCAGCATGGTGCGCAAAGGGGTCTGAGAGCAGGAGCAGCGTGGAAGGCGCTGACCCCGAATGCAGTTGGACCTTTTGGATTCCTGGCACCATTCATGGACCCCCAAGCCTCTGAGCACCAAGCCGGAAGTGGAGCCCAGAGTCCTGTTGAGTGTAGCTCCAAGACTGAAGTCGGTGGGTCAACCAGAGCCACACGTATACAGACATACACAGGGACACAGAAACATGGACACACAGGGATGTGCAGACAAGCAAAGAGACACACAGAGACATGCAGACAGGGACTCACAGGGCCACAGACACACACACACACACAAGTCACACAGACACACACGTATGAACATCGCTGCTGTCTGTCAGAAGTGTGGTGTTTGGCCAATCGGCAGGCGGGAGGCGAGAAGTCCCTTGGCCACCATGGACTTCAGTGCCTTGAGCCATTTCCTCTGAGCACGCATGGGCAGGGCAGAGAACTGCAGTGTAGACGCTGCGGAGGACCAGGAGAAACCAGAGTCAGGACAGACTCTTGAACCAGCGGCTCATGCCTAGGCAAGCACCGTCACACAGCAGCAGCATCAGTGAGAGAGAAGCCTGAGCGTTGCTCGCTCGTGTGTGGAGACCAGCAGCTGGGGTTGGGCTGGCGCGGGAGGCCTGGGCTGCGTGGTACCTGGTTTGCAGCCCAGCACGGAGCAAAGAGATGCAAGGATGGCTTTGGACTGAAAACCAACGTGATGATGGTGCAAAGTGACGCTCAAACTCAATTTTCCAATGAGACAAGTGTCACCCAACGGCATTAGATACAGCTCACATCCCTCCCGGACATGGAGAACTGGGGCGGCTGAATTTCTAGGTGCAGAGCTTTTTCTTGGAAGCATGATGGGGTGGGGAGCAAGGGATGCTGGTTCAAGACCATCCAGAACAATCAACTCATCAGCACCAGAAAGCAGTAAAAACCGAAAACATAACAGTGTGGAACCTTTGGCTCTTTGCCACTGTGCCCCACAGTCCTCCTGATCACGAAACCAAGAGGGGTGGGAAGGAGCAGACAGGCAGCGGGTGGGACCCGTTTCCTTGCTCAGCAGTCACAAGAGCTGGTGACGGAAGCACCAGACGGTGGCCAGAGCAGGGACACGTAGGTTGGCGAACAAAGACATTAGGAGGAGCAGGAAACTGAGCAGCCTTGGGAATGGTTTGGGTCACGACCAGGCAGAGTAGAGGAGCAGGACTGGTTGGGAAGATGGGGGCTGGGGTCAGTACGCACAGTTTCATATGCCCAAAGACAGATAGATCCACAGGGCCAGGAGTGTATGTGTGTGTGTGTGTGCTGTGTGTGTGATAGAGAGAGAGAGAGAGAGAGAGAGAGAGAGAGAGAGAGAGAGAGAGAGAGAAACAGAGAGAGAGAAACAGAGAGAGAGAAACAGAGAGAGAGAAACAGAGAGAGAGAGAGGGAGAGGGAGAGAGAGAAACAGAGAGAGAGAGAAACAGAGACAGAGGCAGACACAGACATGCAGAGACACAGAAAGAAAGAGACCCAAATGGATCCTCCAGCCCTGAGCACAGAACAGGAATAAGCTCTGAGCACGTCCAGTGTGTTCCCAAACCAGAAAATAATAAATATGTAAAATAATTGAAATTAATCTGCATGAATTATTTTTATTAGTCATTTTGTTTCTGTTTTTGGGCCATACCCAATGGCATTCAGGGGTTACTTTTGGCTCTGCACTCAGAAATTATTCCTGGCAGGCTTGGGGGACCCTATAATGCTGGGGATCGAACCTGGGTCAGCCATGTTCAAGGCAAACATTCTCCCCACTGTGTTATTGCTCCGTCCCTACTAAAGTTTTTTTTTTGTTTTTTTTTTTTTTTAATTTTTTTTTTGGGGCCGGAGAGATAGCACAGTAGTAAGGCGTTTGTTTGCCTTAGATGCAGAAAGTCAGTGGTTCAAATCCCGGCATCCCATATGGTCCCAATGAGCAATTTCTGAGCATAGAGCCAGGAGTAACCCCTGAGCGCTGTTGGCTGTGCCCCAATAAAACAAAAACAAAAAAACCAAAAAAATTTTCCTTTTTTGCACTAACCCCTTAAACTCTGTCAGTTTTGCAGTGATTCTGTCCATCCGTTTTCCTCGTGGATTCTCCAGCCCCTCTGTGGCAACACTCAGGGAGCCCAAGGTGGGTGGACAGGACAGGAGGCTTTTTGGGCAAGCTGGTACTGACGGGGCCTAAGACACAGAGCAACGCTAAGGTACTTTCCTTGCATGGATCCAGTTGGGGTTGGGTCCCCAGAACCCATATGGTCCCAAAGCCAGCCAGGAATGATCCCTGGAGTGCTACCCCCACCCCCCCCCCAAAAAAAAAAAACAACCAAAAAGAATGCTGAGGGAACCAGAGTGATAGCACAGTGGGGAGGGCCTTTGCCTTGCACATGGTCGGTCTGGGGTCAGTCCCTGGCATTCTATCGGATCCCCCAAGTTCCTCAGGGGTGAAGGTCTCCCCATCTTTACTGCTCAGCCCAGCCCAGCCCAGCCCTCCAGGCCTTCCTGACAGGTCTGCTCTGATTTATGGACCTTTGTCTCCGGCTGCCCAAAGGCTCTCAGGCTGTGGGGCCCCTGCATTCCACAGCTGCAGCGGCTGGGCTGGGCGTGCCCCTCACGTCTGCTCTTCGGGCCAGAGCCAAAGCCAGGCGAGGGGCCTCCTGACTCGCCCACAAGATATTCAAGGGGGAGCGGAGGGGCCTGAGCTGGATGGAGCATGGCTGAGCTAGCACAGCTCTGCAGCCCGCTGGAGGTGCTCTGTGGGGTCTTGGGGTCCAGGGAACAGACCATGACAGCTAGCTCTGGCCCTGGACACCAGCCTCGGGTCCAAGGCTTGTTCTTTGGGTTTTGGGAACCACACCCAGCCGTGTGGTGCTCAGGGCTGACTCCTGGCTCTGTGCTCAGTTGGGGGTCACTCCTGGGGCTTAAGGGACCACATGTAGAGAGCCTCAGGACTCAAACCCAGGTTGGCATGTGCCAGTCCAATGTTTCCCCTGCTGTGCCTTCCCCAGCTCTGACTTCCTCCTGTGAAGTCCCTGATCTGTCTCAGCCAGTGGAGAAGAAGCTGGCCAGGAGTTGGGGCCTTCCTGGGCCACAAAGGGGGCCCCTGACAAGCAGTCTGGGAAAATGACCCTCAGCTGCAGTGTCCAGCCTCTGATGACACTTGTCCCTACCTCAGAAACTGAGACCTGGGCCCGGAGAGATAGCAAAGTGGTGTTTGCCTTGCAAGCAGCTGATCCAGCACCTAAGGTGGTTGGTTCAAATCTCGGTGTCCATATGGTCCCCTGTGCCTGCCAGGAGCTATTTCTGAGCAGACAGCCAGGAGTAACCCCTGAGCACCGCTGGGTGTGGCCCAAAAACCAAAAAAAAAAAAAAAAAAAAAAGAAACTGAGACCTGGGGCCAAAGCCAAAGCACAACGGGGAGGGCGTTTGCCTTGCACGTGGCTGCCCCGGGTTCCAGCCCCGGCATCCCATAGGATCCCCTGAGTTTGCCAGGAGTAACCCTTGAGCATTGCCGGGGGTGACCACCCCAAATAAAAAGAAAAAAAAAAAAGAAACTGGGACCCACGGACATCACTGTGTCTCTGGAGAATGGGACCTCCAGCAGCTGAGCTCCTAGGCTGGGGACCGAGGTCTCTTCTCTCCAAGGGTCTGGTTCGACTTTGTCTGTCTCAGCTACAGCTAATCCCCCCGGGCCCCTGGATGCGCTGGGGACCTGGTGCTGGGGAGCAGCGAGCCAGCCGGGACAGAGGCGGCATTGAGCGGGAAACCCTGCACTGCCGGGCACACCAGGAACGCACGTCCACCACTCAGGACCTCTCGGCTGGGATCCGGGACATTCCAGGGCGGGTGTTTGACTTGGCGCCGGGGCCCAGACCTGACATTCCACTGCTGCTTCTCAGGAGCTGGGGGCTTCCTGCCCCCTCTGAACTCTGTTTTACTCATGTCTGCTCCCTCAGGCCTCCACAGCCTGGCAGCCTGTGGCAGTGGGGATGGAGGCTGCGAAGGTTGTGAACCCCTTTTCTGCTCACCACTAAGTGCTGCGACCTGGGAGGGAATGTGGGATCAGTGCCCAGACGCAGTGAATCTTGGGCACTTGCACTCCATCTGAGAAAGGAAGTGAAGACCCTGCTGTGGAGGACCCTGTTCCGACCCCTCATCCCCCCACCATACTGAGATTCCTGTATCCCAAATGGGGCTGGGTGTGGAGGCAGGACCCTACTGAGCAATTGGGCTCCATGGGGGGTCAGGGGCATTGATCTAGATGGGGGGGGGGGGGGAGGCTTCTTGCAGACCAGCAGGCAGCATGAAGAAACACAGGGAGAAGAGGCCCAAAGCAAGGAGAGATTCTGTTTGTTTGTTTGTTTTTGGGTCACACCCGGCGGTGCTCAGGGGTTATTCCTGGCTGTCTGCTCAGAAATAGCTCCTGGCAGGCACGGGGGACCATATGGGACACCGGGATTCGAACCAACCACCTTTGGTCCTGGATCGGCTGCTTGCAAGGCAAACGCCGCTGTGCTATCTCTCCGGGCCCGCAAGGAGAGATTCTGGAACAGACAGAAAGACAGACAGACACAGCTTTAGCCCCAGGAACAATATGTTTACCACAGGAAAGACTTAAATGATGAACCAAGTACCCATGATGGGGCTTGCCTTTGCCCATGGCTGACCTGGGTTCGATTCCTGGCACCCTGAGGTCTGTGTCTATGTGTGATCAATCAGCCTCCTGGGGCCCATGGCCAGGTTCACAGTGCTGAGATCTGGGCGGGCCTTCCTTCCTTTCTTCCTTTCCTCCTTCCTTCCCTCCTTCCTTTCCTCCCTCCATTCCTTCCTTCCTTCCTTCCTTCCTTCCTTCCTTCCTTCCTTCCTTCCCTCCCTCCTTCCTTCCCTACTTCCTTTCCCTCCTTCCCTCCCTCCTTCCCTCCCTCCTTCCCTCCCTCCCTCCTTTCCTCCTTCCTTCCTTCCCTCCTTCCTTCCTTCCTTCCTTCCTTCCTTCCTTCCTTCCTTCCTTCCTTCCTTCCTTCCCTCCCTCCTTCCTTCCCTACTTTCTTTCCCTCCCTCCCTCCTTCCTTCCTTCCTTCCTTCCTTCCTTCCTTCCTTCCTTCCTTCCTTCCTTCCTTCCTTCCTTCCTTCCTTCCTTCCTTCCTTCCTTCCTTCCCTCCCTCCCTCCCTCCCTCCCTCCTTCCCTCCCTCCTTCCCTCCCTCCTTCCTTCCTTCCTTCCTTCCTTCCTTCCTTCCTTCCTTCCTTCCTTCCTTCCTTCCTTCCTTCCTTCCTTCCTTCCTTCCTTCCTTCCTTCCTCTTCCCTCCCTCCTCTCCCTCATATTCACTTCCAGAGTCTGAGAAATTCCCATGTCAGTAGATGTCCACCAGCTCAACTATCCCCACCACAGCCCACCTGTGATTTCCCGGTGACAGAGAAGCCAGGCAGCCTCAGTGCTCCACAGCCACAGGGCTGGTTGGGGGCAGTGGAGGAGCCCCCAGATATCCCAGAGTCTCCCAGAGTGTCCTCAGTTTGAGCAGCTGCAGAGACCAAATTCAGATCTACTTTCCCTATAGACTGGAGGGGGTTGTCCCTTCCTGTTAACCAGCCTTCAGGAGTAAGGCTGGGAGGGTTCAGGAGAAGGTGGAGTGTGTCTCCAAAGGGCTTCCCTATGTCAGTAGCGGCTCCTGGGACCCCAAGGACCGTTTCCCTCATGTTTCCCATCAGTCATGGGAAGTCCTTGGGAATCCCAAGCTCTAAGCACAACCTCAGCATCTCCTTCTGAAATATTCTCTCACTCACTCCCAGTTCCCAGCCCTGGTCCTGCCTGCCCGTTTCTCTCTCCTGGAGTGGTAGCACAGTGATGAGAAGTTTGCCTTGCATGTGGCTGACCCAGGACAGATGTGGGTTGATTTCCAGCATCCCATATGGTCCCCTGAACCAGGAGCGATTTCTGAGGGGCAGGTCCTCACATAGAGCTCGAATAACCCCCCCCCCCCACCCCACTGTTCTGTCTCCCTTCTCGGCCTGTATCCAGGTAAAGCCAGACCAGAGCAGGAGCAGGAGCAAAGGCCCAGACCCAGCCTGGAGTGGGGGAAGAGAGTGGCAGGACAGGTTTGTTCTGGCCCCTAGAGATGGTCGATCACTAGGAGCACCAGGCAGAAAGGACTGTGGCCTGCTGCATCCCCACAGATAACCTCCTGCTCCCTTGCTAGGGTTTCTAGGGGGTCATTGGAATGAAGTTAAACTTGACGTTGCATGAACCCCCAGGTTGTGAATTCCAGGCTGAGACTGAGATAACATCTTGGCTTACGTGACAGGCTGCAGGCCCCTACTTAGGAAGCTCCTGAAGTTCTGTGGGCCACAGGCAGGAACCAGTCAGACCACGTTCCACACTAGCACCCTGGGGCCCTTCACCCGTCTGGCCTGACCCTCTTACCTGCCTGAGTCAGGGGACCCCCGCAACCCTCCCCCCCAGGAGTCCGTTGAACAGGACAACCCAGGAGAGGCTGACAGAATTGAATGGCAGCATTTAGGCACCCAGCCAGGGGAACCTGATGCAGGAGTGAGGGATGTGGGTCTCTGGGCTTGCTGCACTTCTGCGTTGATGCCATTTTGGTTAACACCACCCAAGGCCCATGCTGGCCTGTGGAACATGGAAAACCTTTGTTCGCCATCTTCAGTGGAGTGAGAATAATGCACGTCTTGAACAAAGACCTGGACGGAACCCCGCAACCCTGGCCAGAGACAGCCAGTGACAAGCACACTGAGGGTCACCTGCACCATGGACTGATGCTCACCCACATTCAGGGAAGTTTGGGCCACGTCTGGCTGGGCTTGGGGTCACTTTTGTTTTGTGCTCAGGACTCCTGCCTCTGTGTTCAAGGCTCACGCCTGGCTCTGTGCTCAGACATTACTTCGGCCTCTGTGTTTGGGGTTTCACTGTGCTCAGGAATCATCCCTAGCAGGCCTCAGGGCACTGTGTCTAGTGAAAGACTCTGGAATGTGAGAGCTGGGGGAAGAGGGAGGCACCTCCCCAGCCCACAGCGGTGGCTCTGGAAGATCTGATCTCCAGCACTCCTGGAAATAGTTTCCTGTCCTTGGAGGGCACACGTATGTGGCAATAGGTGAGCAGCCCCAGCCTCACCCGGCCTGCTGTCCCTGGACACCACTTCACAGCCTGCAGGACAGCAGACCTGTGCAGGAAGGCAGCACTCATCGGGGTCACCAGGGCTCCTGTGATGAACTAGGACTCAATGGTGGACCACCTTTTTTCCCCCTCCCTTTTAGTCTCTTTACTATCTCATTTGAACTTTTGGGGTTATGCTCCAAAGAAGTAATCTCCCCAATTTCTTGTGTCAGGGACTATTTTGAAGGAACAGAAAAATAGCTATTTTTGTTGTTGTTATTGTTGTTTTCTGTTTTTTGGATCACACCCAGAGGTGTTGAAGACTCAGACTACTTGGGTAGACAACCTAGTATGCCTGGAACCTAGAGTTGGTCTTATGGTAAGGTCTCCTTGTATTTAGGCCAAGGCTGTTCCTTTCCATGCCCCCAATATTTTGCTGGGCCTTTGCAAACAATAATCGCCACTCTAACACCATTTTTACTGTACTTCTTTAACTCTTATCCAGAGAGAGAGAGAGAGAGAGAGAGAGAGAGAGAGAGAGAGAGAGAGAGAGAGAGAGAGAGAGAGAGAGAGAGAGAGAGAAAGAGAAGAAAAGCTTATTAAACCTTCTGCTGGGCCTTTAATGAGTAATTGGTCATTCAATGATTTTCAAAAATCATTGCTACAGAACCTTTTCTTTCTCTTCCATCTTGTTACTCTTTTTATTTTTTAAATAACCTTGCCTTTGTTCTTCCTGAAACAAATGTATTATGATCGATTGTCTCAATTGTGTGATATATTTTCTTTAAATACAAAATTGTTAGAAAAAAGAAAACTCAGACTCCTGGCTCTGTGGTCAGGGAACGATCCTGGATGGGTTCTGGGGACCCTAAAGAAAGCAGGGAATTGAAACTGGGTCTGCACTGTGCCAGGCAATTTTCCTACCTGGTATCTCTCTAGCCCATAGAAGATGATTTTGTGAGCTTTATAAAAACAAATGTGGACTGGGCAGGGGCAGCACTCAAAGGACTGAAGTGCATTTGTGTCACCTGGTCCCAGCTTCTGAGCATTGCAAGGCGTGGCCCCCAAAACAAAACAACACAACCACAAAATGAAGATAATCACAAAATTAAAATATTGAGTGTTACAGACTCAGTTCATTTACATATTCATTATGTAAATTATAATCCTATCAGTTATTGAAAGTCACATTTTTAGATGATTAAACTGGGATAACAGACTTTATTTTTTCCTCAGAAATTTTTATTTATTTAAAAAAATTAAAATTAATATCTTTATTTAAGCATCATGGGTACAAACATGTTTGTAATTGGATTTCAGTCATAAAAAGGTACACACACCCCTTCCTTCATCAGTGCAACTTCCCACAGCACCCAACCATTGTAAGCTCACAGTAAGTCAAATCTTGGGTCAGGGCGTTTGCTTGCATGTGGCCCACCCGAGGTTCAATTCCTGGTATCCCATATGATCCCTAGAGCCTTCTAGGGGTCATCTTTGAGTGCACAGCCAAGAGTAACCCTTGAGCATCACAGGGAGTGGCCCCAAAACTAAAAATAAAACAAAAAACCCCCAGCATAAGTGTAACCATGGTAGAAAGAAATAATTGGACCCTAATTATGGAGAGAGCGAGGACCAATATATGGAAAATCACACAAAACTTCAAACAACTAGCAAGAAACAACAAAGTTGATAGGAAGCGTTCTGGTGGGTTTGGAAGGCAATGACACATCTGAACCCCTCTGAATGCTCTGTGGTTGGGGGTGTGGGGGAGCTGGGAAGCTTCATATCCAGGCTGCAACAATGCAGGGGGGACAAGCAGCCTCAGTGTAACTGCTGAGATAAGGACTTGAGAGATGACACTGGGAGGATCTAATGCATCCAGAGGCCCAAGAAGCCTGAGAACATGCCCATCGGAAGGGAAAGAGTGCAAGAGGCTGTTGGGCCAAGTGAGAAGCAGTGAGAGGCCTGAGGAGCAGCAGTCAGGGCAGCTGAGGGCAGGACCTGGGATGCAAGCTGGGATGCAGGATGCAGAGAAAAGGGTAGAAAGTGGAAAAAAGGGGCCGGCGAGGTGGTGCTAGAGGTAAGGTGTTTGCCTTGCAAGCGCTAGCCAAGAAAAGATAGCGACCACGGTTCAATCCCCCGGCGTCCCATATGGTTCCCCCAAGCCAGGGTCAATTTCTGAGCACTTAGCCAGGAGCAACCCCTGAGCATCAAACGGGTGTGGCCCGAAAAACCAAAAAAAAAAAAAAAGTGGAAAAAAGTCTTCCAACCTTTTGTCTTCCAGCACAATCAAGAATGATGGGGCCAGTCCAAAATGGACGATGTCAGAATCGGGCGGGGGAGGGGGGAGGGTTCCCAAAGAAGTGTGGTAATGGGGACAATGGTCGTAAGTTGCCCAAACGTGACCATTGCTTTCCCAATGTGCAACCTCAGGTCCCTGTACCGATTCCAGGGAGCTGCAGACATGCGTGTCCTTTTACCCACAACATAGGACAGCCTTTCTGGGGCTTCCCCGCTCCCTTGAACATGGCAGTGGCCCCTGGGCAGGGCGAGTCCCAGGCTCTTGTTAGCAAGTGAGAGGTCACAGGGCTGGCCTGGTGTAACTCTGCAGGCTTTGGGGTTTATGTTTGTAATTAAAGTGCCATCCCCCTGGGGACCCGGTGTCCCTTCCCAGGCTGCCCATTGTCCACTCTATGTTGCATGTCTGTCACTCAAAGATGACTTGTGGCTTTGCACTCAGGGATCCTTAGTGGTGGGGTTCAGGGGAATCTATGTGGTGTTGGGGACGGAGCCCGGGTCAACTGCATGCAAGGCCAGCCCCAGGCCCTCTACACTATCTCTCCATCTCCAAAACATTATGCTAGTTATGCTGTTATTTCTTGCCTGACTTTCTTTTCTTTTTTTTTTTTTTTTTTTTTTTTTTTTTGGTTTTTGGTTTTTGGGCCACACCCGGCGGTGCTCAGGGGTTACTCCTGGCTGTCTGCTCAGAAATAGCTCATGGCAGGTGCTGGGGACCATATGAGACACCGGGATTCGAACCAACCAACCACCTTGGGTCCTGGATTGGCTGCTTGCAAGGCAAACACCGCTGTGCTATCTCTCCGGGCCCTTGCCTGACTTTCTTTCCTTCTTTTTTTTTTTTATCACATCTGATGGCACTCCAGGCTTACTCCTAGGTCTGCGCTTAGGAGTCATTTATTCCTGACAGTGCTTGGGGGAACCATATGTAAGGCCGGGGATTGAATCCAGGTGGACCGTGTGCAAGGCAAATGCCCTTCCTGCTGTGCTATCACTTCAACTTCTAAAGTCAAATAGTCTTAATATAATAAATAACTACATAGAGAAATGTGAAAAGAGACAGGGAGTGAGAGACAGATGAGAAAGAGAGAAAGACACACAGAGACAGAGATAGAAAGAAAGAGAGAGAGAAACATGTTAAAGTGAGAAGAGAGGCTTCTCCAGAGCGAAAAGCTGAGGGGACGTCCAGTCTCTAGGATGGAGAAAGAGGTTCCCAGGCCTTCTTTTAATCTTTAAAACAAAAGGATTTGGGGCTGGAGAGGTATTACAGCACATAAGGTCTTGCCTTACACTCATCTGATCAGGTTTATCTCAACACCATTTATGATTCCCTCCTACCCTCCCTGCCCCCTAGTCTTACCAGGAGTGATTCCCGAGTACTGCCAGGCATGGTTTCTTAAAAAAAAAACAAAACACCAAACAGCAACAAGAAAGGAAGAAAGAAAGAAAGAAGGAAAGAAAGATGGAAAGAAAGAAGGAAGGAAAGAAAGGAAAAAAGGAAGGAAGGAAGGAAAGAAAGAAGGAAAGAAAGAAAGAAGGAAAGAAGGAAAGAAAGAAGGAAAGAGGGAAGAAAGAAAGAAAAAAGAAAGAAGGAAGGAGGGAAGGAAAGAAGGAAAGAAAGAAGAAAGAAAGCAAGAAAAAAGAAAGAAGGAAGAAAGAAAAAAGAAAGAAGGAAAGAAAGAAAGAAGGAAAGAAAGAAAGAAAAAAGAAAAAAAGAAAGAAAGAAAGAAAGGAAGGAAGGAAGGAAGGAAGAAAGGAAGGAAGGAAGGGTCTGGAGATATATAGCACAATAGGGAGGGCATTTTCTTGCACACAGCTGACCTGGGTTTGATCCTCAGCATCCCATATGGTCCTCTGAGTCTTCCATGAGTAATTTCTGAGCCAGGAGTAACCCCTGAGTACTGCTGGGTGTGGCCCAAGAACAAATAAACGAACAAACAAAAAGGCAAAAAAAAAAAAAAACAAAAACCAACAAAACAGAACCTAAAACATCCAATAAAATTTTTTTTATAATAATAGATTTATTTAAGGGGCCAGAACAGTGGATCAGCAGTAGGGCATTTGCCTTGCAAGTGCTGACCTAGGACTGGACCACAGTTCGATCCCCTGGCGTCCCAGGAGCAATTTCTGAATGCATAACCAGGAGTAACCCCTGAGCATCACCAGGTGTGGCCCCAAAACAAACAAACAAAAAAGCCTTTATTTAAGCACCATGATTACAAACATGTTTGTAGTTGGGTTTCAGCCATGAAAAAGAACTACCTCCCCTTCACCAGTGCAACATTTCCACTACCACTCTTGTTACCACAGAGAAACTTCATGAAAGTTCTTCCCCTGCCCCCCCCCCGAGTTTTACAAAGTTGCTTTAAATGGTACCTCAAGGCTGTGCCAGTCTTGAGGCCAGCCTCCTCCCTTAGGGATTTCTTTGTACACCCCCCAAAACATCCATAGTGCAAGGAGCAACCTTTGAGGGTGTCCTGTGATCCCCCCCCCCCCCCATGTTCCGGGTGGAGATCAAGCACAGAGAACTGTCGTGAGGGACCTGCCTAGCACTGGGTTGAGGCATTTTCCACAGAGGAATTGCCACCTCCAGGAGGACTTCTGGGAGCACCCACTAGGCACTTCGCTTTCCTCGAAGTCAAAGTCACACTTTCACAACACAGTAAGTCAGCATGACGCATCCACTGGAAAAGGAGTCAAATGCTATTCTGGACTGTTAATGAGAATAAGAAACAAGGAAAAGCATTGTTTTTCCTCTTCTTCTTCGATGGCAGACACCAAGGTATAAACATGAGCTTAAGGATCAATCAAGCCTGGAACATGAAAAATAGTCAAAGTTGTGCTTGCTTCGGCAGCACATATACTAAAATTGGAACTACATAGAAAAGGTTGGCATGGCCCCTGCACGAGGATGACTCACACATTCGTGAAGTGTTCCGATAATTTTTTCTGCCATTGTATTAAGGACTTCATTGAGTTACGATAATTTTCATGTGTGCTTGCTACTGACGTTTTTTCTTTCTTTTTTATAACTTTCTTCTCTTCCTTTTGTCTTATTTCCCACAATAACGCTGCTTTCACTTACCTGGAAACAGATGTATTATGGTCAGCTCTGCCAACTATGTGATATATTTTCTTTAAATAAAGTAAAAAAGTGAAAGAATTTAAAAAATTAAAGTTGACGTTGGTTTATGTCCTTTGAGTGTGCGCGCTTACAGTGAGAGCAAACAAGGCTGTCAGAGAAGGAGAAACTGAGTAAGAACAGGCCCAGACACTCAGTGGAAACAGATGGTCCCTGAAATGTGTTTACCAGCAGGAAGTGGCTGACTCCCCAGTACTGAGCTCAGGGCCCCTTGGCCCAGAACAGCTTCCCAGCCTGATTGCGCGACTGGGACGTATATATATTTCTTGGACCTGACCTGCCTGTTTAGACCAAGGAAAGTCCCCGGGGGGACTCAGAGTTCTTGGCCTCAAGGAAGCGGGTTTCGAGGCAAAGCCAAGCAGCTCTGAAGTAGTATGTCCCTCATTCCCTCCTCAACCCTGAGTCCAAATCCACGCTTCCTCTGCTGGAGGCCCAGTCTGGGGGTTCGATGTGCTGTGAGCTTGTCATGAGCCCACAACTCATCTGCAGAGGCCCAGAGTGTTCCTGGGTGGGTGAGGCCCATCTTCCTGCTGCAGAGATTCAGCAAACCAGGACTAACTTCTCATCCACTGTGGGGTTGCCTCACTGGGTGCTGCCCTGATGTCTGGGTACCCCGTGTAAATCTGGGCCTGACTCTCCAAGAACTGAGGTTCAGTGGGCAGGATGATGACCCACATTTTGTTGGCCGCACAACAGGGACAGGGGTCATGGGGAGTGGCCAGTCTCCTCATTTCCCACAAGCAACTGTGGATTTGCTCAAGCACTGTGAGCGTGTGTGTGTGTGTGTGTGTGTGTGTGTGTGTGTGTGTGTGTGCGCGCGTGCATGTGAGAGCTGCTGTTAGGAAAATAAAGTCATGAAATTTGCTTATATGGAGAATATTATACTGAGCAAAATGAGTCAGAGGGATAGACATTGAATTGTCACACTCATTTGTGGGATTAAAAAGAAAAAAGAAAAAGGGGCCAGAGTGATAGCATGGCAGAGCATTTGACTTGCACATGGCTGATCTGGTTTTGCTCCTCAGTATCCCCCAAACCAAATGATGACGACAACAACAAGAACAACCAAAAAAACAAAACAAAAACAAACAAACAAACCCAAATCTGTGAGGGGTGAGGGTGCAAGCTGGCTTTCACAGGATCTGAATGGATCCCACTTGTTGGGCTGCAGCCCAGGGCCCTCAGCGCCCTGAAAAGTCCATGAAAGATGCAATTGTAAGGGACAGAGAAAAAAAAACTCACTAAAACAGCCTCGTATCTAATCATATAAAAACACAGCAAACATATGTCTGATCATACGAGAGCACATCAGCCTCAGGCCCTCGAAGCAGTTTTGTAGCAAAGGGAAGGAGTGGCATGGCCAGTGACAGTGACCCCGGGTTCCTTCTCCTGACAAAGATCAACATTCTCCGCATTCTCCACCATACCTGCACAGACATGTGCGCTGCTTTCTAGTCTGAAGCAACCTCACACCACTCAGGGTTCAGTCTCCGATCATTTGAGAACATTACGAACACAGCCTGACCAAGGGAAACACCACGGCCATAGGCTTTCTCATATGAGGATACAACAAGCACATACTGGGCCATGAGAACACAACAACCACATGTCAGGGCATGTGAGAACACAATAATCGCATGTTTTATCACACAAAAACATGCTAACCACAGAACTAACCACACCAACTACATGCTTCCTCATATGAGAACACAAAAAGCACGTGCCTAATAATGAGAATATACCAGCCACATGGTTTGTCACATGAGACCATAACTACCACATGCGTAACCACATAACACACAACCACGTGCTTCATCATCTAACAACACAACAAGCACATGTGAGCACGATAACCACATGCTGGGCCTTACGATATCAGCAAGTCTCTGTTGTCCTGGGGAGCAGGATTGTGTCTGAGCCCCCATCCCAGGTTCCCCCTGCCTATGACAGCGCAGGGCCAGGAAGCAAGAGACAGGTGACAGAGACAGGAGCTCCTGGGGATTCTCATCATGACCAAGTTTGGGCCTTTTCAGTGCCTTAGACTTGGCAAAAGACGCCTGGGGGCTTCAGGGAGGGAATGGAACTCTGGATTTGGGGGCCCAGAGAGGACGCCAGGGCTTCTGTGGGGAGGAGGGAAGCAGGGCGAGGGAGGAAGCCCTGATCAGGGGTCTCAGTCCGCTGAGGTCTGGGAGCTGACAGCCCAGCCCCCTCCAGCCCTTCTCCCCAGGACACTCCTCTCTCCAGGGAAGAGCCTGGCCAGACTGAGGGACGCCAGGAGCCGGGGCTCCTAATCCCAGCTGCACTCCCCAGCCCTCGCTTCCCACCATGTGGGGCCCAGAAAGGGGGTGTCCAGCTGCAGGGAGGCTCCCTGCTGGCCCTCGTTTCTCCTGCCCGGCGGAGGAGGGGCGGGAGGGGCTCAGTGGGGTTCGCTCAGCTCCAGCAAGAGAGAGCCAGCAGGGGCCCAGGGGTTAGGCCAGGTCCCGCCCCTCCCGCCTGGGCCCCGCCCCGGACACGCCCCCAACCCGGGGCCTTGCCTCTGGACACACGCCCTTCTCGCTCGGGCCCCGCCCAGGACACGCCCTCCTTCCCAGGCCCCGCCCCGGCTTTGGTCTCCAGCCCAGGGCCAGGACAGGTGCTACTGCGGGCCCAGAGGCCTTGCCCAGTGGCCACAAATCAGCCGGCCGGGCACCCAGCTCGGGCCTTTGCTCATCCCTCAAGCATCTCTGGTCGACGTCCAGGACTCAGGGTCAGGCTCCCCCAGTCGTGCCTCTGCTTCTCACCGCATTCGATTCGGAGGTCCAGAGGCAAGCGTGGGGGCAGCGGACAGGCTCCTTCGAGTGGGGAGACAGTATTTGCCCGCAACCGGGTCTGATATTTCAAAGCCGGTTATAGACCACGACCCCGTAACATCAACAAGAGCCGTAGGAGAGGGGTCGGAGCAATAGTGCAGCGGGTAAGGCGCTTATCTTGCACCTGGCGGACCAGCTCCCTGTAGGGTCCCCCTGAGCCTGCCAAGAGTAATTTCTTCTTCTTCTTCTTCTTCTTCTTCTTCTTCTTCTTCTTCTTCTTCTTCTTCTTCTTCTTCTTCTTCTTCTTCTTCTTCTTCTTCTTCTTCTTCTTCTTCTTCTTCTTCTTCTTCTTCTTCTTCTTCTTCTTCTTCTTCTTCTTCTTCTTCTTCTTCTTCTTCTTCTTCTTCTTCTTCTTCTTCCTTCTTCTTCTTCTTCTTCTTCTTCTTCTTCTTCTTCTTCCTTCTTCTTCTTCTTCTTCTTCTTCTTCTTCTTCTTCCTTCTTCTTCTTCTTCTTCTTCTTCTTCTTCTTCCTTCTTCTTCTTCCTTCTTCTTCTTCTTCTTCTTCTTCTTCTTCTTCTCCTCCTCCTCCTCCTCCTCTTCTTCCTCCTCCTCCTCCTCCTCTTCTTCCTCCTCCTCCTCCTCCTCCTCTTCTTCCTCCTCCTCCTCCTTCTTAACTTTTTAAAAATATTTTTAATATTTTGGTGAGGAAGTCACACCCGGTGGCGCTCAGAAGTTACTCCTGGCTCTATGCTCAGAAATCGCCCCTGGAAGGCTCTGGGGACCATATGGGATGCTTGGAATCGAACCACCATCCGTCCTGGGTCTGCTGTTTGCAAGGCAAACACCCTACCACTATGCTATTATCTCTGGCCCCTGAGAGTTATTTCTGAGTGCAGAGTCAGGAGTAACTCCTGAGCATCACAAGTGCGACCCCAACCAAACCAAACTAAAAACCAACAAACATAAAAACAAAACAAAAACAAAAACATGAGCCGTATTAGAAATGGTCAGAGTCCACACTGGATATGGCAAGTGTGGTGATCCCTCAACAGAATAGCAAAGGGAAGGAAAGCAGGGAGAGTGTGGACAGGGTCACAGAGCATGCAGAAGCCAAGACACTCAGTGCAGTAATGAGGCCCAGTTGTGCGGCTGGTTTGAAAAATGAAAGGCCAGAAGTGACTGTGTGACTAGGGACAATGCAGACACAGATGCAGACAAAGAGCCTGTGAAGTTGGGGTGTGGAGGAACCAATCCAGGACTTGAGAGCTAGGGGAGAGGCCGAAGGCAACCCAGCTAGGAGAAACTCTGGCGCCCACTGCCCAAGTGAGAGACCTGCAGGGTGGCTGGACTGCTGGGTTCTCCAAGGAGGGGAGAAGGCCTAGCCCGGAGAGAGTGGGACTGGTTTCTTCTCCTTGCAAAGGCCTGGGGTTCCTGGGAAATGGGAGGGAAGATGGAGACCCCATAGGGAAGAGCCTAACTCTAACCCTAGCCCTGATTTTGCACCCCTCCTTCCTTACCGAGGAGTTTCATACCAGAGGAAGATTCTTACAGGGGACAGTGAGGGGGCCTCTAGCATGGCCCCTCTGGTTGAGTCTGCACTGGCTTCAGTGTGGTGTGGGGGTGGGGAGCTGCAGGGAAAGTGTATTTGCTGCCACCGGCCTAATCCCCTGCAGCTGCTCTGGCTTGGGAAGGAGCAAGTGGCCTGGGCTGGCCTGGGCTCCGGGTCTCTCCTGCCAGCAAGCTGGCTCCAGCCTTCTCAACCCGTAGGAAGCCCTCCTTGGAGGTGGCTGAAGGAACGGCAGAGGGGGAAATCAAATTGGATACCCAGCCACCCACTGCCTGGTTTCTGGAAACTTTCAGAAATATTTCTACCTGCCCCCCCCCTTTTTATAAACATGTTGTTCATTATAAATAGATTCATTAAAAAAAAACCCTGTAATTGCTAGTATGCTACTGAGGCCTGCATTTGCTGATCTTTGACCCATGGTCTGCTGTGTTTAGGGGCCAAGCAAGGAATACCAGCTTAGAGGTCAGGAAGCACCAGTTTAGGGGCCAGGGAGCAGTGGAGAGCGAGACAGATGAGATTCGACATCCTTAGGCTGGGAGAAGTTCAAAGTGCGTCTCAACAACAACAACAACAAAATAAAATAAAATAAAAATAACTAAAAATAACAATGGGGCTAGAGCAATAGCACAACTGGTAGGGCTTTTAGCTTGCACAAGGCCAACCCAGGTTTGATCTCCGGCATCCATATGGTGCTCTGAGCCCATCAGGAATGATTGATTCCTGAGTGCCACCAGGTGTGGCTCCAAAGCAAGAAGAAAGAGAGAGAGAGAGGAGAGAGAGAGGAGAGAGAGAGGAGAGAGAGGAGAGAGAGGAGAGAGGAGAGAGAGGAGAGAGAGGAGAGGAGAGAGAGAGGAGAGAGAGGAGAGAGGAGAGAGAGAGGAGAGAGAGGAGAGAGGAGAGAGAGGAGAGAGAGAGGAGAGAGGAGAGAGAGGAGAGAGAGTAGAGAGAGAGAAGAGAGAGGAGAGAGAGAAAGGAGAGAGGGAGGAGAGAGAGGAGAGAGAGAGGAGAGAGAGAGGAGAGAGAGGAGAGAAGAGAGAGAGGAGAGAGAGGAGAGAGAAAGGAGAGAGGGAGGAGAGAGAGAGGAGAGAGAGGAGAGAGAGAGAGGAGAGAGAATCTGCTATAGAGGCAAACTGGGGGTGTGTGGGGTGTGAGACAGGTGGGAAATGGGAAATATCTGCACATGTTCTCGACAAAAGCTAAGTACATATTGGTGACCATTGCTTTGGATGACATGATGCAAACAGCCCCAGAGCATTCATGCCCATGTGCATCTGCCCCTGTGTCATTTCCAACAGAACTTGGAGATTTCATTCCACATAGCTTTGGAGAGGAGCTGAGCCTGAAGGTCAAACGTTTCTGGTTAAAGAACGACAGCAGCTTTCTCTATGAGGAAGAAGGTGAAGGAGGATGTGGCGGGGTGGGGTGGGGTGGTGAAATACAAGGACAGGTCCCTGTAGCTCCATGGTAAGGCAACTGCAGTGGCCTTGACTGCCCTGGAAACAATGAGGTCAGATCTGAGCAAAGAGCTATTTCAGGTGGCAGATTTGGGCAGGCTGGAGACTGATGGCCACTGCCAATGGTCACAGGAGACACCAGAGTTTCTGCTCTGGGATCCGGAGAAGATGCCAGCTAAGGACCTGGGTGGCAAGCCTACTGCAGGCCCTGAGTTAAGTTGAAGGCTCTATTTGTGGGCTGAAGTGGCAGGAGAGGAAAGAGGATCCTTTTTAGAGCTGTGGGCTGGTGCCAGGCCATGAGGAGAGAGCTGCCTGGCTGTGGGGCAGCAAAGATAGCTCAGGCAATTTCTGTGACTGGCCCAGGAGCTGAGAGCAGCGTGACATTTTGTATAGTTGAAAACAAACCAAAAAAAGATTTTGTGACAGTGGTGAAGTGTATGAAATTCTGATTTCACTGTCTAGTAAAATAGAAATGTAGCCATGTTTGCTCCTGGTATTGTCTGTAACTCTGTCTTTATAGAACTATATACTATATGCTAAGCTTGATGTATAGAATATGCACTGTATATATATATACACCACTTTTAATTTTATTATGATGATGATTATTGGTTTTTGTACCATACCCAGCAGCACTGAGGTGTTACTCCTACGTCTGCATTCAGAAATTATTCCTGGCAAGCTTGGGAATGCCTAGGATTGAACCCAGGACTGCTGCATGTAAGGCAAATGCCTGCCCAGTTGTGCTATCAAACGCCATTTTATAAGGGCTGTGAATTTTCAGTTCCAATAATGGTATCAGATGATCAATATCAAAGTTGAGTGCAATGTCTAGTACATGATGCTATCGTCATGCCTGATGGTCCAAGACAGTTGTTCTGTTCTGTATGTGAGGCTGGACCAAACATTCTGAACGCTAGGAAACATCTCCATGGCACCTCTGGGCAGCCCATGCAGGCAGAGAAGAGAGTTCTGTGCTGTGCCCATGCACTGGTTTCTCTCTATGTTCTCTTCATTAACCTTTTCTCTGAAATGGTCAACAAGTCAAACCATAGACTTCCGGTCCTTACCCCAAACATTCTTCTCACTTTGTAAATGACTAGCAACACTAAGATTTGAGAATTTGGTTCGTACCAGCCCATTACATAATAGACACAAGCATCAGAAGTGACAGAGTGTACATGATTGTGTGTGTTTTTATTGGGCACTCTTACCTTTCCTGCCTTAACCTTATAGGCAGATATGATGGCACTGGCCAGGTCCCTAGCCGGTTGACTATTCCCAACAAAGAGAATGTTTTTCCTCTGAGTCCCTGGGGAAAAGTGCGGTGAGGTCTCTGAAAGGCCCATGTATAATTTATGTCTGACTCAATCTATTGACTTATGTCACTGGCCTAGAAGAACAATCTGGCCCAATTGGGTTGGACACGAACTAATCCTCTATAGAAAAGAGGACTTCTGGGGGTGGAGTGATAGCACAGCGGTAGGGCATTTGCCTTGCAAAGAGCCAACCTGGAACAGACTCAGGTTCAATCCCTAGCATCCCATATGGTCCCCTGAGCCTGCCAGGAGTGATTTCTGAGTGCAGAGCCAGGAGTAACCTCTGAGCGCCGCTGGGTGTGGCCCCAAAACAAAACAAAACAAAAAAAAGGACTTCTGTGATAAAAGAACAGAAAGAAGGAAATTTGGGCAGGGGAAATACAGAGTACTGCAACATGATGTTAAACTAATAATACTGATAGGCCAACTTTGCCTGTCACTTTAGATAAGATGGGCATTCAGGGTGGTATGGACATAGACAACCTATGTAATTTTAAATTACTCAGCCCATATTTAAATCCTATCATCCCCCCCCCCCTTTTTTTTTTTTAAATTTTGGGCCACACCTGGTGATGCTCAGCATTTATTTCTGGCTCTGTGCTTAGGAATTACTCCTGGAGGGGATGGAAAGGGGCATATGGAATGCCCAGCATTGAACTGAGCCTGTCGCACAAGTAAGCACTCTATCCCCATCCTACCAGCCTCCTTTCCAGGAAAAAAAAGTAGCTTAGGGCCCCCTAAAAATCTACCTGCTTTGAGCAAATAGAAAGGCCCCCTATAGCATTAGGGGGTCCTGCCCCCTCTACTAGGAGGTTTTAAGGTCTTCCATATAATGACTTAGGTCGATAAGTTTTCCTTTTCCTGCAAGTCAATTTGAATGGACGTCCTGCTTGTTGTCATGAAAATCATATTCATTTGCATCCTTTCCCTCTTCCAACCTAAGCTAAGTTCTTGGAGTCTTTCCTTTTCATTGCTGTAATACTTTTGCCTGGAAAAATGCCTCTGGATCCAGTGTTTGTGGTCATCTGCTTAACACCCGTCCTCGATCACACATGGGCAATACACACAAAGCATGCTTAGTTCTGCTCTGAACTCAACCCTCTGTCCCCTCCCAGACTCTAGTATACATTTCCCACATGTTGGGTCCTGGGAATACAGATAGAGGAGCGATTAAGTAAAATGTCTTCTGCAGCAATTGTTAGAGGCCAGCAATGTCGAGTACTTTCGGACCCACTGAGTCTTGCAGTCACCCTGGGCTGAAGAGCAGAGAGTCGGCGGGAAGGCCCGTCTGCAGAGATTTCAGCAGTAGAGACCCCCGCCAAGGGCACATTTGAAAGGTTGAGGCGACTTTGGGACCCCAGGTCGTCCCCCATCCCGTTCCCCAGCCAGGGGAGGCCGACAACAATACTTCTGGCTCCATCCTCTGAGGCCGGCTCTCCCGTCACCATGGAAACTGCGACTGGAGTGGGGAAGGGGCCGCGGATTAGATTGAAGCTGGAATGTTCCAGCTTTGGAGGAGGAGGAGGGTGTTTTGTGAAATGAAAATGCCAGACCCCTACAAATCAGTTCTCAATAAATACTGGGGGGGGGGCAGGGGGTGGTGGGCGGCTTAAAACGCGGGAGACCAAGCCGCACCCCACCTTGAAACCTCTTTCCTCATTTGCAAAACAAGCACTATCCCAAGGCATAGATGCTTTTCGTTAAGGCCAAGTGAATACAACCCTGAACTCGGGTGCAGGCCCTCCATAAATCAAAACCCTTAGATTCCTGGGGTGGGGGGAGGTGTATCTATAACTTCCAGATAACAGACTTTTAGTTCTGGGCCCCACCTTGCTTCGGATGCTTGAGGTGAGC
The DNA here is from genome assembly GCF_024139225.1 of Suncus etruscus. NCBI lineage: Eukaryota > Metazoa > Chordata > Mammalia > Eulipotyphla > Soricidae > Suncus > Suncus etruscus. The sequence goes on from NC_064861.1 coordinate 97,391,994, forward strand.
CTGTGTGTGTGTGTGTGTGTGTGTGTGTGTGTGTAGGCTTGCCTGCCTGTCAGACCGTCGTGTGTGTCCATGCTTGCCTGTGAGACCCTCCTGCTGTGTGTGTGTGTGTGTGTGTGTGTGTGTGTGTGTGTGTGTGCATCCAGGCTTGTCCGTCCGACCCTCCTGTTGAGAGGATCAAAGGTTCCTTGCTGCCCTCAGCACCCTCAGGGTGCCACTTCCAACAGAGCCAATTCTGTGTGCACGTTCCCCAGCAAGGAGAAAGGCCAGATTGCTAAATGAGCCTGGAAACACCATTCGGGCGAGTCGTGGCATCGGTGGGACGAGTGAAAAGCTCCTGCTGGCGGTGAAATCCGGCCTGGGGTCTCTCCTCTCGCTCCTGGGCCCGCAGTGCGCAGGGAGCCCACGGGGCAGCCAGCAGGGGCCTCGTCCGCCCGCCTGACGGCGAGCGCAGCGGGGCCTGCTCGCCTCTCCCACGAGTCTGGCTCCCACGTGCTGGGATTGCCGGGCGCGCTCTCGCCGGGCAGCCAATCAGCGGCCGTCCTGCGGCCTGGCTCCGCCCCACGCCGCCTGCTTCCGCTTCCGCTTCCGGCGGCGTGCCTCCGAGTGGCTCGCTCGCCCGGTTTCCCAGCGGCCCTTGCGCGGAGCATGCGCGGGAAGGGGCGCGGGCGAGGCGTCGAGCGAGCTCGGTGGGTCGGGGGTCCCGCCTCGTGCGCGGCAAGGACGTGGCCCCAGGCCTGGGTCCGGGCCTCGCTCCAAGGGGCCGCGGAGGCTGCAGGCGCCCACCGCTCAGCCGGGCTGCTCAGGAGCGTCTCCTTCCTCGGCACTCGCGGGTCTAGGCCCGGCCTGTGGCTCGGAAGCCCGGGGCTTGGGCCTGGCGGTGCTCGGTGAGTGTTGCGCGCAGGCACACACACGCACACGCACACACACACCACCATGCACCACTCACTCGTACAGTCACATGGTGCCCACTCCCGTGCACACACATCTGTGCACACGCCTGTCACGCACACGCGTAGGACCCACTGACACATGGTCCCACTCGTCCTCACACTTTTTCAACAGGGGGCCAGCTCACTGTCCCTCAGCCCATCGGAGGGTCTGACTCTAGTAAAAACAACACTTAGGAACGAATTCTTATGCGCACTGCATAAGAATCTTATTTTGCAATGAAGAAAAAGATCTTATTTTGCAATGAAGCAACAAAACAGACGCCAATGCAATACGTGGCCCGCGGGCCATAGTTGGAGGACCACTGCCCTACAGACTCTGCGCTCAGCCCACGGCAGAGGAGTCCGGTTCTGGCTCCCCGGTGTGGCCTCGAGTGTGTTTCCGTGAGCAGAACCTGTTGTTCGGATGGCAGAACCCCAGCTGCAGCCGCACCCGAGTAAGCACAGCCCTACGTGTTCTGGTTGCTACGATAAGGGAACGCATTTCTTTATTCTTTCAGCCGTGCTAAGGGCATGTTCCTGGCACTGTGCTCAGGGATCACTCTGGGTGGTGCTCTGGGGAATCATCTAGGTGCCCAGGATCGAGGCTGGATCAGCATGTGCTTGCTGTAGTATTGTTTTTCACCGACCCCAAAGGAGAATTTTTGCTAGCCCAGCATCTGGTGCATAGGAAAGTTCCCCTTCAGCTGTTGTGATTTTTGACTGAAAGAGTTCTTTCCGAACAGCAGCCAAGAGATTGTAAACCTCTGTGAAGGCTCAATGAAAGGGACCTGGGAAGCCTACACTGGCCGGAGAACACATCACGTGGAGCAGAAACGATCTGTTCCTTGAAAGTTAAGGCAGTTTCCACTTCCACCCCAATCACTCGACCACTTTATTCTTTTTTTTTTTTTTTTTTAAATTTCTGGATCCCACCTAGTGACACTCAGGGGTTATTCCTGACTCTGTGCTTAGAAATTGCCCCTGGCAGGCTAGGGACCATATGGGGCCCCAGGAATTGAACCATCAGTCCTGGGTCAGCTGTGTGCAAGGCAAGCACCCTACTGCTGTGCTATCTCTCTGGCCCCCACTTTATTTTAGGTTTTTACTTGGTGACTTTAAAGTCATGCTGTGGGGCCAGAGTGATAACACAGCAGTAGGGCATTTGCCTTGCACACTACTGACCCGGGTTCAATCCCAAGCATCCCATATGGTCCCCCGAGCCTGCCAGGAACGATTTCTGAGTACAGAGCCAGGAGTTACCCCTGAGCACCTCCGGTGTGGCTCCCCTCCCGAAATAAAATTGTGCTTGCTTTGTTCTTTTGAGAGAGAGAGAGAGAGAGAGAGAGAGAGAGAGAGAGAGAGAGAGAGAGAGAGAGAGGAGATGGGAGAGAGAGAAGAGATGGGAGAGAGAGAGAGGAGAGAGAGAGAGAAAGAGAAAGAGAGAAAGAGAGAGAAAAGAAGTCTGCGTACCTTTTCTCTGTCCAGGTTACCCACTGCAGTGAGAAAAGAGCCATGGATGTGGTCAGGAGGGGTGTGGCTGTGTGGTTCAGCTTTCTTATGGATTGTAAAATGATTTTAGTATGTCTTTGGGGACCAGAGACATAGTACATCGGGTAAAGCATTTGCTTTGCACATGGCTAACCTGAGTTCCATTCTTGGCACTGCAAGTGGCTCCTGAGCACCATTGGGTGTGGCTCCAAAACAAAACAAAAGTCTTTGGATTGTTTTGTTGTTGCTATTGCTGTTTAACTACTTGAATTCAGTAATTTGTACATGAATTGTGCAAAAAATAGTAGATTGGGCCCGGAGAGATAGCACAGCGGCTTGCAAACAGCCAATCCTGGACCAAAGGTGGTTGGTTCGAATCCCGGTGTCCCATATGGTCCCCCGTGCCTGCCAGGAGCTATTTCTGAGCAGACAGCCAGGAGTAACCCCTGAGCACCGCCGGGTGTGGCCCAAAAACCAAAAAAAAAAAAAAAAAATAGTAGATTGGAATTGGCTTTAGTTTACTGGTCCCTGCCATAAAATTTTATAACATACTAATAATGTAGGTAACCTGGAGTCAGAAAGAAAGGTCTTGTATTCTGTTGGAATCTAGTGAATTATTTATTATCTCGCATGCTTGTTTTTTGAGTCACATCTGGTGGGGCTCCAGGGTTATTTCAATTTGGTACTCAAGGGTCACTCCTGGAGTTGCTCAGGGACCAAGCAGTTCTGTGGTGCAGCCCAGGTCTGCCCCACATCTCCACTCCTGTCTGAGGGGCTATCTCATTGGCCCCGAACGTTCTTTTTGACAGTGGAATTGAGTGAAGGTAGATGGTCGGTTGAAGTTCCAGCCACTTATCAGCTGTAATGGTCGGTTGAAGTTCCAGCCACTTATCAGCTGTAAGGTTCGAGGAAGAGGCCACTCACTTTTCCCATGACCCTAAAACAGGACAGTTTGGACTCAGACCTCTGGAGGGCTAAGGAACACTCTCTAAGGGCTTCAAAAAGTGATTGGCACATATCAACTCAATATATGCTTATACTTTCACATAGATATATTTGGATTGACATATCTGGTCCTTGTTGTTAAATAAAAGATTTTAGATTTTGGTACATATATTTGGATTGACATATCTGGTCTTTGTTGTTAAATGAAAGATTTTAGCTTTTGGTACCCCCCCTTTTTTTTTTGGTTTTTGGGTCATACCTGGCAGCACTCAGGGATTACTCCTGGCTCTATGCTCAGAAATCGCTCCTGCATGCTCGGGGGACCATCTGGGATGCCAGATTTGAACCACCGTCCTTCTGCATACAAGGCAAACACACTACCTCCATGCTATCTCTCTGGCCCCCATGGTACCCCCTTTTTTAAAAAAAAAAGTAGTATACTTATGGAGGACAGAATTTTACTCCTTAAAGTGTTGAGATTTGCCTGTAAATTGCAAGGGTTTAGAGTTCTTTTTGGAGAAATTACTCCCTTGATATTTGCCAAGTTTATATTATCTTGCCCTTCATTTCATGATCATTCTAAGTTTCAGAACCCAGAATTGCACCCAGTCTGATCTGAGAGCTCTGGCTGGGCAGATTTGGGTTTGACTCCCAAGGCTGCCCCTACTAACCGCTAACTCAGAGAAAGCATAATGATGCACATAGGGTGCTTAGCTCTGGGACTTGTTTATGGTAAAAGTTTAATAAATGGTAGCTGTTACTTTTACTGTCCTCAGGGGCACTATTTGTTGTCGGAAACCATCTGCTAGATTTTTAAATGGACAGCCTTCTCTCTAGTTTTGCAATGTTAACTACTATTATAGGAATATTTTATTTTTAGGAGTTTGTTCCTCATAATCAGTCGATCATCACTTTGTTTTTTGTTTTTGTTTTTGGATCACACCCTGTGGCACTTAGGAGTCACTCCTGGTTCTGCATTCAGAAATCTCTCCTGGCAGGCACGGGGGACCATATAGGATGCTGGGATTTGAACTGGGGTCCATCCTGTGTTGGCCACATGCAAGGCAAATGCCTTACTGCTGTGCTATCACTCTGCTTAGTTATCAGTTTTATCATGAAAGCAGGGGGTTGGAATTTCTGGAATAATCTCACCTGTGCTTGCATGGATTATGTTGGGGAAGTAGAAAGTACTAAGTAGTAAATATGTTTATTTATATACAATATATAAATTATTGTATAAATATAGAAAATACATATTCTGTAAACTATCATATATAAATATATTTTATATATTATATAAATTATGTATACTATATAAATATATATTTATTTACTACTTAGTAAATAAATATATATACATATATATATATATATATATAGAGAGAGAGAGAGAGAGAGAGAGAGAGCTGGGTTTTAATCCTAGCTTTCTCAACTAATTTGATTGTGCTTTAAGCATACAGTGTTACCTCTGAACAACAGTTTTCATTTATAAAACAAATATATTAGTTACATTTTATTCAAGTCATTGAGAGAATATCTTCAAATATATATAATTAAATAGCTTTATTCTGGTTTAAAATATATATCTACATCTCGCCACTTTAATGTATTATATAGTTCAGTCACTGCTCTGGTGAAGCCAGATAACCTTAGAACACTTGAGTCGCCCGAAAGTAAACCGTCACTTTGGATTCTCTTCCTCACAGCCCTCAGCTGTCATTCATTTGTTGTGTGCATCTTTACCTATTTTGAACATTTCTATATAGTATGTGGGCTCCGCCTGGCCATTTGATTGTGATATTTTCACAGTCTTTTTTACTTCCAATTATAGTATATATACCACAGTTACTTATCTGGTCATCAGCTGACATGCATTTAGGGTGTTTCAAGCTTTTCATCTGTCCTGAATGCTGCTGTCTACATGGTGGTTTTTCTTTATTTGTGCGTGGACATATGTTTTCGTTTTACCTAGTGGAGGAATTACTGGGTCCTGTAATTGCTCTGTTAAGCTTTTGAAGGGGTTGTCAGACTTTTTTACAAGAGGCCCAGTGGGGATGCCAGCAAGTGTCCCATACAAGGTGATTCTTTGGGCAACACATTTTCTCTGTAGGAGACAGTCTTTAAAACCTTCTCATTGCTTCTACCAGTTGGCAAACCTCTGTCCTTTCTAATACCCTGGAACAGTTTGTGCAGACTAAGTAGGTTTTTTTTGTTGTTCCTTGTTTATCTGAAGAACACTCTAGTCAGACTGAGATTTCAAGGGACTTATAGAAAAGGACACATTTAAACAAGGCTTTTCAATCTGATAGCATAGAGTCATGTAGCACAAAAGTGAGGGGCCCGGTTTGGAGTCATTTGCCAGGTATCCAGGATTGAGATAGCATCAGCCTCTTGTTTCCTTACATGGAAGTGGTGACTAGGACAGCTGTCCCAAGTATTGGGAGGATGAGCTTCAAAAGGCATGTCATGTTGGACACAGTACCTAGCATAAAGGCAGTGCTCAAAGAGATTCTTGTTTTGAATCTTGTGGTGATTGTGGGTTGACCGGCCTGTGCTATGTTATCAAAATGTATTTGACAGTCTTAGTATGTAAGTGGCTCTTTGTAAGATACTTTTCTGAGGGGCCGGTGAGGTGGCGCTAGAGGTAAGGTGTCTGCCTTGCAAGCGCTAGCCAAGGAAGGACCGCGGTTGGATCCCCCGGTGTTCCATATGGTCCCCCCAAGCCAGGGGCAATTGCTGAGCGCTTAGCCAGGAGTAACCCCTGAGCATCAAACAGGTGTGGCCCAAAAAAGCCAAAAAAAAAAAAAAAAGATACTTTTCTGATTTTTTTTTCTCTACAGTTTACGGAGGTCATTTTCTCCTTGAAAATGCTCTTTTTTCATGAAACCTTTCATGTATGTTAGTCTTATTTAATATCGTGTTCTTTTATTTATTATTATTTTTGTTGTTGTTGTTCTGGGTCATATCCAGCATAGCACAGGGCTTATTCTTGACTAGGGGCTCAGGGTCTTTTGTGGTTCTGGATATGGAGGCTAGGTTTCTGTGTGCAAGACAAATATCTTACTTCTGTGCTAGCTGTTCAGTCTCAAGTTTGCCTGCCTGCCTGCCAGCCTGCCTGGGAATGTTTGAAATATCCAGATGGCCCTTCCCTCCAGGGAGAAATAGCTGTTGCAGTCTCTGGAAAGGAGAAAGGGGATGGGAACATAGTAACTAAAAAATTACCCCAAATCATCCCAGACGTTAGGATCACTTAGGTGCACCAAACAAATACCTCTATGGGACCCCTGGGCACCCACGCGGTGAATAGCTCCCTAGTAATGCCATTCAGCAAGTAGGGCTGTGGCGTTCCTGCCCCAGGGGTTTCGCATTGACTTGGCTCTGCTGGTATCTGGGAACTTAAAAAAAGAACTCTCAGGGGCCGTAGAGATAGCACAGAGGTAGAGCGTTTGCCTTGCAAGCAGCCAACCCAGCACCAACAGTGGTTTTAATCCAGGCATCCCATAGGGTCCCCTGTGCCTGCCAGGAGCGATCTCTGAGCACAGAGCCAGGAGTAACCTCTAAGCGCCATTGGGTGTGACCCCAAAACAAAAAACAACCCTCTCACTATAAGCAAGAAGTCTCCAAGTTCTACTTATGCCAGTTATAAGTATAGAATTGAGTTTGGGGTATTGTTTTCTGTGCTGTTAAGTCACCTGGTTTTTGATATGATAATAGTTTTCTCTTTTTTGGTTTCTGGGTCAGACCTGGTGGCACTTGGGGCTTACTGCCATCTGTGTGTTGGGGTGGTTGTTCCCGCTGGCCTCTAGGGACCATGCAAGTTAGGAATCAAACCCACTCCTCCTGCAGGTAGTCTTTGAGTGATTTCTCTGCTCTCGTTTCCCCTCCCCTTTAAAATTAAAACCAGAAAAGAAAAAGTTAAATTAAAACCGAAGCCAGAGCAGTTGTACAGCAGGTAGGGCGATTGTCTTACACATGGCCAACCTGGGCTGGATCCCCAGCACTCCACCTGGTTCCCTGAGTCCACCCGGAGTGATCCCTGAGTGCAGAGCCAGGAGTAAGTCCTGAGCACCGCCAGGTGTGGCCAAAACCCAAAATCCCCAAAACCCAACCGCTTGATGTTGTGACTGACGAGAAATTCGTGATTCAACGGTCTAAGTGGGAGGACGGAAGCTCACTTTCCCGTCTCCCGCTGCCACGCTTGGGAGGGAGGGAGGGAGGAGGAAGGAAGGAAGGAAGGAGGAAGGAAAGAGAAAAAGGAGGAAGGAAGGATGGAAGGAAGGAGGAAGGAAAGAAGGATGGAAGGGAGGAGGGAGGAGGAAGGAAGGAAGGATGGAAGGGAGGGAGGGAGGGAGGAAGGAAGGAAGGAAGGAAGGAAGGAAGGAAGGAAGGAAGGAAGGAAGGAAGGAAGGAAGGAAGGAAGGAAGGAAGAAAGAAGCAAGCCTTTTTGCCCCAGCACGGTGTGCGTGCCCCTGGCCGGCCAGCAGAGAGCCACCGCCAGTGCTGGTCCGTTCTCTTGGCCCTGACCCGTGATCGCCCGGCTGCCCCCGCGCCACTCCCGCCCCAGGTCCTAGGACTCGGCAGCTTTGGGTTCAGGTTCAGCCCGGCTGGCGGGTCGCCTCTGTCCAGTGCTGGAGGGTTTCTCACTGATTTCGTGCCGCTTCTTCCCTCCTTCCTTCCTTCCTTCCTTCCTTCCTTCCTTCCTTCCTTCCTTCCTTCCTTCCCTCCCTCCTTCCTTCCTTCCTCCCTCCCTCCTTCCTCCTCCCTCCCTCCCTCCTTCCTTCCTTCCTCCCTCCTTTCCTCCCTCCCTCCTTCCTTCCTTCCTTCCTTCCTTCCTTCCTTCCTTCCTTCCTCCTTCCTCCTCCCTCCCTCCTTCCTCCCTCCCTCCTTCCTTCCTTCCTCCCTCCTTCCTCCTCCCTCCCTCCCTCCCTCCTTCCTTCCTTCCTTCCTCCTTCCTCCCTCCTTCCTCCTCCCTCCCTCCCTCCTTCCTTCCTTCCTTCCTCCCTCCTTCCTCCTCCATCCCTCCCTCCTTCCTTCCTTCCCTCCTTCCTTCCTTCCTTCCTTCCTCCTTCCTTCCATCCTTCCTCCTTTTTCTCTTTCCTTCCTCCTTCCTCCTCCCTCCTTCCACCCTCCCTTCCTTCCTTCCTCCTTCTTCCCTCCTTCCTTCCATCTTTCCTTCCTCCTTCCTCCTTTTTCTCTTTCCTTCCTCCCTTCCTTCCTCCTCCCTCCTTCCATCCTTCCTTCCTCCTTTTTCTTTCCTTCCTCCTTCCTTCCTCATTTTCTTTCCTTCCTCTTCCTTCCTTTCTTCCTCCCTCCCTTCTTCCTTCCTTCCTCCTCCCTCCCTCCTTCCTTCCATCTTCCCTTCCTCCTTTTTCTCTTTCCTCCTTCCTTCCTTCCTTCCTTCCTTCCTTCCTTCCTTCCTTCCTTCCTTCCTTCCTTCCTTCCTTCCTTCCTTCCTTCCTTCCTTCCTTCCTTCCTTCCTTCCTTCCGTTGGGGCCACACCCGGCGACTGGTTCCTCCGGCTCTACACTGGCAAGCTCGCCGGGGATCGGACCGAACGATCGGCCGTGTGCGAGGCGGGAGCCCCGGCCCACCGTGCCCTGCCGCTGAGCTTGCTAAGTTTGCCCGGCTCAGCTGTGGGTCCGGGCCCAGACTCGGACCCTCGACCTGCGGGCTCCGGGCACCGGTGGCCTGAGGGTCGAGGCGGAGACCAAGAGGGACGGACAAGAGGCTCCTTTTCCCTCCTTCCTACGCGACCTTGCCCGGAGACCCTCGCCCGCTCCGGTGACGTCAGCGCCCCGCGTTGGCAGCCAGGAGGGGCGTGGCCCGGCCGGCGGGGGCGTGGCCCGGGAGCCGAGGAGGGGCGTGGCCGGGCGTCTTGGCCGCTGATTGGGCCGCCGCGGCCCCGCCCCCGGCCCAGGGAGCTGACAAGGAGGCGCGGGCCGCCGCTCGGCCAGACCAGCTGCCACGCGGGACGAGGACGGGCCGGGCCGGCCTGCGACGAGGCAGCCGGGACGGGCGCGGGGCGTGGGGCGCGGGCAGTGCCCGGGGCTGCCGCCGCGCGGTGGGGAGGTGAGTCGGGCCGGGCCGGGCCGGGGCTCGCGTCCCCTCCTGGCAGGACCGGCCGGCCGCACAGCCCCGGCCACGCCACGCCATGCCACACCACGCCACGGCCGGCCGGCCGGACCCTCGCGCATGATGGCGCCATCTTAGCCGGGCCGCCCGTCCTGGGCAGCGAGCCGACTCCAGGTAGCGGAGGCCACGGGCGGTGGCGAGCGCCGGCGTCCCGATCCCCGGTAGGCGCGGGCCGAGTTTGCCGCCAAGTGGCCGGAGCAGCTCCGGGCGTCGGACGGACTCGGCGTCGTCTCGTCCGACTGGTGGCGGCGGCTGGGCGGCCCGGGCGCGCGCTCGTGGTGCCCGGCTGTGGCCTCTGCACGTGCTGACCGGCAGGGCTCCTGGGCGGCGTGGGCAAACCTGGCGCCTCGTCTGCTGCAGCCCGCGAACGGCGGTCTCCTGGCACTCGTGGGTCCTGGGGCCCGAGGGTCCCGTCCTTTCCTCGTCTCCCCGGCACCCCTCCCGTGGCCGATCCCGTGTCCCTGGGTCCTTTCCCCGCTGTGGCTCAGGAGCCTTTATGCAGAGCTGGCCGAGGGCAGCGAGGTCCCACTCCGCATTCCTGCTGGTACCTCGGATGCCCCCCCCCCCAGCGCTCCATTTCTGGCCGCTGAGCTGCGCGATGTCTCGGGTGACGTTGCATGGCCACGGGCTTCCTATGTCCGAACGGGGAGATGGTGCCCACCCCCTCCCCAAGTGCGTGGTGCCTAGCGGAGCTGTCGCGGCTGGGCGCTGGGCGTGGCACCGCCCCGCGTGCTGCTGTTGCTGCTGGCCGCTAGGTGGCACCCGAGGCACCCGAGTGGGTGCCATCTTGGACGACTTGCTTGGAGGTGCGGGGTGCAGGGTGTGGCCCCCTCTGGGGCCGCTGTCCTGGAGTGACCCACTGGAGGGGCCGTCATGCTCAGGAGTCCGTGACAGGCATGCCCCGCTCCCCTTGGATGGCCTTGTAGGAGCCTCCTTGAATGACAGCAGCATGTTGGGGGCGGCCCAGTGCAGGTGGTGGTGATACAGTCCTGAGGCTCTGGTCCTGGAGGCTGTGTTTCCCCTGAGAGAAAGTGGGCTTAGAGTGCTGCCATGCCCCATCAGGTCCAGAACCCTGTATTTGAGTGGTAGGGAGGGCAGAGGGGAGGTCTTTCAGAGGAAGAGAGAGAGGCTGTGTTTCCCCCGAGAGAAAGTGGGCTTAGAGTGCTGCCATGCCCCATCAGGTCCAGAACCCTGTATTTGAGTGGTAGGGAGGGCAGAGGGGAGGTCTTTCAGAGGAAGAGAGAGATTGGGCATGCGGGGACTTTATTCACAAAGAGAGGGGCTTAAAGTGCAGAGAGGAGCTCCTAGAGTTGGGGGCTGTCTTGGACAGGGTTAGGGTTTTCTGTGGCCACTTGGTGTACCGACCCACCCTTCAGAGGATGGGGAGTTCCTAGCACCAACTCGAATTTCTGGCTTCATGCTGGACTCTTGTACTCTTGCTCACTGTTTCTAAGATGTGGGACAAGTGGACTCTAGGTTCCTCTTCCCATTGAGGTGTGGGAGAGGCATACTTGGCGCACACCTGCTGGTACGGACAGAAAGCAGTGCTTCATCAAGGCTGACTCCCCCATGACTTGGAACGGGAGTGTTACTCTTCTGGTGCGTATTGATGGCCCTGGGGTACTCTTGAGGTTCTCCATCTCCTATTATGCCGCAAGTCCTGATATTTGCTAGTGAGACTTAACAGCAGAACTAAGCTTCTGGACCTGCTTCACAGCACCTAAGCTGACACATCTCCGAGGGGGACTTCCATCGTTGTTCCACATGGTTCCTATGAAAAGCACCAGCAGATGTTCTTGAAACAGCTGCTTTTTGAAAGGACATGAAGTTGATTTATAATAAATGGTCATGAGCTCTGAGCTCTGTGAAATGAGAAGTAGCGAATCAATTACATCATAGTGAGAATTAACAGACAGTAAAAGTACTACACTTTTTGAGCGTAGTGTATAATTAGTAGTAAATAATAGTACCTAGTAAAAAAATAGTACAGTTTTCCCTCTCCAGCTATTTATTTATTTATTTATGCTGTTGGGCCACATCCAACGGCGCTCGGGTGACTCCTGGCTCTGCGCTCATAAATTGCTCCTGGCAGGCTAGGGGGACCCTATGGGATTTTGGGAATCAAACTAGAGTCTGTCCCGGGTTGGCCACAAACAAGGCAAATGCCATACCACTTCAGCACCCCCTCTAACTCTTACTGTCCTTTCTCTTTAGAGTGACGGCAAAGGTGTTTCGAATTGGTTTCTTCATTCCACGTCCTCTGTCCTTACTATTTGCTGTCACGTGTCTAAATATTGTCAGATATCTGCATACCTGTTGACTTACCTTTATGGGGAAAAGGTTAGTGTGTGCTGTGGGGAGCTTTCTGGGGGAAGCTCACTTTTTCCTTTGAGCTCTCCTGCTGCAGCTGTTAGGATATTTCCAGCTGGAATGATCCAGTTATTGCAAAGTAAACTCAGTGTCTCCTTTCTTCTCCTTCCCCAGCTCTGCTTTCTCAAGCTGCTACCTTTGACTACTACCAAGAGGAAATAGGACTAAGGTGTAGCAGTGAGGTCCAGGGAAGACTCCCGCAGTGAGCACTTTGTATTACACACCCTTTGACTGGCATGTGCTCTGCCTACAGGAACTCATGGGCTTTTCTGGGTGTGGCATTGGCCAAAAGAGACACATGTGCACACATCTGAACAACACCCTTGAATAAAACTCCTGTTGTGATCTCACTTAGTGAAAAACAGGAATTTTGTTGGCAGTTAGTACCCAACAGACGGGGTGTGGCTTACGGGTTCTGCATGACACCAGTGGGATGAACATTTGCTGCTTCGAGTAGGACCTTGGAACAGTGGCGAAAGTTGGGTCTCAGAAGTGAATTTGCTCCAGTGGGGACTGGATATTGGATATGAGTTGGGGGTATTGTCTGGTCGACACGCTTGCAGATGTCTCTTCCCTAAGTATGGCTTGGGCCTGAGACATTCAGAGTTGATTCTTTGCCATGTCATCTACCAAAGGCCATTTGAGGCTATGACCTTGAGCTTAAGAGTTTGGATGAAGTGGGCAGGGGACAAGGTGAGGAGAACCCCTCCTTGTTGACAGTGCTTAGGGGTCATTCCAGCAGTGCTTTAGGAACTCTATGTGGTGCTGGGGATCGAACCCATATTGGCTCTGTAAAGGTGAGTGCCCTGTCCACTGTGCTCTGGCTCCAGCTTGCAGACTCTCATTGTTGGCTGCACTCCGGTAACCCTGCCATACTGCTATTTATGTTCACTTTAAATTTACCTTTTGGACTAAGTATAAAACAAGCTTGACTCTCAAAGTAAAACTATTCTTTAACCTTATATTAAAATGCTAACATTTTATCCTTGGTTTGTTGGTGTTTTGCTATATGCATTTTTAAAATACCGGAATCGTTACAGATTACCTTGGAACCACTGCTGATGATCCACATGAATATGTTCTGGAATTTTAGTAGATCTCATTGGTTAATTTGGGAGGGATTTGCATCTTTAATTTGCATTATATCTGTGTATAGCCCAGGATTGTTTTTCCTCTTTGGTCATATGATTCAGTGTAGTATGTAACTTCATTTGTACAGAATCTATTTTCTTTAAGTCTTTTTTTTTTTTTTTTTGGCCACACCCGGTGACGCTCAGGGGTTACTCCTGGCTATGTGCACAGAAATCGCTCCTGGCTTGGGGGACCATATGGGATGCCGGGGGATTATGGGATGCCAGGGGATCAAACTGTGGCTTGTCCTAGGTTAGCACGTGCAAGGCAGACACCCTACTGCTTACGACACCACTCTGACCCCTATTTTCTTTGTCTTAATTTTCATAATGGAACCATCCACTGCAACAGATTTGCTGTTGTTGATATATACTTAGGGAATGTGATAAGTGGTTTAGTTGATAAATTATTATAAGGTCTATTTCTATTATTCAGATAGATAATTTGACAAGTCTGAGTGATAAGATCTTTTGACCTCGCATTTTTTTTTTACTTACTGTTATAACTACAGCACGAGAATAATGTTTACTAGTAATAATGTTAAATATTGTAACTCTATGAGAATAATGTTCACTAGCAGTAGCAATAAGACTTTTACATTTGGGGGGCTGGAGGGAAAGCACAGCTTTAAGCCTTGCATATGGTCAACACAGGACGGACCCCGGTTTGAATCCTGGCATCTCATAGGGTCCCCGAGCTTGCCAGGACCGATTTCTGAGTATAGAGCCAGGAGGAACCCCTGAATGCTGCTGGTTGTGGCCCAAAATTAAGAAAAAAAACTATATTTGCTATCACGAATTCTGTCTGCAGTTTGTTAATGCTTTTCTTGTCTTGGGTGTTGTAATTGTTCTGATTTGGGCCAGAGGGATAGTTACAGTGCTTGCCTTGTATTCACCCACCCTGCTTTGGTCACCGGCTCTGTATATGGTTCCCTGAGCACCATCAAATGCGATGATCTTAAGCACAGAGCCAGGAGTGAACCCTGAACAGTACATGACCCTGTTGTTCTGGTTTCCTCAAATAGGTGCACTCTTATCTTAAATGGTCTTTGATGGTGTGGTGTTAGTCTTTTCTCAGAGGTGATCTGGAATGCTTTTTGGCCTCACTGCCTTCCTCCCTGTCCATACCTGTGTGCTTCTCTACTGTGTCTTGTGCCCTGATGCTCTCGAACCTTACTTCCTGCTCATGGCCTATGTTCTTCTCTTTACCATGTCTGCAGGCCCTGCGCTGACTGGACTGTGTTCCTGAGGGGAGTGGCTGCAGTTCCTGCTATATCATCTCACTCCTGCACAGGTGATTATGTTGCCTGTGGAAGGGTGGGCTTGTAGCTCCTGGGCCAGGGTGTCCTGCTATGTCTAGGGGGCTGTCGTTCTCTACTCCCACACCTCCCCACCCTGAACAGAACCCCAAAGCCACAGCCAAGCAGGCAGCCCCCACCTTAGGCATAGGGCACAGCTGCCAGGACTCTCAAGTTCTCAGAGAACTGATAGGGCACTTGCCCTTTACCTCTGTGCTGGAATCGCTCTGCCCATTGGGAGAACAGTGGCAGGGAGGGACTGGTGTAGTAGCCCAAGGTGTCTCGATGACAGGGGAGCAGTTAGTGGGTTTTTTTCCCCCTTCCCCTGCAGAACGTAAGCCCAGAGGACTGAACCAGACCTTAGAGACAATGGTTTTCATTTCAAATCAGAACCAGGCTTTCTCTGCAGTAAAGTCAGTACATGAACTGAACTGACATAAAATGTTACATTTCTCTCCCTTAATATTCATTTTTTGCATCGGTTGTTGTGCACAGTAGTGTTTCGTTGCTTGAAACCATGCTTTTAAGCAGGTCTGCGTGTGGGATGTCAGTGCTGGGCAGAATGATGGGAAGGTTCTAAGTCCCTTGCTATATGTAATCACTTGGACTTGGAAAGTTGAGCAGATTAGCTTGGGCACTGGGGAATCGGGAGTAAGTGCTGGCAGCGCCTCAGAGAAAGAAGCCTGCAAAGCCACCCAAGGATGAGGCTATCAGGTCATGCATGGCACCTACTTAGGGGCACCTGCAGCAGGGCAGCCTTCCGTCACCATGTCTAGGCAGAGTGCTTGCTGCATTTCCATGTGACCTCTGCCCCTCTCCTGCTCTGGGCTGTTTTCATAGTGCTCGGAAAGTAGTGATCAGTCCATCTCTTTTCATTTAACTTAGGGGCTGTAGATGCTGTTGGTTCTGTGTGCAGATAAGGGACAGACTCCAGGTCACCAAACACAATTAGTGCCCGACATCACAGCATTGTGAGCAGAGCAGAGTTGACTCTGCAGACAGTGTTCACAGCAGCTATCTCCTGGGCAGGTTTGGAGGGGCAGGGACATAGGGGCATTTGAGAAAGAGGCGGGGGAGGGAGAGAGAAAGAGAGAAAGTAGGAGAGAGGAGGGGAGGAAAGGAGAGAGAGGAGGGAGAGAGAGGAGAGAGAAAGGTATGTGTGTAAGAGAGAGAGGGGGGGTATGTGTAAGAGAGAGAGAGGATGGTAGGAGATGAGATATATGGGAGTGGGGCCGGCGAGGTGGCGCTAGAGGTAAGGTGTCTGCCTTGCAAGCGCTAGCCAAGGAAAGGACCATGGTTCGATCCCCCGGCGTCCCATATGGTCCCCCCAAGCCAGGGGCAATTTCTGAGCGCGTAACCAGGAGTAACCCCTGAGCATCTAACGGATGTGGCCTGAAAAACAAAAAACAAAACAAACAAAAAAAAAAGATATATGGGAGAGATTGTGTGTATGGGAGTGAAACGGTGTGCCTAGATTAGTTGCAGCCAGAAACTTTCTCTAAGGAGGAGATTGTTGAAAGAGAGAAATTTGTATGTATGGAAGCGTGTGTGAGTGTCAGTGTGTGTGTGAGAGAGATTGTTTATGTGTGGGAGAGAGGCGTATGTGGAAGAGATTATGTGGGGGAAGAGTGTGTTACGTATATGTATTGGGGTTTACACTTCTCTGTTTCCTTGGCCTGCTCCCAGAGCATCGTTAGTGCCCCTGTAGGTGTCCTGGCCCCTCTGCAGTGCTGCCCAGTCCTCAGCTTGTGGGACATGCTATGCCTCTTTATGATCTCCAGGTCCCTGGGAACTGACCCACAGGTTGCTGCGTCTTTCCTGTTGACTCATGTTTGGTTCCTTCATTGAACGTTTTCCTTAGAGAAATGCTGCCTCCCAAGTTCTTGTCTGCCACCAAACCCACGAAGTTTTGGGCCCCAGACCTATGTGAGCTAGACAGTGACTTGTCTAAGGAGCCGGATGTCACCATAGGAGAAGGCGCAGCTGATTGTGAATTCTTTCATCAGAGGTTTCGGAACTTCCTCTATGTGGAATTTGTTGGGCCTAGGAAGACCCTGACCGAGCTCCGAAACCTCTGCCTAGATTGGTTGCAGCCAGAGACTCGCTCCAAGGAGGAGATTGTTGAGCTCCTGGTCCTTGAGCAGTACCTGACCATCCTTCCAGAAAAGATCAAGTCTTGGGTGCGAGCAAAAAAGCCTGAGAGTTGCGAGAAGCTTGTTACTCTGCTGGAAAATTTCAAGAATATGTATGAACCAGATGGTGAGCATACAGGGGTCCCCCTGGAACACTTGGGTTAGACAGGGCCTGTCCCTGTCCTGGGAGATACAGCCCCAACTTCATCCCCTTGCAACCACCAAATGTGACATTTCCACATGTCTCCTGGGGTAGACAATTGCCACAAGAGGGTCCACTACCTTAGGGTGTGCTGGGTGAGAGGGGAACTGGGGAGCCTTGCATTCCAAGCCTAGCCTCCCAGTCTGAAAAAAGCACCAGCGTGGTGTTTGGAGGTGAGGCAAGAGGTGGGCAACAGAGGGGCACGAGGATCTGCTCCAAGGGAAACTAGCCCTGAATCTGCATCTGTGTCCTCAGACAACAGCGAGAGCGACGTTCCCAGTGAAGACAACATGAGCCAGAGGGTTGCAGAGTCACCCCCACCACGCTCTGTCTCCTCTTTCTATGGTGAGTAACCCTATGTGGCCTGTGGAACTGGATAGGTTAGGAACTGTGGAGTGCATGGCTGCCTCCTGCAAAGGGCAAACTACATCAACCCTTTGCCTCAGAGACTGAATAGATGGACTTGGCATTGTGCTGTAGATAGGTGCTCATGGCAGGAGGCTGTGGTATCAATCTGTCCTGGCTTTGCAGCTCTCTCAGTGGAGCCTTAGAGCAGAAAGCAGGGAACCAGCCTCTCGACAAAGGGGAGACTTGTTTGAGGTCTCGGGGTGACCTCTGAGTAATGGGGCTCCGGGAATCACACGATGTCAGGGTCGCAAGTGCATGGGAGGGAAGCATCTGTGTGGGGTGCCAATGTACAGGTTCACTCTGCCTTTCTCAGGTAACCGGGATAGGATCCGGGACCAGGACCACAACTGGGACCATGAATGGGATAGGGATGCAGACTGGGAGTGGGAGCAGGAGCAGGACTTGAGGAGCAGAAGCAGAAACCTGGAACCTCGAGACCGCTGGCTGTACCCCAGGCACTCCCGAGGCAGTAAGTCCCTGTTCCCCTGTCCTGCCGCTGGGGCTGCCCTGACCTCTGCTCATGGTGCTTCCCTTCATCCCAGGACTTTCCTGCCTTTTGGAGCCACACCGGATGCTGTTGGAGGACCAGGAGCTGAGACCCCAGGTATGCTCTGCTTCTGCTCTGGCCTGGAGGGCCACCCACGTTCTCTACCTCACCCATACCTGCCTAGGCCCAGGGCTGGGGCTGGCTGCGGCCTGTGTGTGTCATCTGTGTGACAGACCCCTAGTCCAGTACGGTGTGACCACCACAGGGCATTGGGGACCCAGAACTCTGACTGTATGACGGCTGACATGAGCTCATTGGGGTGAAGCCCAGCCCAGTCGCCTGCTCGCTTTGTGGCCTCAGACCATTTCATAGTTTGGTTGACCCTCACCTTCCTCATCTCTGAATAGCATCCTGTCTCCAGGACTCCCTGGTAGAGTAAAGGCGATTCCTGCATTGGGTGGTGCTGGGACAAGGCTCTGAGTCCTGCCTTGAAAATGGTCACTTGTTCTCTGTCCCAGAAGCAGGCAGGAAGCCCAGTGAGCAGAGGTGGCTGGAGCTTCTGTCTTGGCCACATTGAAAAGGGTGGGGCTTGGAGCAGGTGGGCAGGTCAGAAGTGTCAGGTCTTCGTGCCCAAACTTGGGCTGTCTTTGCCCCTTAGTTCACGCCACACTTACTTGGTAACTAATGATTTCTATTTCTTTGTTGTGTTTTTTTTTCTTTTTTTTTTTTGGGGGGGGGGTCACACCTGGCAGCGCTCAGAGATTACTCCTGGCTCTACGCTCAAAAATCGTTCCTGGCAGGCTCAGGGGACCATATGGGATGCTGGGATTCGAACCACCATCCTTCTGCATGCAAGGCAAACATCTTACCTACATGCTATCTCTTCGGTCCCTGATTTCTATTTTCTGAGAAACAAACTGACCAACATTTTAGAACTCGAGATTAAAATGTTAGGTGTTGGGCCAGAGAGATAGCATATGGCTAGAGCATTTGTGCTGCAGGCATCTTGCGTCTCAGCATCTTCTAGTGGGGACGTAATCCTTCACGAAAGGAAAGCGGGCACACGAATGGACAAATATGAAATATGAAATAATGAGACCACACAAAATACATTGTATGGGGACCCACGCCTACAATAGATATGAGACAATTTTACTTTTTTAGCTGGAGACATATATGCACCTCTTTGGTATGCAAGGTATTTCTGCGCTGACAAAAGGCCCCAGGAATCTTAGGAGAAGGAAGACAATGATAGCAGGTCCTAGAATATACATATCAAAAACCAGATGATACAGGTGAAAAGAATCCCCAGCTAAAAAGGAGGAAGTTCTAGTTTAGAAAGGAGATTCTTATGACAAAGAAAGAGAAATTGGTTTTGCTACAAATTTGCATCTGGTCAGAATAGTAAAATGCAAGAAAGACAGGAACTATTTGCTTAGCACCTAGAAGCTGAGACCAGAAAAACAGGTTGCAGGTAGCTGGCTGGACTCATCTTTGAGTTGCAAATATACTTAGCCAGCGGGGGAACTTTAGCAGCTTTTGGTACTGAAATTTCTCTGCACATTGACTAAGGCCGAATTTTGGTCTGTAGTTTTGCAAAAGAGACAAAGCCAAATGATAAGAACAGAGATATTTAATGTCACCTCCATGTCGTATATATAACAGAAATATAGCCAGTGGTCCACGCAGGGGTTATTATTAGTTCCACCAACAGGCCTGCTGGCCAAAATATTTCTTGGGGGAATTTCAACTCACTGCACCAGGAAAGCCAATAAACATGTCTGGTGGGCTAGCGTCCGCTATGTGGAGACATCCATGCTGCATGCTGTGACACGTGTTTGCCTTGCATGCAGCCGACCCAGGACAGATGGTGGTTTGAATCCTGGCATCCCATGTGGTCCTCTAAGCTTGCCAGGAACGATTTCTGAGTGCAGAGCCAGGAGTTACTATTGAGTGCCGCCGCTGCCAGGCGGCTTCGATTTTTAGGAATGAAGCTCTTCGGTGTACTTTTAGTCACTTTCTAGCAGTGGGCCCTGTTGGTGATGGTTCTTTATATTGTCCTCAATAGGGACTAACGTCAGGGATTCGGTTTTTCCCTTCTCTGTGGGAAAATGAGAGGGGCCAGCATTGTGAGGGTGATGAATGACGTTAGTGGTCCCTCATCATCAGAGTGGTGGGCCTGGATCCCTGAGTCCAAGGGCCAGAAAGAACACTGGAGCTGAAGACAGGAAGTGCATAAGGGGTTCCACAAAACAGAAAATTCTCCTACGGAGCAGAAGGGCAGGGGTGCTGGGGTCTTCTGAGGCAGGTTTCCCACCACTGAGCCACATTACAGTGTTGTGAGTCTATGGTGTTGGGACTACCCACTTGCATAAATGAGCTGAATTTTCAGTCGGCATTGTTTTGCTCTCTTGGAAACATTATCACTAAGTATTCAGTGCTCATGTATTTCCAGAGTTGAGGCAGATGGAGAGAAAGGGATGAAAAAGGCCTGCTCCCTTCTCCAGCCATGTGGTGGGGACTCCTGGTGGCCCTTGTAGTGTTCTTTGCCTCTTGAATGGGAGACGGTGTCTGCTGGCCAGCTCCTCAGTTAGGCATTCTCATTCCCTCCCTCCCCTACAAACCACTGGCTCCTTGTCCTTCCCTTCGCTTGTAACATGCTGGGAGGCTTGGTGAAAAACCTGACATCCCCTGGGAGGAGGCCCTTCCACTGTGAGAATTGTTGGGGACCCACCCAGTTCGTGTAGCTGATCTTAATTAACCCCCAATTTAACAGTAAAGAGGAGGGTTAGTTCTATTGAGACTTACTGTTCTGTTTTGTTTTGAGCCATACACGACCATGCCCAGGGCTCACTCCTAGTTTTGTGCTCAGGGATCACTCCTGGAGGAACTTGTAGGACCTCTGTGTAGTGTTGGTGATTGAACCTGGGTCAGCTGCTTTCAAGGCAAGCTCCTTTCTCACTTTCCAACTTCTTTGACCCCCAAATGCTTGCTTTTATTTTCTCTTGGGCAGGGGTCTCAAACTCAGTTTACCTGGGGGCCACAGGAGGCAAAGTCAGGGTGATCCTTGAGTGCACAGTCAGTAGTAAGCCTTGAACATTGGGGCGTGTGTTTGTGTGACCCAAACAACTAAAACAAAACAAAACAAAAAAAGATTCCTCTAGAGCAGGGCCAAAAAATATTGTACGGAGGACCGCAAACGGCCCACGGGCTCCGAGTTTGAGACCCTTGCTCTTGGGTCTCTGGACATTAGCAGTTGCAAAATGAGACTTCCCTCCTTTTGTTTTTAAATTAAGATTTACTATTTATTTTGGTTTTTGGGACACACCTGATGGCATGCAAGGGTTATTCCTGGCTCTGCACTCAGAAATTGCTCCTGGCAGGGTTGGGGGACCATATGTAATATTGGATATTGAACCCAGGTCTGTCCTGGGTTGGCCATGTGCAAATTAAATTCCCTACTGCTGTGCAATCGCTTTGAGGCTTCTCTTTAAAAAAAAAATATATATATATATATATATATTTTTTTTTTTTTGTTTTTGTTTTTGTTTTTGTTTTTGGATCACACCCGGCAGCACTCAGGGGTTACTCTTGGCTCTATGCTCAGAAATCGCTTGTGGCAGGCTTGGGGGACCATATGGGATGCCGGGATTCGAACCACCATCCTTCAGCATACAAGGCAAAAGCCCTACTTCATGCTATCTCTCCGGCCCCTGAGGCTTTTCTTTTAAATATGTGCCCCAGTGTTGGGTTCTCCTCACTAGGTAGATATCTGGCCCTCTGCAAACCTTCTTCCTGTTGTTCTGGTGGGACTGCCAGCAGTAGAGCAGCAGTTGAGTTAGTATCAGACGTCTTTAAGCAATGGCTTTGGGATAGAAGTTACAGTTTCTATGGCAACAGAAAACAGTGGAAAATCCTCACCCCCAGTAGCATAAAGCAGGCTGTCGCTCGTCTTTTCGTTTCAGAGGAGTAGCTTTAGATTCATGGCATTTTCTGTCCAGAGCATCACAGCTCATGTGTGCTGCAGTCTTCTTGGACTGCTAGAGTTTTCTTGTGCTCTACAGCCGGAAGACTTTCCCACGTCCTTTCCCTCCTCGAGTATGTCTCTAGGCCTAGTGTTTCACCCAGGACTACAACTTTTTGAAACCAGAGATGTTCTAGAGCTGCCACATAGAACTCTCCTGAATCATGACTGAGGGTGGATCTGCCACAACAGGTGGCCATGAAGCAGAAAGAGTCTGTGGTCCAGTTTCCCCTGGGAAGTAGAGCCACTGTAGGCCTCAGCCCAGCTAAAGTCCTGTTGTCCAGTGGAGGTGGGGAGAAAGAGGACTGAGGCCTGTTACCTGACCAGGTCTCTGGCTGAGCCACACTGTTTCCATCACCCCCTCGCTTGCACCCCTCAGAGTGGGTAGTCCCAGCCAACCTCCCTCTCCGTCAAATCTTGGCACTGAAGGTTCTCCCCAAGCCCTTCTCAGACCTCTTATTCACTGGTGCAGTTCTCCCTGCTCACCATTGAGTCTCTGGACTCCACTTATTGTTTATTGTTCTCTTATCATTTCATGAGTCTTTTCTCTCCACCCAAATTATAAGCTGCACTAGGGCACAAACTATGTGTCATGTGTCTTTTGGATCTTCCTCAGAGTATACCACCAAGGTAGGTACAAAGTAAGCCCTTAGTCAAACTTGTCCAGATCACTCAGAGCCCATCAAGCCATGAGCATTTCCATACCTTTGTGGTGCTGTCCCACAGCATTAGTATTGACCCAGTGGCCCCTACATTCTGACATGTGTGTACTTGCAGTTTCAGGGCATGGATGCCATGTCACTCCAAGATGGCATGGACCTGACTGAGCACAGGGAGCCCCAGAACCCAATCCAGGACAACATGGAGAACTACAGGAAGCTGCTCTCTCTGGGTAGGCAGACGTGGCGTGTCTCCCAGGCCTATGATGCCACTCACAGAGCCTTTTGTCACCTTTTTCTTTCTAACCCTTAAGCTGTTGAGAGTTAATAGAAATATGGACTCAGAGGCTAGGAGTCCATTGAACATTTCAAACAGAAGAATAAACAGTGCAGTTTGTGTTTAGAATAATTCTCTTAGGGCATAAGACACTGGCTTAAAGGGTTGCTGTGCTGCATTGGTTCAATTCAGTTCCTCTTGGTTTGTACATGCTTGAAGTTCTTCTCAAGTATCACCAAGAGTGGGCCTGGGAATGAAAGTTTCTGGGGTCAAGAGAATGGGCGGGAGGGGGAAGCAAGCATGCTCTGGGAGAAAGCCAAGAAAGCCAGTTTAAAAGAGGGAAAGACAGGATTGTGCTAGGGTTAGGGATACCCATATTCTTTGTACAGGTTCCTAGTTAGGGTTAAGAGAATGGATTGGAGTCTGGGTTAGAGAAGGCTGAAGAAAGATTAGGAAGTATAGAATGCAAGCAAAAGATGCTCAGAGAACCGAATAGGGACTGCTGATACAAATCTCTGGTGGTGAGTCTTTGTCCTAATCTGAACCATTCTTGTGTCCAGGGGTCCAGCTTGCTGAACATGATGGCCACTCCCATATGACACAAGGCCATTCCTCAAGGTCAAAGAGAAGTGCCTATCCCAGCACCAGCCGAGGTCAGTACACACAGGTCCTACTTAGTCACTGCTTGAATGATGAGTGAGTGGGCGAGTGCATCTCCAGGGAGAGGTTTCAATGTTCAGCTCACACCACTGTCACTGGTGGCCATTGAACACAGGTTCTAGGAGGATTTATATTTGGGGTTCATTTTCAGGTCTGAAAACTATGCCTGAAGCCAGAAGACCAATCCATCGGCGGGGAATTTGTGAAGATGAATCTTCCCACGGCGTGATCATGGAAAAGTTCATCAAGGATGTCTCTCGCAACACCAGAGCTGGAAGGGGTGTGGAGTCTGATGATCAATCACAGAGATGCCCCAGAAAGGCAGAAAACATTTGGAAAGGTGCTTCATTCACTAAGCAGGGCTCTGTGATTCAGGAAAGAGGTTACCAGGAGAGTGCCTTTGGAGGGGGAGGTTTTCATTTGAATTCAACCCCTGTTTCCAGAAGGAGAGTTCTTGAGAGAAAAAGGCGCTATCAGTGTGACATAGAGGGCCAGGGCTCCACTCATGATGAGAAAGGCTGTGCCAGGAAGAGACCTTTTGAGTGCAGTGAAATGAGAAAAGCTGTGAGCCTGGGCAGCCTGAACCCCCTGCCCTTCACCAAATCACAGCCAGTGGATTTCGTGGCCGTGCCTTATGTGTGTGATGAGTGTGGGAAGTGTTTTGGTGTGATTTCAGAATTTGTTGAACATCAGATCATGCATACTAGAGAGAATCTCTACGAGTATGGTGAGTCCTTCATTAACAGTGTGTCTGTCAGTGAGGTCCAGAAAAGGCAGGGTGGTGGGAAGCACTTTGAATGCAAAGAGTGTGGGGAGGTCTTCAGCAAGAGTGCTGCTCTTGCTGAGCATCGGAAAATTCATGCTAGAGAGTATCTTGCAGAATGTAAAGACGAGGAGGATGAGGAGCCCTTCATGCCTAGCCCCACCTTCAGTGAGCTTCAGAAAATATACGGGAAAGACAAATTCTATGAATGCAAGGTATGTAAGGAAACCTTCCTTCATAGTTCTGCCCTGATCGAGCACCAGAAAGTCCATGAGAGAGAGAATTTCTCTGATGACAAAAATAAAGAGCACAGGGAAACCTTGAAGCCGAGCTCCAGCCTTCATGCGCTTCAGAAAATGTATGGCAGAGAGAAGCTATACGAATGCAAGGTGTGTGCGGAGACTTTTCATCACAGTGCGTCCTTGAGAGAGCACCAGAAGATCCACACCAGAGGAAAGTCCTTTGAAAATAAGGGCAAGGTGTATGAGGAGACCTTCATTCCTGGTCAGAAGAGGCATCAGAACAGCTATTCAAAGGAGACGCTGTATGACTTTAAAAACAGTAGGAAAGCTTTTATGCCAAACTCCAACCTTAGTGAGCATCTGAAAATTCTTGCTCGAAAGAGCCTCTGTGAGGGTAGGGCGTACTCGAAATCTGTGACTCATCTGCCCTTCAGTGACTCTCAGAAGAGTCACACTATTACACGACCACCAGAAAACGAGGAGGAAGAGAAGACTTTTACCATCAGATCTAACCCTGATGCAAGTCAGAAATTGCCCACTGAGGGAAAGGTCTATGAGAGGAAACCTCATGTGTGGTCTGTTATTCATAGCTTAGCTTTTGCTGAAGCTCAGAAAAGTCACTGTGTTAGGGGTTCCGGTAGACCAAAAGCAGTGACAGAGTCTACCATACAGAGCACAGATGTAAGTGAGCGCCAGAAGGTTTGTGCCCAAGCGAATTCTTCTGAAACCAAGGCACCTGAGAGGTTAGTCATACATGGCTTAGACACCTTCAAACGTCCCCAAAGTCTCAATGCAAATGAACTTGAGTGTCATGAGAAGGGAGACTCTACCATCTGCGTCTCAGACATTAATGATAAGAAAAAGAAAACTATCAGAGAGAACCCAAACAAAAGGAGTAAGAGTAATAACGATGACAACTATAAGGATTCTTTTACGCATAGTATATCCCAGGCTCAGTCACAGGAAAATGTTCCTGGAGAGAGTTCTAGTGAGGTTAAAGCTGGCAGAGCATTGCCTCTTTCCAACTCAAATGTCTGTGAACTTCAGAAGGCACATGCCGAAAAGAAAAACATTGAGAGTAAGAAGCATGAGACCTCTGTGATCCAGTTCCTTTGTTCTGGTGAGCTTGGAGCCATTCTCCCTAGAGAGAAATTCTGTGAATGTCAGCTGTGCGGAGAGTCCTTTACCCGGAGCTCTGACCTCACTGAGCACCAGAAGATACATAGTGAAAGGAAGCCCCCTGGAAATAAAAACTATGAGCAATCTGTTATCCGCAGCTTAGCCTCTATTGACCCACAGGCCAGCTACACCGAGCCACAAGCACAGATGAGGTGTACCGAGCAGCCAGGGCGGTCGAGGTGTGCAGAAGCACAGGCACAGACCTGGTGCGAGGAAGGAAAAGCACACGCGAGTCATGCAGGGCAGTCAGTGCGCAGTGAGTGCAGAGTGTGTGGAGAATGCGTTGCTACCATCCGAGACCGTGGTGTACATCCGAAAATCTCTGACCAAGAGAAAGTTCACAGGATAAAGCTGTCTGGAGACTCTGTTATTCAGGGTGCCTTCTGTGACAGGCCTCAACAGGAAGGACCTCAGCAGAAGCAGCCACAACAGGAGGAGTCATCAGAAGATGAAGAGGAGGCAGAAGCTGAGGATTCCATCTATGGATGTAAGGACTGTGGCCTGGGTTTTGCAGATCGGGCAGACCTTAAGGAACATCAGAAAGTTCATAGATACGACCTCATTGACACCAGTGAGTATAAGCAGTCTATAATTCACGCCGGTTCTATCAGTGACTATCAGAGAGATTATGTTGGAGAGCGGCTGTATGAATGCCAGACTTGTGGAGAATCTTTTGTTCACAGCTCATTCCTTCTTGAGCATCAGAGAGTCCACGAACAAGATCCACTTTCTGGGCAAAGGAGATGTGATGAGTCTTTGATGCAACCTTTGAACATCAAACCATGGAGGCCTCATGGCCCACAGAAGAGTCCTCCTGTAGGAATGTTCCTTCAGTGTCGGGTATGTGGACAGGATTTTATTCATTTCTCTGTCCTTAGTGAACATATGCGAACTCATGAGGGGGAGAATTTCCTGGAGCAGGGTGAAAGAGGGGAAGCTGTTTTTGTCTCAGATCTAGCCCTGACTGCATTTCAAAGAAGCCAGGCTGAAGAGAGAAAGCATGGATGTGAAGCATGTGGAAAAGTGTTCCTCAGACGGTCAGATCTGAAGGAGCACTCGAAAATTCACGAGACAGACGAGCCCTATGATTATGGGACCTCTTTTGTTCATACCTCATTTCTTACTGAGCCCCCCAAAAGAGATTCACCGTTCTATGAATGCAAGGACCGTGGTGAGTCACTTACTCACAATACAGCCCTCACCAAATATCAGAAACTTCATGAAAGAAAACAGGAAGTCCAAACTGATGTGCTGGTTCCGCGAGAAGTTCTGTTGATTCAGAGATCAAATATAGAGGCTGCTGAGCAGGAAGTAGAGGCTGCTCAGCCAGAGGTGGAGGCTGCTGAGCCAGAAGTTGAAGCAACTGAGCCCAGCATGGAGGCCGCTGAGCCGAGTGGAGAAGCCCAAGGGCCTGATGGGGAGGCTGCCGTGCCAAACAGGGCAGCTGAACAGCCCGTTGGGGATGCCGATGAGCCAGATGGTGCTGGAATTGAAGACCTAGAAGAAAGCGCAGAAAAGCCAGAGGGAGATACAGATGAACCAGATGGTGCTGGGATTGAAGAC
Source organism: Suncus etruscus (assembly GCF_024139225.1). Classification (NCBI taxonomy): domain Eukaryota; kingdom Metazoa; phylum Chordata; class Mammalia; order Eulipotyphla; family Soricidae; genus Suncus; species Suncus etruscus. Next base: position 97,418,882 of record NC_064861.1, read on the forward strand.
CCAGAGGAGGAAGGTGAAAATGAAGAGATTGAGGTGGAAGAGTCCGACTGTGACTTCAGGGAATGCCGAGAAACCTTCCAGTCCAGCCCAGCCCACCTCGAGCGTCTGGCTGTCCGGGCCAGGGTGATGTCTGAGGCTGCAAGTGCCTATGAGGAAAGCGCCTGCTCTGCTGCAGGTGCCAGCACCAGATGCCATGCTGGTGTGGACTACATGTGCTTCAAGTGTGACGTCTGTGGGCAGCGCTTCAGGAACCCGCTGGCCCTTGTTAAGCACCAGGATACCCACACTGGCTGAGAACACAGGACACTTCTTTCAGGAATGGGTCCTTAGGAAACCCCGGTGAAATAAAACCTTTATATACCAGACTCCTAGCATACACTCCGCAGACTGAAAAGAGCCTCCGGGTGGCAACTCCTGCTTTCAGACTAACATCAGGCTCCCTGTGTGCTTGTGGGGAACCCATAGCACAGACCCTGCCTTCTACCTGAGCAGCCACCCTAAGACAGACCCTGGTGGTCTGGGACTTGTAACTCTTGGCAACTCTCCACACATCCATCTGAACCTAGATCCCATGTTTCCTGAGATGTATATAAACTAGTAAAGCAGAGCCAGTAGTAACCATTGAGTATATTATATAGTTAGAAGACATTAGATAGTTGAATACATTATATAGTTTGGGTTTATTATGGAGGTTTACTGACCTGGCATTGGGTTGTTTTGTTTTGCTTTGTTTTTAACAATTTTTTGAGGCAAAGAACACATTAGAATGTATAAGAGGTTGTGCATTATTTGAGCCATTTGTATCATTTTGAGAAGTGACGGTGTTATTTCTTAAAGTATTCACTGTAAAGGTGGAGGCATGAAAGATACAAAGTGTCATCGAACTTCGCTATCTGAAAAGAGAACTTTGAGTTTCTTTTCAGACATTCTCCCAACACTTTGGAACCTCATGCTCTGCAAGCCTTTACAATATGCTTGTTGGCCTTTTGTGACCCAAATTGAACAGCTGCCACATTGTAGCTTGCAAGTTATTACTAAGAAATATTCTTGGTTATTATTTATAACCAATTTGATGTGGGTTCAAGTAGTGAATTCCCGTCCCGGCCCTTCCCGGTAAATGTAGGCCTTTGCCTTTGCGGAGAGTAGGTTTCAGCCATCACTAGATCACTGTTGTGCCTAATGAAGGTTGGGAACTGTTGGGGAGACTCTCCTGCTATACATGAGATTCCATTTCTGTGCTTGTACATCCTGCCTTAGGTGCCAGCGGCAGCATGACTGTGGTCCTGAATGCTGTCCTGGGGCACTCTGACCCTGGGCACCAGGAGCTCAAGACTTAGAACTTTCTATCTCGGAACAGATCTTTGGCATTTTCTTGTCTGACCCGGACCTGTAGTTAGTGTCTTTTTCTTTTAATTAAATGCTTTCTTTATGGACATGCCAAGCTTACCACAGACTCAGGTTTCCCAGCAGCCTTAATTTGTCCTACCTTTAGCCCTCCCAAATAGTTCAAGCAATTCCTTCATGTGTTTTCCTTTAACCACAAACTGGCCTCAGGGCTTGAGGCTCCTGTGCCCTTCCCTGTGTGTATGCTCTGCTTTCCCTTCCCTCCCATCATAACTCTGAAGAGATTTCTTTGTCTCTTAGTTGATTAGAAAAGAAAAACTTGGGCCGGGCGGTGGCGCTAAAGGTAAGGTGCCTGCCTTGTCTACGCTAGCCTTGGACGGACCGCGGTTCGATCCCCCGGTGTCCCATCTGGTCCCCCAAGCCAGGAGCAACTTCTGAGCGCATAGCCAGGAGTAACCCCTGAGCGTTACCAGGTGTGGCCCAAAAATCCAAAAAAAAAAAAAAAAAAAGGGGGGGGGAATGTGTCATTGAAGTCGTCAAAAGATCAGAGCAGATGATTTGAGGAGCATGATCACATACCTGCTGGAGGGGATCAAATACCTCTTGACACTGTGATCTGCATAGTTGAACCCTAGGGAGTGAAATGCCATAGCTGGCAGAGAGCATGAGGCAAAACTGAGGAAGCCAAAGGAAATCCCAACACAACTCTGCCCTAGGACATCAGCAGTGGTGCTGGAAGGTCAGTTTGCTGTCAAGGAACTGAGCAGGGTGCTCTTCCGTATCTTAGACTAATGTTTCTTCGACTGTTCAGCTGGTCCCCTTTGGACCAGTTGTTTTTTTTTTCCTGCCCTCTCCTTACATGACTTTCACTTGTGGCTCCCTTGAAATATCATTGGGGTTCACAGGGGTGTTCGAATGAGCTAGGTTGAGGAACACTGGTTTAGAAGGCATAGTGTTTAGGTGAGGGCCAGCTGCAAGGTAAGACCCAAGATTGAAATAAACATCTGGGAAGACACAAGTAAGGCACTTTGTCAGAGCCCCCTCAGACTGGGCGCCAGTGGCATGTAGTCAGGGTAAATTGGGGCTCATTGCCGTTGAGCGGTATTCATCGGTAGAACTTTCCAGAGAGCAACATGCCAGATGTCAGGGTGTCCTTTCCAGCTTTACATTAGAGGAAAAATTAGGAATAATTTCAATGCCAAACAAGAGGGGAATGATAAATGAACTTAGGTATCCATAGATTAGTATGTACGTGTTTAAAGTGATGCTTATGAAGTTATGTAGCAACATGGATGATATATTTACAAAATATTAAGTGGCATAAACAATTTAGAATTATATTTATACTACAATTATGTAACTTTAACAGTGTATTGTAATAGTCTAAAGCTTTTGTGTTGTAGGCTTATAGTGGAGCATTATTTTCTTACATTGAATGTTATTTACAGTAGTGTTACTAAAATTTATAATCATATTTCCATTGAGAGCATAATTTAAACCTCTCAGAATCTTGGAAACTACAGAAAACTAGAGAAAAAAATCCATGTTTCCATATTCTCACCATCCAAAGAAATACATTTTCACATTATTGTTTATTATCGCCGTGCACAGCTTTATGATTGTAATTGTGTCAAAATGTGTATTCAGAAGAGCTATTATGTGAATTTTGTGGGGTTATAGTCAAACACTTGCATTATAATGTTTTTGAATTTTCCTCATAAACTTGTTCTGATAAGAAATTTTATTATGCTTGGGGGCTGGAGTGATAGCACAGCAGGTAGGGCATTTATTTGCCATGCACACAGCCAGCCAGGTTTAATACCTGGCATCCCATATGGTCCCCAAACCTTCCAGAAATGATTTTTGAGTAACCCTTGAATACTACCGGGTATGATCCCCAATAAACAACAAAAATTTTTATTATGCTTGTTTCCATTACAAGTGTAATACAGACCCGGGGGGGGGGGGATTTGAGAATAGCACTATATTAGAAAAGACTTGAAAAGTCATCCATATTCCCAGTACCCAGCATTTTTTGTTTGCATCCTGATATACTTCTCTGTCTCATCTGAGTGAATATAGTTGTGACTGTAGCAGTGCTAAATTAATGCGCAGTTTCAAATGACAAAAAGGAATTAAAAATAGCATCATAGTAGGATTATGGTAAACTATTTTGTCTCAGTGGCTTGGATCTTTAATGATCAATATTAAATTTTGTGTATGTATTTTCTCAATATAGTTCTAATGTATACTCACTAAACTTGGGAGAATTCCGTTGAGTGAATGGGAAAAAAATCCACCTATATCCCCAACATCAGTTGTTAACATCTTGATCTGTGCCTGGGTCTGATGATTAGGATGATGATGATAATTAGTCATAGGACTGAAGAAGGGAAGAAACGTGGAAAACAATTTGGAACTAGCGTGGTTGTGGGATTATGGTTGATTGTTGTGTTTCCTTGAATGGCACAGTGTTTTGGTAACCCACCTTCACTCCATATATTTCCATTGTAAACAACTAATGTGCTTATTATGAAAGTTCGAAGTTACAGAAATATAGAAGAGAGGGCTGGAGTGAAAGCAAAGCGTGTAAGGCATTAGCCTTGCATGCAGCCAACCGGTGTTCAATCCCCGGCATCATGTAAGGTGCCCTGAATCTGCTAGGAGTGATTCCTGAGTAGAGGCAGGAGTAATCCTTGAACACTGCCAGGTGTGGCCCAAAAGCAAAATATCTAGAAGATAAACTCACCCATATTTTCATCATCCAAAGACTAAACATCTTGGAACATTTCATTTCTATCACAGGTTTCTGGTTTGTTAATATAGTTGTTGTATTTTTATCTGTAAGTGTCAAAATTAAAAATGAAAAATTACTGATTTGCCGTCTTCGTCTATCTAAATATTTAGAGTTGTTAAATAAATATAGTTTATTAAAGTTGTGATGAATTCCCAAGAATTGTGTCTCCTGTAGTCTTTGTTTGCTTACAAATTCTTTTTTTCCGTTTTTATAATATCTTTATTTAAACATCTTGATTACAAACATGATTGTGATTATGTTTCAGTCATGTAAAGAACACCCCCTTCACCAGTGCAACATTCCCACCACCAATGTCCCAAATCTCCCTCCTCCCCACCCCACCCCCACCTGTACTCCAGACAGGCTTTCCAGTTCCCTCATTCATTCCCATGGTTATGATAGTTCTCAGTGTAGTTATTTCTATAGCCACACTCACCACTCTTTGTGGTGAGCTTCCTGAAGTCAGCTGGAACTTCCAGCCCTCCTCTCTTTGTCTCTGAGGATTGTTGCAAAAATGCCTTTCATTTTTCTTAAAACCCATAGATGAGTGAGACTATTCTGCGTCTATCTCTCTCCCTCTGACTTATTTCACTCAGCATGATAGATTCCATGTACATTCATGTGTAGGAAAATTTCATGACTTCATCTCTCCTGACGGCTGCATAATATTCCATTGTGTATATGTACCAGTTTCTTTAGCCATTCATCTGGTTGTTTCCAGAGTCTGGGTATTGTGAATAGTGCTACAATAAATATAGGTGTGAGGAAGGCATTTTTGTATTTATTCTTGTGTTCCTAGGGTATATCCCTAGGAGTGGTGTAGCTGGATCGAATGGGAGCTCAATTTTCAGTTTTTGGAGGAATCTCCATGCCCATAAATTCTTCATGCTTATTGTATACCATATAAATTATTCTAAAGCCGTTTAGTGGCTACCTGATTCCACACTTTTAAGTAGAAGATTCAAATAACCACAAGCAAGAATAATCTCTTTGCATTAAAATGCATCAAAATGTTACTATATTTCTTTGGAATGCATTCCAAAGTATAATACTTGTTCTACTGTTCCCTTTTTTGAAAAGTGAAGCCTAGGGGTCACACTGATATATCGTTCAGCGGGTAGGGCACTTGCCTTGCACATGGCTGACCTAGATTTAATCAACAGCATCCTCTATGGCTCCGAGCCTGCCAGGAGTGATCCCTGAGAACTTCTGGGTGTAGCCCAAAAACAAAAAAGAAAAATCTAGATATATACCTTCTTTAGGCCAACAAGCAGAAAGTCCCCCTATACATACACCAGAGTTGCATGAGATGCTGCCCCCATCACAAAGTGCCTCCCCCAGGGAAACAGGACTTAGAATCTAAATAGTCTATTTCTTTTTTTTTTTTAATCTTTATTTAAGCACCATGATTACAAGCGTAATTGTAGTTGGGTTTTAGTCACAAACAGAACACTCCTCTTCACCAGTGCCGCATTCCCACCACCACTGCCCCTTCCGCTCCCCCCACCGCTTGTATTTTTTACAGTTGCTTTATTAGATCTGAGTATGCATAAGTATATCACATATTTTTATACATATATATTGAATTCATACAATTTGTGAGAATAATAGAGCACTAACATGAGATTATTTGGGATCAAAACTAGCCATTGAAATATATAGGTCATCTACAAATTGAACCACATCCTTAGCCTCCTCTTGTCTTCTTTTTTCTTCTCTTTTTCTTCTTCCTTTTCCTCCTTTTCTTCATTCTCTTCTTCCCCTTATTTTATTATTATTAATTAATAATGATAATATAATTCTTTTCCCTCTTCTTACTCTCCTTCCTCCTTTTTCTTCTTTTTATCTTCCCCCTCTTGTTACTATTTTTCACAATATTCTTACTCCACCTTATTCTTACTCTTCTTTGCCTTATTTTTCTTACTATTCTTCTTCTTCTTCTTCTCCTCCTCCTCCTCCTCCTCCTCCTCCTCCTCCTCCTCCTCCTCCTCCTCCTCCTTCTGTTTTGGTTTTTGGGTCACACCCGGCGGTGCTCAGGGGTTACTCCTGGCTGTCTGCTCAGAAATAGCTCCTGGCAGGCACGGGGACCATATAGGACATCGGGATTTGAACCAACCACCTTAGGTCCTGGATCGGCTGCTTGCAAAGCAAACACCGCTGTGCTATCTCTCTGAGCCCTTCTTATTCTTCTTAAAATTCTTCTTTCTTCCATTCCTGTTCTCACTCTTCCTCCAACTCTTATTATTCTTGTTCTGGGTTTCTGGGACTTCATTGATTATATGTTGTTTCAGTTGAGTTTATCAAAGACTTCTATTTTCATCAGTTCACATTCTTTGAGTAGTGGAAGAACAGATCTGGAAGGATGCTGAGCAGTTCAGAGAATCAAAAGGAGAACTAAGTCTGAAGGACTGTTACCATCTCAGAGCTGCCAGCACCACCACTGGAGTAGCTGTCCTGTCTCACTTGGGAGACCAAGAAGACCACTACACTTTAGGCATTGTCCGATCATTTGCTTTAAGGTTCTCTTCCATTCTCTTCTGCTGTATGGAGTCGTTCTGCATCTCATCCTCTGGCTCACTGACCCCATTTGCAGCTACTGTTACTCCAGTGGAGAGGCTTTCCATTGAGGTTTTCAATTCAGAAGCCGAGTTTTTCAGACCTGTTATTTCAGTGTGAAATTTTCTAATTTCAATCATCAAATCCTCTTGAATCTTATTTGTGCTCCATTCAAGTCTATCGGTGCTTTTTTGAGCTCCATGAACATCTTCCATAATTCTTCTCTAAACATCTTATTGGAGAGGATATTTAACTGTTTGGTACTTTTGGGATTATCAGAGCAGCCATCTTGATTCTCTATACATGGGGTTGTACTGCAAAATTTCCCCATTGTGAAGCTTGTAGTGTGCTTTTTACTATGTGCAGATGTGGGGTTCAGGGGTTAAAAGATGAGTGTGGCTGCGGGTGCTCCTCGGGTGTTGGTCCTGGAGAGATTATGTTCCTTGGTGTCTTCTGAGCTGCCTCCCGCAGAAAGAAGGCAGGGAGCAGAGCAGCAGTCCTTTATAATGGCTCTGGGTACCCAATCACACGGCAGGAATCAGCCCCACATTGGTTGGGTGGGGACATTTTACTGGGTATGGGTCCTGGAGAGATTATGTTCCTTGGTGTCTTCTGGGCAGCCTCCCGCAGAAAGCTAAATTGTCTATTTCTGATTCACATGTTAAGGGGGTTTTGTCCTTAGGGTAATAATTCCCTTCATTTTCTAACCTGAATTTGCCTCCAGAAACATTGCAGTTAGTTTGACAGGTTATATCCCCAGATAAATGAGATGTCGTTTTTAAATTGGATTCCATCATGTCTAGAGGCTTTTCAGCCAATTGGATAACTGGATCACTGTGTTGTACCATATTCAACTTGTGTTGAATTGGACTTGTGTCCTCATTCCCAGGACTCAGAGGAGAAGATCTATACTTAACACTCTTACTAAAATTCTTTGCCTATTCAGGGACTGGACTGGACATTTTAAGATACAGAAGTATGAGCCAGAGAAAGTTTATGGGGGATGGCACTTGCCTTACATTCTATTGACCTTAGCTTGAATCCTTGGCACCATGAATGGTCTTTTAGTGTCGCCAGGAGCCACTCTTGAGTAGGGTCAGAGTAGGCTCCCGTATCACCAGATGTGGCCTCTTCTGTCTGTGGGCACTACCCATCACACATTAATACCAGAGTGCTCTTCCAGATCAGATCACGTCTTCTTGGTCTCCCTAGTGAAACAGGACAGCTACTCTAGTGGTGGTGCTGGCAGCTCTGAGATGGTAACAGTCCTTCAGACTTAGTTATGCTTTTGATTCTCTGAACTGCTCAGCATTCTTCCAGATCTGTCCTTCCACTTCAACTGCTTTACTTCAATTGAATATAACTCCAGTGAGACCTAACTAATACATTGATAACCGAGAAAATGAAATCATCATCCCAGAGGGAAATAGAGGCTCCTAAGTCAGTATCAGACTTAAGTAAGGGAAGATAAAACAAAAAACAAAAAAAAAAAACAAAACAAATAAAACCAGGCAAAAGCATCACTAAGGGATAGATATTCACAGGATTATATTAGAAAACAAAAGGTTTAAGTAATCTCACAGAAATCAAGAAAACAATATGAAGATGAAGGAACCCAGGAGCTTGCTTTTCAAAAAGAAAAAAAAGAAGAGTGATCAGTTAACTCTTAGCTAGATTCAGCTGAAAAATAAAAAAACTATGTAAATCAGATTAAAGGGGAGAAATTCCAACAGATAATCTCAGAAATACAATCATCCATAGAGATTACTGTGAATAAATTTATGTCACGAAGTTGCAGAACCTAGAAGTGGATGCATTTTTATGTCAAACAACCTCTGAAGACTGAGCCAGGAAGTAGAAGACCTTAGAGGTCCAATCATGAGTAAGGAAATAGTCATTGAAAACCTCCCCAAGATTAGTTCTCCTGAACCTTCAAAGACATGCTGCCTATATCCCTTAATCTCTTCCAAATGATCAAAGGAAAAGGTACTCTGGGGCCAGAGAGATCGGACAGTGGGGTAGAAGCCTGCCTTGCACTCAGCCAGTCTGCGTTTGGTCACTGACACCCCACACGGTCCCCTCAGAACCACCAAGAGTGATTCCTGGGTTCAGAGACAGGAGTGACTCCTGAGTGCTATCAGGTGTGGTCCAGGACCCAGCTCTCTAACAACAGAAGTATCCTTTTTAACAATTTCTATGAAGCCAACATCGCTAATACGAAAAGAAAGAACTATTTTTTTTCGTGCCTTTTATGGGGTTGACTTTATTCTCAAAGTTGAAGTTTCCATATGAATAATTGTGAGTACTCAATACTCAATACTTTTTTAAATCGAAATTTGACATTCATCATGGCTCTACATAATCAGGGATTGAAATCAACAACAAAGAGCAAGGAGTGATTTCTGAATTCCCAAAGCTCAGTTTTGCTTGTGACACAAAATGAAAGAGATTAGGGGCCAGAGAGATAGTACAGGAGTTAAGGTACTTGCTTTGCCCATCTCTGGAGCATTGCCAGGAGTAGCCACAAGCACAAAGTTAGGAGAAATCCATGAGCATCATCGGATGTATCCCAACCTTCTTCCCTCGAGAAAATTAACATTTTTGGTTGTTTTTTTGGGCCACACCTAGCGGCGCTCAGTGGTTACTCCTGGCTCTGTGCTCAGAAATCTCCTAACAGGCTCAGGGACCATAGGGATGCTGGGAATTGAACTCAGGCACATTCAGGGTTGGCCATGTACATGGCAGACACCCTATCGCTGTGCTATTGCTCCGGCCCCAAGAAAATTAACTTTTTACAGAAAAATGTGAACAGGACACTGAACTTCATAACTACTAAAACTTTAGGAAAACCCCATAAACATTCAGCACTTTATTCCTCTAACAGGCACAAGTTAAGAATACATTTTTTGAGATACTGAGTTCTATTAGAAAATGTACATACTGTAATATTCAATTAGAGAAGTTTCTAGCTACATGGAAGGTATATATATATATATATATGGGATATATATATAAGGGATATATATATATATAAGGGATATATATGGGCCAACGAGTTGGGGTACATACATTGCATACATGAAACCTGCTTTGAATCCTCCTGTTCCCCTGCACTCCTGGGAGTGATCCCTGAACACCACTGTCAGCGCCCCTCAACTTCAGAAATCAAACAAAAACTTCGAGCTGCGCAGCTGAGAGGACCCCAATTGAAGACTACGCTTTATGATAAAAAATGCTCTCATAAAAAGAGAAAATTACTAAAGTACATTGAACCTTCTTTTTTTTTTTTTTTTTTTTTTTTTTACTTTTTCTGCTATTTTCTAAATTGTCCACATTCCTTCCTTCCTTGTCTCCAGTTTCTTTCCCCACCACCACTATAGTAGCCACTTTTTCTGGGAAGAACTAATTATTAAAAGGAAAAACAAATAGCTACAGGCCAACTTCCCCATTGGACACTGATCCTTTAAATCAAAGCAAAGCAAATCCAACAACAGATCAAAGGGATTATGTACCATGATCAAATAGAATTCATTTCAGGGATGCAAGGATGGTTCAAAATGCTAATAAATTAGTGTAATATACTGAAGATAAATCCTTACACTCCAATCCCAAGGGGGTTAAGGGAGTGCTGGTCTAGAAACAAGGCCTATGCAGGGAATAATCTATACCAAACTGGGAAGATGAAACTTGTCCAGGAACTTCCACCATGAAATGGTCATTTGAGCCAAAAGCCTTGTACAGATTCAATGCACCCCAACAAAATTGCATTGACATTTTTTTATATTCTTAAAACGAATATACTAAAATTTACATGGGATGGATTCAAAACTAGAAATATAATTGGAATGTAGCTACATTTCCTGACTTTAAATTATACTATAAAAGGTTTAGTGATCAAAACTTGATATTCAGGGGTTGGGGAGATAGAATAGTGGGTAAGGTGCTTACCTGCCTTGCATTCAGCTGATCAAAGTTTAGTCTTAGCACCTTTTATAGTTCAGAGTCTTCTAGGAGTGATCCCTAAACTGTTTCCCTCCCCCCCAAAAAAAAAAGAAAACCCAACAACTTGATATTGGAATAGAGGCATAATTTCAGATCAATAGGATAGAACTGAGATCCCAGAGATACATTTTCAGATACATGAGCAGTTAATCTATAACAGGAGCTGGAGCTTGAAGTGGAGCAAGGAACTCCTCCAACAAATAGTATTGGGAAAACTGCAGCCACAGGCAAAAACCCCAACCCAAACCAACTGGGTCTCTATCTCATGCTGTACACAGAAAAATTAATTCAAGGTAGATTAGAGACCTCCAGATTAGACCAGAACTCACAAAACACAAAGAGGGAAATGGCAGTCCTCAGGATTTGGGCCTAAGAGGTATCCTCAATGATGTTATTTCATTGGCAAAACAAACAAACAGAACCCAAATGGAACTAATTAAACCAAGAGGGTTTTTTGTTTTGTTTTGTTTTGTTTTGTTTTGTTTTTGGGCCACACCCGGCGGTGCTCAGGGGTTACTCCTGGCTGTCTGCTCAGAAATAGCTCCTGGCAGGCACGGGGGACCATATGGGACACCGGGATTCGAACCAACCACCTTTGGTCCTGGATCGGCTCCTTGCAAGGCAAAGGCAGCTGTGCTATCTCTCCGGGCCTGGTTTTTTTTTTTTTAACAGCAAAATAATCTTGGGCTTAAATTTAAAAGATATCTTGAATGGGAAAAAATTTGTACACTGAAGTTCAGATAAAGAGCTAATATCCAAGATATATAATAAAGCTGAACAGCAAAACAATAACCCTTCTAAAACTAAAAGGGGGAGAAGAGATGAACAGAATTTTCCCCCAAAAGACATGCATATAACCAGTAGCCATAATAAAAGATATTCATCATCTCTTATTATCAAGGAACTAGCAAATCAAAAGCACAACGAGATAGCATCTCAGGGAGAATGCCGATGCTAGAAAGATCAGAAACAAGCAGGGCTGTGGTGTGGTTAGAACAACCCTCGTTCTTGACAGCAATGTCATCTGGCTCAGCCTTGAGGGAAACAGCATGGAGACTTCTGCCCAGAATTAAAAACTGAGCTTCCATAGGACCCTTTCTCTCTGCATCTGTGCCAGCACTGGTGGTTCTCCTTCTTTGTGATGCGTGTCTCTCCTTGATGTGTGAGATAAAGCCTCATTGTGGCTTTGATTCGCATCTCCCTGATGATTAATGATGTGGCGCGTTTTTTCATGTGCCTTTTGGTGATTTGTCTTTCTTCTTGAGCAGTTTTCTGCCCATCTCTTCTCCCAATTTTTTGACATTTCTTGTTACGTTCTTCTACCAGTGCCTTCTATCTCTTTGATGCGTGTTGGATAAGTAACATTCCGCAGGCTGTCTTTGCGCCTTGGTGAAAGAACCAACTTCCTAAAGCCGTCTAACTTGAGCGCAGTTTTCTTTCTGTAATGGGGGAGGAAGGCAATGGGGCCATTGGCCATGGGAATCTGCACTGGTGAAGGGGGGTGTTCTTTATCTGACTGATAAAGCTATGTCTGTAACATATGTCTGACTACAGCTATGTCTGTAAGAGATGCTTTTGGTAAACTCTCCACGCTGGGGCCACCCTTGGTGCTGGCCGGGAAGGCTGGACGGATGCTGGGGCTCGGGAGGTCTCTGGGGCCACCCAGGCCTCAGCCACCTGCCAGGGAAGGGCCGGGGACGTAAGTGCCGGGCAGAAACGCCCGTCGGGAGAGAGGGGCCCGCGCCGCTCCCGCCACTGCCAGGGTCCCAGGACTACATTTCCCAGCGGCCCCGTGGCGGACACTACCTGGGCCGGTAGCCCGACGGGCGGCGCCGGGCGCGCGAGGGACCGGGTTGGAACGGCGGCCGCCCGCGTGGGCGAGGGCGGAGTCGGGGCGCGCGGGGGCGGGCCGGGCCCCTCGCCTGTCACCCGTCCCCGCCTCGGGGCCTGAGTCCGGAGCGGGCCGCGGAGCCGCGAGGAGCGCCGAGGAGCGCGGTGAGTGCGTCGAGCGGGCTGGTGTGGGTCTGGCCCGGGGCCGGGGCCGAGTGCGCGGGGGGCGGGCGCGCCTCTCTCCCAGCCCGCGCCGCGTGTGGGGGCCTCAGGGGCGCGCCCGTGTCTCCAGGGCTCTGGCCGGGTCTCCCAGTCTCCGTGTGGCCCCGTGGCCCCGGGCTCTGCCCCCGTCTGTGCCGTGTCCTCCTGTTCCCTTGTCCTGCACCCCACGTCTGTGCCCTTGTGCCCCCAGATCCCATGACCCGTGTCCCCCTGTTCCCATGTCCTGCACTCCCATGTCTGTGCCCCTGTGTCCCTGAGACCCCATGTCCTGCACCCCACGTCTGGGCCAGTGTGTCCCGGAGACCCCATGCCCTGCACCCCATGTCTGTGCCCCTGTGTCCCCGAGACCCCATGTCCTGCACCCCACGTCTGTGCCCTGTGCCCCCAGATCCCATGACCCGTGTCCCCCTCTTCCCTTGTCCTGCACCCCACGTCTGTGCCCTTGTGCCCCCAGATCCCATGACCCGTGTCCCCCTCTTCCCATGTCCTGAATCCCCATGTTTGCGCCCTTGTGTCCCCGAGACCCCATGTCCTGCACCCCACGTCTGTGCCCTGTGCCCCCAGATCCCATGACCCGTGTCCCCCTGTTCCCATGTCCTGCACCCCACGTCTGTGCCCTTGTGTCCCTGAGACTTCATGACCCCTGTCCCCAGGTCTGTGCCGTGTCTCCCTTTTTTGCTGCTCTGTGGGCCCACAAAGGTAACTGCTGTGCAGGGAGGAGACACGGGGTGCCCAGGACTGGCGATTCACATGGGGTGTCCCGGTTATGGAATGTTTCTGGGCTCTGGAGAGGCAGAATTTCTCATCTGCCTTCACTGAGGAGCCCAAGTGGGGAGATTGTGAAGCTGAGAGTGGGAAGTCCCATCCTGCCTCCTTTGGCCGGCTTGGTTGTGGGGGATCAGGAGGGTCCGGCCTGGAGATGGACTAGTCTGATAGGGAAGGAAGCCCCCCCACCAACTGCCTAGTCTCTGGAGGGGTCAGATGTGGGTTGTTTGGGGGTGTGAGTTCTAAGGAACCCCTGGGGTGGCTTCTGAGGGTCCACAGAGCATCCAGAAGATGGGCAAGAAGGACTGGGGTCCCGTGGAGGGGAGACTGTGGGCCCTAAGAAAGGTTGGGTGTGAGAGGGCCCCCGAGTCTATGACATGTCCTGGATCTGAGCCCTGCCCCAGCCACGGCTCTGTGTGGGGTGTCAGCAGGGGGCGGTAGTGTTGCTGTGAGGGTCAGATTCCAGGGCTCCAGGGGCATGTCTGGGATTCCCTGTGCAGGAGACCCAGGGAGCCCTGATGGTCTGTCTGTCCAGGGTACTGTGCAGGAAACGGGACCTGGAACTTCTTCCCCTGGAGGCCTGACCCCAGCCAGGCACTGTAAATCTGCCCATCTCAGTTGTGGTGTCATCCCAGGCGTGTGCTCCCTCCTGCTGGACCGTGTGTGGTGGCCGCTGTGACTGGACAGAGGAGACACTTCGGGACAAGACAGTGCAAGATGGCGCAGGAGGATCCACTGCAGACGGAGCTCAACCTCCCCGCCGCGGAGCCAAAGGTAAGAGGCGGGGAGTGTGGGTGGGGTGGGGTGGGGATCATGACCCAGCTCGAACCCCCCTGCAGGAATAGCAACTCTCAGAGCAGGTCATGCCAGACAGATGCGGTACCTGAGTGTCACTCTGTAGTTCAGACCAATGGCTGTCCCTGACCTGCTCAGACCCCTCAGACCCACTTAGATTTGCTGGAACTTGCTCAGACTAGCTCAAGACCCAAGGCTGCCTCTCCTTGTTTTTGTTTTTTTGGGCCATACTCAGAAGCACTCGGGGGTTACTCCTGGCTCTGTGCTCAGAAATGCTCCTGGCAGGCTCGGGGGACCCAATGGGATGCCGGGGATTGAACCTGGGTCTGCCCCGGGTCTTCTGCGTGTAAGGCAAACACCCTACCACTGTGCTATCCCTCCGGCCCAAGGCTGCCTTGTTAGAACCACTCAAGACTGACTTTGACCCACTGCTACCTCAGACAGGCCCAAACGGAGTTTTCTAATCCCCTGCCCCCCAATTTTCAGGGCAGAACTCAGACCCTTGAACCTGGACCCCCAGACAGACTGGTCATGGACCTTCCCCTGCTCACAAGGGCATTCCGAGATCAGGTTTGGCACTCCACGTCCTACCCGGCCTCAGAACCTCACATTAGTGCTGCCCCACAAACAATTCTTCAAAGCAAGGTTAGGGGTCCACGGAGATGGTGCAGGGGAAGGTGTTGGCCTTGCACATGAACAACTGGGGTTCAGTCCTGACTCCTAAGAGAGTCCTCGAACTCCCCCATGGGTGAACCCCTGAGTGCAGAGTCAGCTCTGAGCACCGTCAGGTGGAACCTGAAAACCCAATTAGAAAAGAGGGCCCGGAGAGATAGCACAGCGGCGTTTGCCTTGCAAGCAGCCGATCCAGGACCAAAGGTGGTTGGTTCGAATCCCGGTGTCCCATATGGTCCCCCGTGCCTGCCAGGAGCTATTTCTGAGCAGACAGCCAGGAGTAACCCCTGAGCACCGCCGGGTGTGGTCCAAAAAAAAAAACAAAAAAAAAAAAAAAAGAAAAGAGAGACTGATGGGAGCCAGAGCTATAACACAGTGGTGAGACCTTTGCCTTGCACTCAGCTGACCGGGGATAGAGCTGGATTCGATCTCCAGCATCCTGTAGGGTCCCCTGAGACTGCCAGGGGCGATTCCTTTTTCTTTTTCTTTTCTTTTTTTTCTTTTTTCTTGGAGGGGGGGCACACCGGACAGTGCTCAGGTGTTACTCCTGGCTCTGCCCTCAGAAATCACAGAAATTGAACCCAGGTCTGTCCCGGTTGGCTGCATGCAAGGCAAATGCCCTATCACTGTTCCAGGAGCGATTTCTTAGAGAAGAGCCAGGAATGACCATTGAGCACAACTGGGTGTGGCCCAACATCCCCCACCCCCAAAAAAGAGAGACCGAAGGGAGTTTGGGGTTAGGGTCCCCTTTCTACTAGGAGCTGCTGTCAACTCCCCAGTTTTCCCATGGCAGAAAGAGTCTTCAGGGTGCAGGAAGCAGCAACCAGAAATGGCAGGGGGCAGTGGTACCCCCAAGGCATGGAAAGAGCCTCAGCCTGGAGGAGGTAAGAGACACAGCTGGTGGGCCTGTAGCAGGATGACCAGCTGCCTCACACAGCTGGGGAATAGGGAGGGTGTGAGTGTGTCTGTGGGAGGACATGGGAGTGTGTGTGTGTTGAATTAATTAATTAACGATGGGGCTGGATGGCGATGGATGGAGGCCTTTGTGCTTAGGCCCCAGCCACGTGGCTTCATCCCCATCTAGCTGGCGGATTCCAGTCCCAGGTAATCGGCGTAATCAAGACTCACTCACATGCAGGCATTAGGAAGCATCATCTTTATTCATGCCCTGACCACCACAGGTGTGTGGCCTATCTCATAACCTTTCAAGCATACAGCCATTCTAGGCTTGCCCTGCGTCTTATCCTCTTTCAGCCATCTTCCTCAAAGAGCCCAGCAGGGCCAAAAGGCAAAAGCCCCTTAATCCCTTGGCTTCCGGGTTTATCTACCTATTCCAAGACCCCTCCCAGAAATGGGTGGGTCTTAGGTCGCTACACGTAAATCCAGGGTGGAGTAACATGTGTGTTTGTGTGTGTCAGTGTGAGTGTGTGTTGTGTCTGAATATGTGTCTGTGGGAGCGTGTCTGTTTATGTGTGTCTCTGTCTCTGTGCCTAAGGGCGTGTGTTTGTGTCTATGTGTGTGTCTGTGTGTATTTGTGCATCTGTGCCGCCCAAGAGCACCCTCCCTGTAGGATGTTGTTGGGTTTTCCCGACCCTAAGAGGATGCTTCTCATCCCCAGCTCTGCCCTCTCAGGAGGCCACCCAGACACCTGACAGGCTCTGCCCGGAGAGGAGAAGGGTCCCCGCCGTACCCCTGCCGGCCTGGTTGAAGGTAACATCTGTACTCTCTCAGGTTCTGGGCTCCTGCCCTGCCTCTGCCTGCCCTACACAGACCCACGGTTTACTAGGGGGCCAAAAGTTACCACTCCCATCCCTTGTGGCCACATCCTGGGCCCTTTCTTCCTCTTCCTCCTTCCTGATTCCTCCAGGAAGTCCCCTGTTACCTCCTTTACATCATCCCTGCCCCATGCCCCCTTTCTTCATTTTCTTGAGAAGGATCTCTCGCTCACTGACAACCCAGACGAGAAGGGCAGGAGACTCATCTCTAGTTCCCAGGCCTGTTCCCCCCTTGCACCTGAGCCCAGGTAGAATGAGTGTGAGACCATCTTCAGCCTCCAGGGCTGGAGGGAGGAAAGGCTGACCAGTACGGGCCTGGCACAGCCAGAATCTGTGCTTATTCCCTGGAACCCAGGCCCTTTTCCTGTGAGACCCTCTCTTGCCCACTGTTCTTCCTTTGCCTTTACTGCATCCCTGCAGCAGCAAAGGCAGGGGAGGCCCCCACCCTGCAGACCAGCCCATGCTCACACTGCCTCTCACCCACTGAGCCACAAGGACCAGCTCCCAGGGGGTCAAAAGAAACCTCTCCCTGTGTCCTCACTCAGGCACAGCACAGTTGGCCAGAATGACAGTCTCACTTTGTCCCGCGAGGAGCCGCTCACTTTGGGGAGCAAGTACATGCTCAGAGATGAGTATACAACAGCCGAGTGGTTCAAGCACCAGCCCTGGGTGCTCATTCCGCCCCTCTCAGATGCTTATGCCTGTTTTATTGGTGTGGAAATGGAGGCAGAGGGGATGCCTGGTCCCTGTCCGAGTTGGCATCAAGCCCAGGCGGACTTGGCACAGTCCCTGTCCCAGCTCTGTTTACCCAGCGGTTGATGCTCTCTCCTCTCTCTTCTTTCTCCTTGAAGCCATCACCTGTGCTTTCACTTGCCTACGGACAACTCCAGCTCTACTTAGCAGTCTCCTCAGCCTTGAAACTCAGCTCTGACGTTGCCCTCCTTCCTCTCCAGGCTTTTCTGGGAGGAGGCCTATGTGGGAGTGCCCCTTCGCGCTCTTGACCACGCTCCACTTCTCTAGTGCTTGCCCCTGGCCCTGCCACATGGCCCACCAAGGAGCCAGGTTTGACTGCTATCCTGTGAGCTCAACACAGCTGTCCACCTTCGAACTAGCTGGGTTCGGGGGCTGTGGATCAGTGTAGAAACCTCCAGGGAGAGGGGGCTGGAGCAATAGCACAATGGGTAGAGCATTTATTGACCCAGATTTGATACCTGGCATCCCATATAATGGTCCCGATAGCTTGCCAGACGTGATTTCTGAGCACAGACCTAGGCGTAACCTCTGAGTGCAGCCAGCCAGCTGTGCCCCCCTCCAAAAAGAGAGAGAACCCTCTGGGTGTCCTCTCTGGCACCAATGAGGGCTCGAGTTCTTTCTAAATCAAGTGTTCCGCCAAGGTTGAGCAGGCTCATCTTGACACCTGGCCTTTCCCTTGGTGTAGAGCAGGAGGAGAGGGAGGAGAAACAAATTTCCATTAGAGGGAAAAAGAACTTGAGGATCAGTGTGTCTCTTAGCTCACTCCTCGTTAGTCACATGATCACACCCAGCTGCATGAGAGTCTGGGTGGCTGTGGGTGGTTATAACCTAGCCCTGCATGGATGTCAGATTACTTTTGGGGTTGACTTTTTTGTTGTTGTTGAGTTTTTGGGCCACTCCCACGGTGCTCAGGGGTCACTCCTGGCTGTCTGCTCAGAAATAGCTCCTGGCAGGCACTAGGGACCATATGGGACACCGGGATTCGAACCAACCACCTTAGGTTTTGGATCGGCTGCTTGCAAGGCAAACGCCACTGTGCTATCTCTCTAGGCCCTGGGGTTGATTTTTTTTTTTGGTTGGTATTGTTGTAGATGAATTTTTTATTTTGGTTTACCAAAAAGAGGAGAAAATGTTAAAAAATCCACAATACCTTGGGGGCCAGAGTGATAGCACAGTGGGTAGGACGTCTACCTCACATGCAGCCAACTTGGGTTTGATACCTGGCATCTCATATGGTCTTCAAAGCCTGCCAGGAGTGATTCCTGAGTGCAGAGCCAGGAGTAACCTGTGAGCACTGCTGGCTGTGACCCCAAAACAAAACAAATCCACAGTACTGCAAGTGAACAATCACCACATAACTTCTTATGATTTTTCCAGGTTTTATTTGTGGTGTGTAAATACTGAAGCTAAAGGGCTCTTTGCTCTAGATTTTTTAAAATCATACTTAACATTTTTGTCATTACTTTTGGTGCAAGAGCAGTTGGATGACTGGGTGATATCCTAGACTGAAAAACTTATGTATATATGTGCGTATGCATATGTTTACACAAAAAAAGTGGAAAGAAAGATAAGAAGAAATTACAAAAACAAAAACAAAATTGGCAGCAAAGGAGAATGGCCATATCCTTCCTGGGGGGCTCTGCATGTCCATGTTTTCCTAGCACCAGGCTGTGTGGTCCAGAAGGGCATTCACGCTCCAAGCCTACAGCAGTCTCCTGGCCCTTTGAGACACACACTTAGAATGACTAAGGTTTCCTGAGCTCAGGCCACTTTGCTGCTGCCCTTCTCTCTGTAAAGACTTCTTCATGCTTCACACCTCAGGTCTCATGCCTCACTCTTCACACCGTATGCCTCACCCCTCGTCACTCCTCACCTCTCACTCCTCATGCCCCACTCAGGCCTCTTGCCCGAGATCACAGACAGCCCGTGCCTGTGACTCTCCCAATGTCTTCTGAGAGGCAGGAGCTACCTAGAGGGGCACAGGCAGGGGAGGCAAGTCTTCTCCTTCCCCTTTACTCCCCTCTGGGAGTGTCGCCCCCACTGGGAGGGCACTCACGACAGCCTGCAGGAAGCCTGGGAACCTATAGGCAGCCTTGTGGGTGCCGCTTGACATCCGCATATGCTGGAGAGCAGCTAGACGGGTGTGAGTTGATTCCCTGGCACTTGCCAGTGGGCCCACTAGTTGTGCAGTAGTGATAGGTGTGAGAGAGGTGAGAGAGACAGAGAGAGGGGGGGGGAGGGAGAGAGAGAGAATAGCGCCATCGTGTGAGCTCTTCCACCCTGCCAAAGAAGCATGTGGAGGGGGGCCCCCCACCCAGAGTTCTCAGCACACACCAGATGTGCCTCCTGTTTTCGGCGAAGGGCACCCAGCAGTCCCTAGGTGAACCAGAAGTGGGTTGGTGTTACAGGAACCAGTGGTGTTCAAGGATGTGGCGGTAGATTTCACCCCGAAGGAGTGGCGGCTGCTGGAGCCAGAGCAGAAGGCCCTGCACAAGGACGTGATGCTGGAGAACTGTCGGAACCTGGACTCCCTAGGTGAGCAGTGGCTCTTTCCGGAGGCAGCACCCTTGCTGGCCCCAGCAGTCACTTCTGAGGCTCTGCTCAGGTCTGGCTTTAAGGGCATGATCGCAGCTAAGCCAATCACAGCAGCCACCTCTCAGGCCTGGGCTGAGTCCTCCATGAGGTTGGCGCTGTCCTCCTTCTGAAACCCTCCAGCCTCCACACCAATTCCCAGTTCCCAGAGTGTCACCTTTGCTTTCATTGTACATGGAGTAATGGCTTAATCCCAGCTAAGCCAATCACAGTGGCCCTTGCACTCAGGCGTGGTCTGAGTGGCCGATTACCCTCCACAGGGATGGGCGCTGCTCCCTGGGAATAATATGAACTTGGTGAACTCGGTGGTTGAGACTTTGCCATGGTGGGGTTCGTGCTGGTCACAGGGGAGGCTGGGGCAGCTGCGGGGGCCTTGTTTTTTTTGTTTTTGTTTTTTGTTTTGTTGTTTTGTTTTTGTTTTGTTTTGCATGGCTCTGGAGGTACTTCTCTGTCCACACCTGGCCTCTCTAGTAGGATTCCCAGGGGGAGAATTGACACTTCTCTCCTTCCTGGGTAGGGTGTCTGTCCCACAAACCCAAGCTGATAACCATGCTGGAGAAAGGAGATGAACCCTACAACCATGAGCTCGGGGATCCCAGGCAAGGGCTCGCAGGAGCCAGCCACAGTAAGTAGGGTCCCCCTTCGGCTCCGTGGGAAATCCTTCCCCACCCACCAAGGCTCAGTGGTCCTCCCACTACATCCTCCCACGCCAGGTCCCCCCTCACCCCTTTAGCAGTCTTACTTGCTGCTTCTGCTGACAATGGTACTACCGTTTTTTGGAGGGGTATTTTGGTTTTTGGATAATACGTGGCAGTATTGAGGGGGTTACTTACTGGCTCTGCCCTCAGGGATCACTCCTGGCAGGCTCTGGGGACCCTGCGGGGGGCAGCAATCAAACCTGGAGTCGAGCACGTACAAAGCAAACACCCTCCCCACTGTGCTATCACTCTGGTCCCTGAGACCAGTCCTTCTTTGTCTGCATACATCCCTGTCTTTGTGGTTTAAAAACAACCACCACCCACCACCACCATCCCCAACATGATTCATACTTAGGGCTTGTTTCCATTGGGGAGATAGCTTTTAAAGCACTTCCACAGAGAAAGACGCCTTTGTGTTCTCAATTTCTTCCAGACAAGAAGGGGAGGCGCTCGGTGGCAACCCTCAAGCCTGGCACGTCCGAAAGCTCTTCTCCGAAGAAGACCAAGGAAATGACCCAGAAACACGCCAGAGCAAAGCAGACAGCAGACAGTGACAATAGGTCTCTGCAGGAATGCCAGAAATCGGTCCCCAGTCAGGCTCGAGGCTCAGGCCAAAAGGTCCACCCTGGGCAGGAAAGCCGGGAGCGAGGAGCTGGTGGAGGGGGCTGCGGCAAGAAGGGTCTCCCGGGGAAGAAGTTTCGGGCATCAGGGGCCGAGGAGAGAGGCTCCAGTCGTGTAGAAACAGGCAAAGAGATTCCCCCGGAGAAGGGAATCCAGGTGTCAGGGGCCAGAGAAGGAGGCTCAGGCCCGCCTGCGGCCAACTCAGGCGAAAAGATTCTCCTGGATGAGAAAAATGAGTTGTCGGGAGCTGGGGGAGGAGGCTCCGGCCGTGCAGACACAGGCAGAAAGATGCTCCAGGAAAAGCAAGCGCAGGCCTCGGGGGCTGCAGGGGGAGCAGAGGCAGCAGGGGGCCCGGGGCACCCAGGCCCCACGCAGGCCCTGCAGGGCGACCCAGGGCAGGCTCCGCGGGATCCCGAGCCCGAAGCCGCCGCGGAAGCAGCCCCGAGCTCCCTGCCAGGGCGCCAGCAGGCCGAGGCCGGGGACCAGGCCAGGGCCCCGTCCCGGAGCCTCAGACCCTCGCTGCCCCCGGCCAGGCGCGCGCCCTGCCGCCCGGCCTTGGGCTGCAGCCCGGCCCTGCCCGGGCGCCGCTTCCCCCCGGGCGAGCCCTGCCGCCGCTGCCGGCGGTGCGGCCTGTGCTGCCGGCTGCTGGCGCGGCCCGGGCCCGAGGCCCGCGTGGCCCTGCCCGGGAGGGCCCTGCTGCTCCGGCACCTGTGGGCCCGCCTCCGGGCGCACGCGGGCCGCTGCGAGGCCTTCCTGGGCAGGGTCCGCCTGCGCTGCCACCGGTGCCTGCACCCCGGCGGGCGGCCCCTCGCGGGCCCCGCGCGCGCCCAGGCCTTCCCCGCCGGCCCCCCGCAGCCCCGAGGCTCCGCGGCGCCCGCGTCGTCCGCGGCGCTGGCTCTGGGCGCTTCTGCACCCTGCCCGGGAGCCGGGAGCCCCGAGGGAGGGACGGCGTGGTGGGCCCTGTGAGCCCGGCGGAGACTCACCCCGGGGGGCCCGGGTCCCCTGCATCTCCCACCCTGCAGCTGCAGATATGTCAGATACACGTCCTACTCATGCTGCAGCCTCAGACCATGGGTCATGACATCACATATTGGTGTATCATGATTCTGATCCCACAAATACGAAGGATACCTATAGTTTTGTGAGTCATAGTGTCCCTTGTCACACCGCAACCAGTTGCTTTTTTGACCTCATAGTGGTGGGCATCGTAAGGTTTGCATACTGCAGACTTCCGTTTATGACATCGAATTTCGGTGCATCATAAGGTACATTCTGCCATCACAACCACGAATCATGACCTACTGTGTTGTGCATCAAAATGTCCACTGTAACGCTACAATCACAAATCTATGTATAGTATGGTTTTTGGGCCACTCCTGGCAGGCTCAAGGAACTAGATGAGATGCCGAGGACTGAACCTGGGTTGGCCGCGTGCAAGGCCATGCTGTCTGTCCTCTCTGTGCTATTGCTCCAGCCCCAGAGGAGACTTGAGTCGTTTCACTTGGGCCTGCTCCTGCGTCCTCTCAGAGATGCTCCCAGTCCCCGGTGTTCATTGTAGAACCCTGGGGAATTGAATTTTACTGCAAAATTCAGGTATATCTTCTTTTACTTTTTCTTCCTGTTTTGACAATCACTTTCTGTATGTTGCAACATTTTTTTTTTTTTTTTGCTTTTTGAGTTATACCCAGCTGTGATCAAGGGTTAAGTAATTATAAAATCATGCAATTGCATTCTGCTACTGGCTCTGCATTCAGGAATCACTCCTGGAGGTGCTCATCTGGGATGCCAAGGATCAAACCCAGATCAGCCACATGCAAGGCATGTGTAAACACTGTACTATGGCTCTTCCCCCTGTATGTGGGTATTTAAAAGCAAACCAATCCATTGAAAATAAAATCTAAGGCACCATCTTTCCCCCTACATCAGTGGCTTCTTCACCTCCCTAAAAAGACTGTTGCCATCGTTGAAAAAGTTCAGTTTGGGGCTGGCTCAGAGCTCTCGAGTTACCTGGGCTACTATCTCATGGCAGCCCCCAAAAGTGTAGATGTGAGGTGCTGCTAGGAGAAGCCAAACATAGCGTATGGTAACTGCCTTCTGGAGCCCACCTAGCCACTGACTTGCACATCTCTGCTCAGCTGTGTCCCCGGTTGTACAGAGCCGGGCCACGGAATTCTCTTCCCTCCTGAGGCAGGGTGAGCTGTCAGCATTTGTAATGTCACTGACAAGCTGGTACCTGAGCATGTCACCTCAGCACCACAGAGATCCTCGCTGTCCTTGCATGGAGGCCTGTGGGATAGAAGTCTTCATCCCCTTTTGTAGGTGTAGGCTCATGAGAATTTTTTCATGATTAGTATTTCAAAGATTTGCACATACATTGAGACTGTTACTATTTATAAATTATATGCATGTTCACACAAATTGCTTTTCATAGTGCATATAAATTTGAGTACAGCTATTCTCAGGCCACTTAGTCTGCCCTTCTGAGCCCAAAAGAGGAGTTTGGCTCTGACCTAGAGACTCCAGGTCAAGGGTGGAAAAAGTGCAGCAAAGTCCAGCCTAATTTTTTAAGTGACATGTTTATTGGCTATGGCATGATCCATCTGTTCAGATGTGATTGCTCGCTGTAGAAAAGCTAAGTGCTTCCATCAGAGCCTGGATGGGGTGCCAAGCCTAACTCTGCTCTGAGACCCTCAACACAGCTGAAATATTGCTATTGCTTCTGAGTCGGATCAAAGGGTGCAAAGATGTTAACAAAAAAATTACAGCCACCTGCAACATTTATAGATAGATAGTCGAGTAAAGAAGGGAGGCTACATTATAGACAGTGGAATATTATCCAACTACAAAAAAATGGAGGGAAGTGTGGTCTTTACCACAGAATGAGGGATTTCCAAAGGATTACAGGAGGCAAAACAAAAATAAACAAAGATTCACACACACACACACACACACACACACTCAAAAAAAAAAAAAAAAAAAAGAACTAACAAGCAGACCTTTCCATCTTTCTCTGGAGTACAGAATGGTCTTGCCCATGCATGCGACATAAGGCTATAAAACTGATGAATGGATAAATTCGAAAGTGAATGAAGGTCAAGCTTGAGTTGGCCGAGGGGAAGAGGTGGAGGGAAGGTATGCTCTGGGTTAGAAAAGTATTGTCTGGGCCATCCTCGAATGAAGAGGTCAAGAGTGGAGGAATGGGTAGGAAAAGGAGAGACAGAGATCCTGGGACTTTTGTGACCTTGATGCATAGTCTAACATGTTGGGAGCTGGAGACATAGTGCAGCAGGTACATCACTTGCCTTGTATGTGGCTGTCTTGGGTTCAATCGAAACACACCATACAGCCATTGAAGCCTACCAAGAGTGACCCCTGAGTGTAGAACCAGGGAAAAGTCCCGAGCTCCACAGTATGGCCAAAAGAAAGGTATTTTGTATTGCAGTTCAGTATACACATATTTATATTTGTCACACCACACATATGTGGTTGCATGTGTACCTGAACATGTTTGTGGTACTTGAAGGTTTTGCACACAGCACACACTCTGTTCTCTTAGACTAAAAAAGTTGTGGCCAGGCCCCTCCAAATCGCTTGCACTAAGAAGTGTGAGACGTGACTCCTCGCCAGCTTGGAGCACTGTGCCCTGGCCCCTGGCAACCTGGCGGTAACACCTGAGCTTTCTCAAAAGTTCGAGTCACAGGCCCTGCCTGAAGCTGGAGGGGAACTGGTCTGGAACTAGCTCCATGGATGGACAACCCTCTCTCCAGAATGCCGCCTCCATTCCCTCAGCCTCCTCTCAGGCCCTTGAGCACCACAGGAGGCAAAGGGAGAGCCTGGGATCACATGGACGAGGATCCCCCTTGGCTTGGGCTCTTGGAAGATAAGTTGAAAATATGGAGCCATCAGATGGGTGAGACTGAGGACAGGTGGGTAAGTTGGCTCAGTGGGGATCTGGCTTGATAGGGAAGAAGACACTGGGGGTCCCAAGAAGATGGAGGGGGGACAGATGAGTCAGTAGGGATGGAGAGGAACTGCTAGCAAGGACACCTGGCTAACTGAGCTTTGTATCTGAGCTGGTTTCTTTGGGGACTTGGGGTATTAGGCTTAGTGGTGCTCAGGGATCACTTCTGGTGGTTCTCAGCAGACTCTCGTGTCAGAGTTGGAGCTGGGGAGGAGGGGACAAGGTGGAGGGTCTGTGTGCACAGACTGCGGCACATTCCAGGTTGTGTTTGTGGAGTCTATGTGTGAATGAGAGGGTGTAACTTGTGTGAATGTGTGAAAGGTGTGCATAAGTGCATGAGAGTGTATGAGTGAATGAGAATGTGTGTAGGAATAGGAAAGTGTGAATGAGTGAGTGTATATGCGCCAGTGTGAATCAGCACGCGTGGAGTGCGAGAGTGTAAGTGCGAGTGAATGACTGTGAGTGAGTGAACATGCGAATCAGAGTGCGTGTGAATGACTTGGATGAATGAGTGAATGTAGCAGAGTGTGTGTAAATGAATGTGTGAATCAAAGCATAGGTGTGAACAAGAGCGTGGGTCAGAGCGAATGAGAGTGCGTGTGGTGAATGTGAGTGTGATTGGGACGGAATGAGAGTGTGTGAGCCCTGGGTGGACACACGAAAGTGTGTCTCGAGTCCGCGTGTGGTTCAGTCTCTAGGAAGCCTGTTAAGGGCTGGGGTGTCTCCCAGCTGTGTGGCCACAGCAGGTTGCTGGAGGCTGGCTGTGCTGGAATTTGTGTCAGCTCCAGGGACTATGGCTGCTCAGTGGCCTGAGGCTGCCGCCTAGAGGGGAGAGAGTGAGGCGTCCAGGAAAGGGACCAGCATGGGGTTGTGAGGATCGCTCCAGACAGGACCCGCAGCAAGAGCCTGGGAGGAGGGAGAAAGGCCTGGCCTGGGGGGAGGCAGGGGACACCTCGGGAGCCTCCAGCCCCCACGTTTCCCCGGCCTGGACCAGAGCCAAGAGAAGGGCCAGCGGGGCGGGCCCTCTGGAGGAAGAGCCAACAAAGCTCTGGGGGTGTGGGGAGCCCCATGTATCATGGGTGGGACGCGCCTTTCAGGGCCCCTAGCACAGGATGAGGGAGCACGGGTGGGGGCTGCTTTGTAACTGTGAGTGAACTGTGTGATGGGGAACGCTGCGGGAGGCGCTGTTCAGGGACTAAGAATGGGGTGTAAGGCAGAGGGAAAGGAATGTTGGGTCAGGAAGGCAGTCAATTGTGGGGGAGATCAGGCCCCTCAGGAGAGTCGGGAGCCCTTTCATGGATGAGAAGGTGCTTGAAGGCCACTTTGGAGCTTCCAGTCAATTGCAGGCCACCTGCTGGGGCCTGGGGCAGCCTCAGCCTAAGGGCACTCCTCCCAGTCTGTGTTCTGCATGGTGCTCACAGTGCCTGGGTAGACTCGTGCCCATCTCTGTTGGTGAGAGAGTGGGGTCACCGCCATGGGCGCCATGGGCTCTGAGGGGTCTTAGTGTGGGTTGCTGTTGCATGTGCTCACCTGTGCTAACTGGGGGGTTTGGGCCTGGGGGACTCAGTTCACACTGAGGAGACCTGAGCTCAGTGCAGGGGCACTGATGGATTCCTCCTGTCCCCCAGAAGAGAGAGGATAGGAGAACAGAGGGGATGTGAGTGACTCTAGGGAGGGTCAAATTTTGGGACGTTCTAGTCGGATGGGGGGGGGGGCGAGGTTCTGAGAGAGATTCATGGGGAGAACAGTTATGGGTCAGGGGCAGGGCTGGCATGGGAAAGGAATGTTGTAGAAACTCTGAGGTAATAGTGGAGAAATAGTTGGCATCCTTGCAGATGGTGATTTAGGGTCCTCAAAGAATGCATCTTGAGATTCTCAGATAAGAAGGGACTGGAGCTTCTTTGTGGTTGTGAGTGGGTGGTAGTGCTGGTGGGGATACTGGGGGAAAGCTGGGTTCATCTGCTGGGAGCAGCCTCAGGGGGAAACTGGAGGTTGTACTGAGGTGGCCATCAGAGGGGACATCTGTTCAAGGTTTGTTTCAATGGCGTGTATTGTGTGGGGATCTTTGCACTGGGGAGTCCTGGACCAGAGCAAGTGCATCCTGAGAGACACGTTGCATGTGTGTGTACAAACATTAATGCCTTTGTGCCTCAGATCCTTGTTTATCCTAAAATGTGTTTTGAGTTGGGGTGCATGGGGGACACGGTATACCTGGGTGTCTGATTGTGTTCCTGAATGTGTGCGTTCATGGTTCTGAGTATTTTCAAGGTCTGCAAGGAGGATGAGGCTCTGAGCCGAGGGTGCACAGGAGAGCACTTCTGGGCAGGTCACTGCATGCCCAAGGCTAGCTATATGGTTTTTCCCCATGAGAAGCAAATTTTACCCGATTTTTCAACTTGAGATGTGACTGACAAAAATGTAAAGTGTTCTGTGATGTTGTGAAAGTGCATGTTGTGGCATGATTGCCACCTTCAAGTTTGTTAACATTTCCTTCACCCAGTTATTATTGTTCACAGATTGTGTGTGTGTGTGTGGGGGGGGGATGACTTAAGATTGCTGTGTGGCTGGTAACTCTGCCAAGCCCTGCCACTATTCATGCCTGTATCGGGCTCTTATCTCTCTGCCACTTAGAAGTACAAAGCACTGTGAACTGTGTGTGTGTGCGCGCACGCGCACACACACATTAACAAAGCCACACACAGAAACAGCTCAAAATCTGCACAGACTGTGTGAGATTGAGGAGAAAATACAAGAGTTAAGGCTTTTGCTGATGCCAGTTCCATGCCCAGCACCACACAGGTGCTTTCAGCTCCACTAGAAGCTTTCCCTGAAGCCTGGAGTCAGCTCTGAGCAACATTGAGCGTGTCCCAACCTCTACGTGCACATGCTCATGGCAAGTGTGAGGTGCATTCCAGCCCCAGTACCACCTACCTCTCAAATCTAACACTACCTGGTGTGGCTCCTCAGTACAAAACAAACCATAACACAGACATCACATACACTCACGACAAATGCTACATACTCTATAAGTTTTTAGCCAAGAAAATATTCTAAAGAAAACGGTGCGATAAGAGACGCTATCAGGAGACTGCGGCTGGGAACAACCAGCCTGTGAGGCCGAATATATTTATAATACGCTGGTCCACAGCTGATTAAACACATTTACCTAACTTTTATTTTCACATCAGAAAATAAAAAACATTCTTAAATACTTATTTGTTAATATAAAAGTCACAGCAGCGATCAAATAGTCTTAAACAAAAGCCCAAATGTTGTTGTTTTTGTCACTATATAAGAGGATATTCAATAAGGAGTAACCCCTGAACGTCACTGGGTGTAGCCCCAAAAACCAAAAAAGAATTTACAGGCTTCAACAACTCAAGCATTTCATGGATTGATACAGTAATGCGAGCATATCATCCACTTGGACAGAAATCACATCCTGCTCAGGATTGATGGCCCAACTTATTGCTGATTCAACTTATGTCAGGGGATCCTTGTCTGGTGGAACATGTATTTGTCTGGTGGAACGTTCGGACCCACCTAGTTCCTCTATTTCAGCTGAACAGAGGGTCTTTAATTTCTCCATTTTATATATTTATATAACAGGTTATACCTGTTAAGAGACTACATCTAAAGATATATTCAAAGTAGATAGATGATATACATGTCCCTTTTAAGTCTTTAGAAGTTGTCAGGGGGCAGTGTGTAAAGTCCAGGCACAGCTTTGATCTGTGATTTGGCCTTGTGGGGTCTGAAAAACGGCTCCCAGCAGTCCCATATCAGGAAATGTCCTTGAACAGGGAACAAGCAAAGGTACACAGTGAAGGGAGGTGGAGGAAAGGAGGCAATGAGAGTAAATCAATATCAACAGAGTATGGCTTTCTTCTCCGCTGAGAGTCTATCTTTTCACTTTGGGAGTTGGTTGGCAGCTGGTTTGAGTGGGGAGAATGATCTGCTTTGTGAGGAGCCAAGAACTTAGGGTAAAATGGATTAAATGTGGGGTAATAGCGGTAAAAAGCTCTCTGTTTTAAGAACAGAGCTGAAACCTCCGGGCCAGAGCCCTCCCCCTCACTATGAAATACTATTTACACTTTCCACTCTATAACTTCCCCCTAGACAGAGGGTTTTAGCCCAAAGATAAAACCGCAAAATGGACCCACCCTGTCAAGGGCAGGACCCTTTCTGTTCAGCTGAAATAGAGGAACTAGGTGGGTCCGAACGTTCCACCAGACAAATACATTTTCCACCAGACAAGGATCCCCTGACATAAGTCGAATCAGCAATAAGTTGGGCCATCAACCCTGAGCAGGATGTGATTTTTGTTTTTGTTTTTGTTTTTGGGCCACACCCGGCGGTGCTCAGGGGTTACTCCTGGCTGTCTGCTCAGAAATAGCTCCTGGCAGGCACGGGGGACCCTATGGGACACCGGGATTCGAACCAACCACCTTTGGTCCTGGATCGGCTGCTTGCAAGGCAAACGCCGCTGTGCTATCTCTCCGGGCCCAGGATGTGATTTCTGTCCAAGTGGATGATATGCTCGCATTACTGTATCAACCCATGAAATGCTTGAGTTGTTGAAGCCTGTAAATTCTTTGTTTTGTTTGTTTGGTTTTGGTTTTGGGGGGCCATACCCGGTGATGCTCAGAGGTTACTCTTGAGCTCAGAAATGGTTCCTGGCTTGGGGGAGTGTATGGGACACTGAGGAATCAAACTGTGGTCTATCCTAGGTCAGCCGTGTGCAAGGCTCCAGCCCTGAAACCTATAAAGTCCATATAAACTGCTTGCAGGTTTAACTCGGGGTCCTAGTTACCTCCACTGGTTGGATGGTACTGGGCCCTTGGCTAGCCAAATAAACTCCCTTTTGCATCTTGCATTATCAGAGGTGATCTCTGACTCTCAGTGCTGACTGAGGTGGTCTACTGGGACGCTAACCATGTGACGGTGAAAGTGCATTAACTCCATCGCTTGTATTATGTGGTACGTCTTCGCAGTAAAGGGGGCTCGACGCTGCGGGTGTCAAGGGGTTAGTGTCTGCTTTCCTCCCCTGCACTCAGGCTTCAGCTGCAAGCGGCATTCCTTCCAGAAGACGCACAGACACTTCCCTCCATCTTTTGGGGGGGGGGAAGCGCATGTTAAGGGCGATGGATCTTGCCCATCCCTCTAGACGGCGCCTCATAACTCTGTCATGTCCCCATACCCACACCTATGTTACGCCCCTCGCCCTGACTCCACAGCCCCATTGTCACACACTCCCACGTTCTTCATAGAGCCCCAGTGCCAAGTCCCAGTACCCAGCGAAGGTACCCGTCCATTCACACTGCCACACACACTGCATCCCCCACTCCCTTATTCTCTTGCGCATTCTCACACAGTCGCTGTCACTCATCCCACTGTCTCACGTGCTTTTACACTTCCCACGGACACTCACAGCCCCAGTCTCCCATGTTCTCCCCTCCTCACAAAATGCACAGACGCGCTCTCGCAGACACTTTCACACAGGCTCACACTTTCTCACACACCCGTCTCTCACGCGTTCACTGTCACGTACCCACAAGCTGCACGCCTCACACACACACACACACACACGTCCCCACACAATTCCAGGCCAACAGCGGTGCCCACGTCCCCATCGCCACCGACCAACCAACCGACGCCCCGCCCTCGCGCATGTGCTCCGCCCACGTGCCCTCCCGTCGGTCGCAGTGCGCAGGCGCATCCTGCCCGGCTCGCCACTGCGCCTGCGCCCTGGGCCCGCAGCAGCTTCGCGCGAGCCTCCCCGTGGAGCTCAGTCCGGGAAGTGGAGCCGCCCAGGTGAGTGTCGCAGAATGTCGCAGCGGCCCTCAGGGCGCCATGTGATGGCGCCGCCCGCCGCGAGGGCCCCAGAAGCCGCGGCCGAAGGTGGAGCGACGCGGTTCTGAGGGAGCTGCGGCGGTTGGTCCCCCTCGCCCCGCACGGCCGCCATGGGCCCCAACATGGCCGCCGGAGCCGCCGCGTGCGTGCGCCGCCATCTTGAAGCTGGCCCCATTGGCCCTCGGCCGTGGTGGCCGCCTCCCTCGCGCGTCTCGTCTGGGCGCCTTGGCCCCGCCAGCCGGGCGGCCACCCCCGCAGCTGGCCTGGCACGCAGGGGAGCCTCCTGGCAGGCCTCCAGGCGCCACCAGGCTGGACGTCCGCTGCGTCGCAGCCCCCCAAGCCTGTGCCCCGTTTCCACACAGCAGGCGCCCTCAGCCAGGCGCACACCAGCCGCGTGGCTCCACCGGCCTCTCCTGGGACGCCGGCCCCTCGGGCTGCTCCTGGGCCGGGACCGTCGCCCTCGTCCGATGGCCCGCGTCTCGCCCATCCCGCTAGGCCGCTCCTCACAACTCCTGTCAGGCCCCTCAGCCCTCTCCGTTGCCCCTCTTGGCCTTCTCCTGTCGTAGGCCCTACCTGACTTCTCCTGCTTCTCTTGCGCCCCGACCCCACTCTCCACTTGCCTCGGGCCCTCCCAGCTGCTTGACCTGAGCTCAGGCAGGGGCCTCAAACTCAACTTACCTGGCAAAGTCGGGGGATCCTTGAGTGCAGAGTCAGTAGGAAGCCTGGAACGTTGGGGGGTGGACCCAGACAACTCAAACAAAACAAAAAAGATTGCTCTAGGGCAGGGCCACAAAACGTTGTGCGGGGGGCCGCGAGTTTGAGACCCCTGCCTGAGCTTCATTCGGGTCCGCTCCCTAGTCCTAGTACCTCGGCAAGCCCAGGACTGGCGAACCTGCTTTGGCAAGAAGAGACGCTTATGCTGCAGATGTGCAGGGCAGGCAGAAGCAGGTCTTCAATCGACTTTGCTGTCCCCGAGTCGTAGGAAATAGTGATGCAGGAAGAAGGGGGGATCTGAAACGTCTATCTTCGTTTTCTGAAAGTCGAAGTTCAGTTTTGGAACCAACAGCAAAGGGACTTTGAGGAAAAGCGACAGTTCTCGAGATATCCAGGATGATGTTGATGACAAACGGGATGCGTACTTATTTTTAAATTACAGTTGTATGTTGAGATGCCTGTCACTGGTTGAGAGTGAAAGGGAAGCAGGAAGGAAGGCATCTGTATGTGTGTGCAATCTATCTGTCTCTTTTTCCAACATCAAGTTGTACTGTAAAACACAAGCTATCGTTACTGCCATGTTTTGTTTTGTTTTTGTTTTTTTTTTTTTGGCCACACCGGTGGAGCTCAGTGGTTACTCCTGGTACTCCTGGCCGTATACTCCGTCATCGCTCCTGGCTTGGGGGACCATATGGGATGCCGGGGATCCAACCGCGGTCCATCCTATCAGCCTCGTGCAAGGCAAACGCTCTACTGCTGTGGCATGCTCTGGCCCCTACTGTAACGTTTTTAAACAAAGAACTGGGGATTGTTTGTTGTGATTTGGTGAGTTGGAGGGGTGAAAAAGCTGTTAATATTTGAAGTGTTTAAAAAGAGACCAAATGTTTCCTGAAATAATGTCAGTGGCGATAGGTTTCTTGATTTCAAAGTAGGAGGAAATTCCCAGAGAAATAGCCCTGGAACTCATTTGTTCCTGAAATGTTGCTGGGACTTACAGTGATTACAGGCTTCATACAATTATCAGGAAATTATGATTGTGGTCATGTACGTAAGCAATATTTCCTTTATGGAAGTATGGAAGTACGACTTCACTTCATATTACCCTGTAACTCCACTTATGTAACCTTATTTCCCCACAATTGTCTTCACCCAGTGACAGGAAGTATCCATGTGAGCTGTGTGAGGTGTGAGCATACATAGTTGTGCAGTTTAAGAAATGGGGGCTGGGCCTCCTGAGATGGTGGAAGACAACTAAATATAATGAATTTACCTTTTGAAATGAAATTCTTTTCAGATTCCTCAGATTATTTCATTCTAATATGTCGGAGTTAGTCTTTCTTCCCTTATGCCATTTCCGAACTACTTCTAGCTCAGGCCTTTGGGTTTCCAGACCTGGAAGTGTAACTAAGACACATCATAGGGAAAGATGGGGTATTTAGGCCTTTGTATGAGATGAGCCAATTTTTCTTGCTTCAGATGACTTTTGCCATCCTATCCAGTACTAACTGTGCAAGCCATTTGTTAGAATCTTGATGTTTCTTTTTCTGTATCATCTCTTCATCTGATATTGTTGTTTATCATCTTCTGTAACAGTGTGTCCTGGAGCAGTCTGCCTTGTATAGTGTCACCATTCTACAAGGCACTAAGCTGCAAAGATGCTAAACATAGCAGAGGTTTGGACTGTCTTAAGAAATCCCCAGTTCTTCTGTGCAAATGATGAAGAGAAGAACCCACAAGTAATCTAGAGGCTCCAAAATTTTCTCATCACAACTTTTCTAAAGCATTTTCAGTTCCTTTCAGTTACAGGGCCCCCCCAGTCTGTGGATCAAATCCAGGAGCTCTGCTGACTGTGGCTGCAGCCAGAAATCCTCACCAAGGAGCAGATCATAGAGCAACTGGTGATGGAGCAGTTTCTCAACTCCCTGCCTCAGCACGTTCGTGAGTTGGTTAGATCGAAACTACCCAAGAACAGCAAGGAGAATGGAATCCTGATGGTAGACTTGATCAAAGCATGTGCGATTGAAGGTGAGAGGAAGGAAACAATGGCTGTTATACTTACTGATAATTTTCTGTTTCTGACATACAATGGAAGCTGCATTAGAAGTCTTTAAAGAATGAACCAGTTTGATAAGCCTAATTTTGGGTGAGATAGAAGAAATATGGGATGTCGCATTTTCTGTTCATTATTTCTCTGAGAGAACCCCTTCTCTAATATTGTCCTCAAATCCTACATTTTAAAAAATTCATTCTAAACTTTAGTATTAATGTCATACAACACCAGTCCTTCAAAAAATAGTTTATAAAATGTGGGAATTAGGGGGCTTGCACATGTTTTTCTTCACCCTCTAAACCAGTTATTTTCTGTCATGCACCCCTAGGAAAAAGAAAACATTTTTTCATGCCCCTCCCAGCACGACTGTAAATAGTATCTTTATTAAAAAAAAACTTTAACCTGCAAAACAAAAATATATAAATAATTTGAGCTGATTTTTTAATCAGAGGTGATGTCTGGACTAATGGCTACAAGAGCACGTTTTGCAATGCATAGCTTTTCGAAGCAGGGTTTGAAGCAGGACACAGCAACTCTCAGCTCCAGAGACATAAACATGGGGCTTAGCTTGTTATGACAGTGTTTGCCGAGGTCAAACCCTTGCACCCCCTATTTGAGAAGCATTGCTTTAGACTCAGCCTCCTAATGCCAAGAGGCATGGAAATTTATCTATGCCAAAATGTTATTAATCGGGGCTGGGAAGGTGGCGCTAGAGGTAAGGTGTCTGCCTTGCAAGTGGACGGACCACGGTTCGATCCCCCGGTGTCCCATATGGTCCCCCCAAGCCAGGAGCGATTTCTGACTGCATAGCCAGGAGTAACCCCTGAGCGTCAAATGGGTGTGGCCCAAAAACCAAAAAAAAAATGTTATTAATCTTAAAAACTTGAGTTACTAGATTTGAACTAAGGAAATTTTAGTGACGAGGGAAGAGAGTAATGCATTTTTTAAACTTTATTTATTTATATTGATTGATTGGTTTTTGGGCCACTCCTGGCTGGGGGACCATATGGGTTGCCAGGATTCAAACTGGGTCCCTCCTGGGTCGGCCGCATGCAAGGCAAATGTCCCACCGCCGTGCCATCTCTCCGGCCCAAGAAAGTAATTCATAGTCCTTTGAATAAAAATGATACTGCAGATGGGCCGGAGCTATAGCACAGCAGTAGGACATTTGCCTTGCATGTAGCCGACCTGGGACGAACTTGGGTTCTATCCCTGGCATCCCATATGGTCCCCCAAGCCTGCCAGGAGTGATTTTTGAGTGCAGAACCAGAAATAACCCCTGAGCACCATCGGGTGTGGCCCAAAAAACAAAAAAAAATGATACTGCAAACAGCATTGTTTGAGTATATCTATGTATATACAGTAATCTTTATCTACATACAGATATATATGCACAAAATATATATAACAGTAAGGCAGAAAGATGAGAGAACAACAAATATGAATCAAAGCCCATAGTTCTTTCTGGAGAGAAGACAAATTTATGATAGATTTAAATATCTTGGAAGTGGGTAGTGAGTTCAGAGCTCTTAACTACACTTTAAAATGAAAATTAATAGGATATCTTAGCTTAATGGACTGAAGGGCTATGTTCAACCTCCTGGTATCACTTGATTCCTTGAGTACTACTTGGATTGACTTCAAACATTCTGCCAGAAATACCACCCAAGTAATGCTGAATAAGTCCTCCTCCCAATCGCCCAAATAAACAAATGAGTAAAAAACAAGATGGTCATGTATAAATCAATGTCAATAGCATAAATTAAAGAGTCTGAATAATCTAGTTCTAGTTCTTTTTTTTTTAATTTTGTTGCTCTTACATAGAATCTATTTATTTATTTATTTATTTATTTATTTTGGATTTTTGGGCCACACCCAGTGACTCCCAGGGGTTAATCCTGGCTATGCGCTCAGAAATCGCTCCTGGCTTGGGGAACCATATGGGACACTGGGGATCGAACTGAGGTCCATCCTGAGTCAGCCGAGTGCAAGGCAAATGCCATCCACTGCACCATTGCTTTGGCCCCCTAACTCAATACTTTTGAAATAGGTCTTTCTTTTATTCTATAGATAGGAGGCACATGAGGTTAAGGATTTTACCTCTGGTATAACAGTTAGTAATTGATCATCAGAACTGGGTAGCTGACTTCAGCAACTGTGCTCTCATTGTAGTAGTCTTCTGCCTCAGTAGTTCTAGAGGGGTTGAAAACTTAGTCAATGGCTCAGAGCTATTAATAGAGATGTGTAGAAAAACAGCCCTTAGGATGGCCTTGGATGGTGGATGGAGGCCTTTGACCTTAGGCCCCGGCCACGTGGCTCAATCCCCCATTAACTGGCGGGTCTGGGTTCAGGAAAGCGAGGGGTATTGAACTCACTCACAGGCAGGCTTCCAGAGAGATAACATCTTTATTGCCCTGGCCAACAGATGTGGCTGCTAACCATCTATGCATGCCATTCTTAGCTAGCCCTGCATCTTCTTTCATCCATGTCTCCTCCAACCTCCATCCTGGCAAGAGACCAAAAGCCCTTAATCCCCTGGGTCAAAGGCTTTATATAACCTTCCCAAGACCACTCCCAGGAATGGGAGGGTCTTGCATTACATAATTAAGGATGGGGCTGGATGGCGGTGGATGGCAATGGATTTCTTTCTGCCATTCCAGGCCACGTGGCTCAGCAGCCCCATCTAGCCAGCGAGTTCCAGGCCCAGGTAATCGGCGTAATCACTCACTCACAGGCAGGCGTCAGGAAGCAACAACTTTATTCATGCCCTATCCACCACATGTGTGTGGCCTACTCATAACCTTTCAAGCATTCAGTCATTCTTAACTCACTTCAGCCATCTTCAGGGCCAAAGGAAACGGCCAAAAAGCCCCGAATTCCCTCAGTCCCAGCCTTATCTAACTTTTCCAAGACCCCTCCCAGGAATGGGAGGGTCTTGCAGGTAAGGTTACACCTAATATTCAGTTCCCAAGACCCCTCCCAGAAATGGGTGGGTCTCAGGTACACTACAGGAGGGGTCTTGCAGGTAAGGTTACAAGTAATATCTGGTTCCCAAGACCCCTCCCAGGAATGAACGGGTCTCAGGTAGATACACCTAAATCCAGGGTGGAGTCACAGAGATGGACTTCAGAGGAAAAGAAAGAGAATACCCAGGAACAGGAGCAGTAGTATAAAAGGTAGTATGTTTGCCTTGCATGTGGCCAACTTTGGTTCAATCCTTGGCGACCCATATTGTCCCCTGTACATGCTAGGAGTGAGCAATGAGCCAGTAATAAGCCCTGAACACAACTGGGTGTGCCCCTCCCCCAAAGAAAATGCCCTAGGATAGAATAAATAAATGTGCTAAGGTTCAAGTTTCTCTAGAAAAGAAGGCTGTTGCCTTCTAGATCAGTGAATAAAAATAAATGTATGAGAGGTTTAATAACTCAAGTTACCATTATTTTTTTTTGTCAGCGAGGTTGGAAACCTCTGATATAATAGGAATTTGCGCTTTATTTAGAAAGTGGGGAGATCTTGAAATGACCAGAATGTTCTTCAGGAACATGCTTTGTTGAGCTAGTCTTTTTCTTAGGAAATGTAGGACTTCTGCTAATTCTCTTGATAGGATGGTGAATTCTGAGGGAAGCAGCCTGGACTCACCTGGCCATTCCTTTCTCTCTCTAGATTTCCCTATTCAGAACTTTACCCTTTCAGAAAACAGTAATATCCAGGAAGATGAAAGGGAGAGCACCAAGATGGCTGCAACTCTGCCTCCTGCCACATCCCCTGTGAGTTGGGTTGTCTTCTGACATGGGACCTTTACCGTCTTGATTTTTAGATCTTCTCAATCTAATTAAACTATGTCCTTATGTTTTTGACCATTCCCTAATTACCCTATTCTTTCTTCTGGATCTTGCTTTATTTTTCTGTTACATTTAACACTATCCCATATAAGATGGATATTTTCCTTTTGACTTGAATGAATCTTTGTTTAGTATCCCATTTTATCTCAACTCTTGGCTATTGAAACCCTCCCTCCTTTGGCTTGCTCTATTATGCTTGTTTTTATGTCTATAGTAAAGGATAATTACTATATGAGTATGAAACTCTTGTGCTCCTTATTCTTGTTTGAGCACATTTTGCAATATAAATGATAATTGTGAAATTCATTTTCTCTGTGTCCTTTAGAATCAGAAAAAAATTATTTGGGGAGACAATTAGGAAAAAATGTCTTAGGACCTCTGAAAGAAAAATTATGGGGTAAGAGGATGAGAAATACTGTATAGAAGATCTCCTAAGAATAGTTTTCTGTCCCTACAGAATCCATGTCAAGGGCTCCAGTCAGGTAACAGGAACAGGAATTCATGAATGGGTGGGTCTAACAGACTGCAGAGAGCCTGCTCCATCTAAGTAAGGGACAGTTGACTCCAGTTCACTCTGGTCCCCAAACCTTATGATTCGTTTTCCTTCCCATCCTTTCCCTTCCCCTTCTTTCCACTTCCCAGCCCAAAAGAGGCTGGGAAGATAGATAGTACAGTAGGAAGGTCACTTCCCTTGCAGGTTTGGTCCCCAGGACCACATATGATCTGAACCCTCCAGGAATGCTCCCTGATCACAGAGCCAGAAATAACCTCAGTGCACCATTGGATGTGTCCAAATCCCCACCCCAAAAGAAAGAAAACCAAAATCCCAAATCCAGTTAATAATATGAAACACCTGCATTTGGGAGCATTGGTAACTAATAGGAATTTTTTTTTTTTTTTGGTTTTTGGGCCACACCCGGCAGTGCTCAGGGGTTACTCCTGGCTGTTTGCTCAGAAATAGCTCCTGGCAGGCACGGGGGACCCTATGGGACACCGGGATTCAAACCAACCACCTTTGGTCCTGGATCGGCTGCTTGCAAGGCAAACACCACTGTGCTATCTCTTCGGGCCCCTCTCCTGTACTTCTTAAGGAGGCCTTGTAGGTTCATGTTTTATATAAGATTTAATAGGCCCCAATGAGACTTCCTGTTATTTTTTGTCAATTGAATAAGTATAGTATGTTGTCATTTTGATATGCATTTCTGTGTTTACTAAGAAGATAGACATGATTCTGTTTATCATCTCTTCGAGTTTTATAGATGACGCATGAATCTTAGTTGATTCAGACCTTTTTGTTTCTGATTTTTGCAGGGCTTAAGCCTGACTCTGCTTAGGAATCACTTCTGGTGGTACTTTAGGGGACCATCATTGGGACTGATTCTGGATCAGCCAGAAGCTGTACTGTCTGTGTCTCTGTTTCCTTTGAAAGTGGCATCAAAGACTTTCTCCTCCAGCCCAAATCTCTAGTAGTAGGTAGTTTGAACTATTTCAGGAACAATGCTGCTTCTCATAGGCTGCAAGACAAAGATGCATTGCTGGATCTCTGGATCCTCTAGATTTGATTACTTGGAGGTTTTCTGCCAGTGAACATTTACTTTTATGTTCATTCCTTTTATCTTTTGTTTTGGGGTGCTACATCCAACAGTTCTTTTTTTTTTCTGCCTAAGCCTAGGAATCAATTTATTAAGACTGTAACATGCTGATCAGAAATACTTAATCAGCGACACATTCTTTGTTTACAATTGTTGATAGTATGAGCATATCCACTACATTCAGGGGGAAGGAAATATTGTGGATGACAAATATACAGAGATAAAGTTTATTAGTGAATAAGGCAAAATATAAAGGTATTTCCTTTCGATTTCTCATACATGTCATGCTGTTGTGTTGGCTGATTAGTTATTTGTAGATGAAGATATGTGACTGTTCATTAGACATTTTTGCTTCAAACATAGGGATTCTCCAGTGTGACCTCTGGAATTTAGTCTGAAGCGTCTCTGAAACTCTCTGCAATCATGAGGTATCTCTCCAATATGTCTTCTCGAGTATGATGAGACTGAACCTCTCACTCCCCGCAAACATCTGGTTTCTCCTCTTGTGTGTGATGATACCTCACCTATCTGTGAAGCCTCGCCCAAACTCCCCACAAACATGGGGCTTCTCTCCTCTGTGTCCTCTGGTGTTGGATGAGACATGACGTTATCTCTGAAACCTCGCCCACACTCCCGACAAGCATGGGGCTTCTCTCCTGTGTGTATCTTTTGGTGTGTGATAAGACGTGCCTTGCGACGAAAGCCTCGCCCACATTTCCCACAAACATGGGCTTCTCCCCTGAATGTGTCCTCTGGTGTTTGATGAGACTTGACCTCTGACTGAAGCCTCAGCCACACTCCCCACAAACATGGGGCTTCTCTCCTGTGTGTATCCTTTGGTGTCTGATGAGACCTGACATATCTCTGAAACCTCGCCCACACTCCCGAAAAACATGGGGCTTCTCTCCTATGTGTATCCTTTGGTGTGTGATAAGATGTGACCTGCAACTAACGCATCGCCCACATGGGGCTTCTCTCCTGTGTGTATTCTTCAGTGTGTGATGAGACTTGACCTACGATTAAAGCCTCGCCCACATTCCCTACAAACATGGGGCTTCTCCCCTGTATGTGTCCTATGGTTTTTGATAAGACTTAAGCTATCTCTGAAGCTTCGCTCACACTCCCCACAAACATGGGGCATCTCTCCTGTATGTGTACTCTGGTGTGCGATGAGATTTGACATCTGACTATAGCCTCGCCCACATTCCCTACAAATATGGGGCTTCTCTCCTGTGTGTGTCCTCTGGTGTGTGATGAGACCTGAGCTATCCTCCAACCAGGAGATCAGCAAAGGTTTCACCTTGCAATGCCCTAAGGCCCGTAGATGCTCGTAGGTCTCCAGCATCACGTCCCTATAGAGCTTCCTCTGAGAGGCGTCCAGAAATGGCCACTCCTTGGGTCAAAACCTTGCCCACAATCCCCACAAACATGGGGATTCTCTGTATGTATCCTTTGGTGTGTGATGAGACTTGACCTCTGAGTAAATCCTCGCCCACATTCCTTACAAACATGGGGCATCTCTCCTGTATGTGTACTCTGGTGTGCGATGAGATTTGACCTCTGACTAAAGCCTCGTCCACATTCCCTACAAACATGGGGCTTCTCTCCTGTGTGTGTCCTCTGGTGTTTGGCAAGATTTGACTTGTGACTAAAGCCTCGCCCACACTCCCCACAAACATGGGGCTTCTCTCCTGTGTGTGTCCTCTGGTGTGTGATGAGACCTGAGCTATCTCTGAAGCCTTGCCCACACTCCCCACAAACATGAGGCTTCTCTGTATGTATCCTTTGGTGTGTGATGAGACTTGACCTCTGAGTAAATCCTCGCCCACATTTCCTACAAACATGAGGCTTCTCTCCTGTATGTGTCCTCTTGTGTCTGATGAGATTTGACTTCTGACTAAAGCCACGCCCACATTCCCTATAAATATGGGGCTTCTCTCCTGTGTGTATTCTTTGGTGTGTTATGAGAATTGACCTATGACTGAAGCCTCGCCCACATTCCCTACAAACATGGGGCATCTCTCCTGTATGTGTACTCTGGTGTGCGATGAGATTTGACCTCAGACTAAAGCCTCGCCCACATTCCCTACAAACATGGGGCTTCTCTCCTGTGTGTGTCCTCTGGTGTTTGGCGAGATTTGACCTCTGACTAAAGCCTCACCCACACTCCCCACAAACATGGGGCTTCTCTCCTGTGTGTGTCCTCTGGTGTGTGATGAGACCTGAGCTATCTCTGAAGCCTCGCCCACACTCCCCACAAACATGGGGCTTCTCTCCTCTGTGTATCCTTTGGTGTATGATGAGATTTGACCTATGACTGAAGCCTCGCCCACATTCCCTACAAACATGGGACTTCTCTACATTGTGTGTCTTCTGCTGTGTGATAAGTTTTAACTTTTGACTAAAGCCTTGCCCACACTCCCTCAAAACATGAGGCTTCTCTTCTGTGTGTGTCTTCTGGTGTATCACATTGGATACAAGAGTGAAATCTTTTCTAGGCCTCACATTCTTTTCTCTTAAAAATCTTTTTATTCCTAATCCTTGACCTACTTTACCTGTGTCCTCTGGATTTAATATATGCCAGGTGTTATTTTTTTCCACATTTGAATTCTCATGTTTATTAGAGCTCCCAATTTGACTGTAACATAATCTAGATAAGGCTGTTGAAATATTTTTATCTAAAGGTATGGAGCTTTCTTTGTGCTTTTGACTGTCAAGTATGTCATTTCTAGTTTTGTCATTGTAAGTATTAGAAGGTTTTTGCCATTGGTTCTGATGAAGCTTGCTCTCTTGGCAATGCTCCTGGGACTATCCAAGAGGGATGAATTGGGTTCATGTGATGATTAAGGAAGTTCTGATTGGAGAAAGTCCGTGACCAGAAGGGACATGGGTAGATTTTTGGCTTTGGTTCTGCAAACATGCCTCTTGGCAGCCTCTCCAGGATTCCATCCTCCAACCAGGAGATCAGCAAAGGTTTCACCTTGCAATGCCCCAAGGTCCGTAGATGCTCGTAGGTCTCCAGCATCACGTCCCTATAGAGCTTCCTCTGAGAGGCGTCCAGAAATGGCCACTCCTTGGGCGAAAACCTTATGACCACATCAGGGAAAGTCACTGTGTCCTGGGGACAGGACATCACACTTTGAGACTCCATCGTCATGGCCTGGATTATTTCAAAGAGCAGCAGCAAGGCACCTGGCACAATTCCTAGATCAATATCAGAGCCTGGCGAACCGCAGTCCGGGACGCTCAGCGGCGCCCCAAGACGGACGGTGGAGTGAACATCGTCCTTCCAGAACCCCTGCGCCCGAGAGGAACCCCGGAATTATTCAGTCTGGGCAGCGATAGCAGCGGATGGCGACGGATGGCGCTTCTCCCCTCATGGTACCGCCACGGAGAGAGGAAGATGGCGGTTGCGTGTCCATCCAACAGTTCTTATGGCTTAATCCTGCCTCTGCACTCAGGGACCATTCTCATCAGGGAGGATGGGGGACCATATGAGGAACAAGGTATGCGCTCTACCCACTGTACACTCTATTCAACCTCTTCATTTCTTTTTAATTGTCCTTTTCACCCCCTTCCTGAGGCAATTTCTGTACTTTGACCACTCAGAAGTATTTCTGTTTTTTAGGAGTTGTTGACTTTTGAGGACGTGGCTGTGAACTTCAGCTCAGAGGAATTAAAGTGCTTCAGTGCTTCACAGAGAAACCTATACCGGGAGGTGATGCTAGAGAACTACAGGAATCTGGTCTTTGTAGGTGAGTTGGCCTTCTGCGTCTGCCAGCCTAGTGGTTTCTGTGTTGTTAAGTCTGAACCTAGATCAGAAACAGTATCTTTATATCCATCTAACTCTTAGAACACAGCTAATATTTATGAATTGCTTAGTTTTTGTCAGACAACACATAGTATGTTTTACTTCCTTTCACCTTAGGTTTTACAGATGAGGAAACATGACTGCAGCTGGGCTTCAGTCACTAAATGAATACACCCCTATTCCCACCATCAGTGCTCCCTATCTCCCTTCTCCCATACCCCATGCCTGTATTCAAAACAGGCATTTTACTTCTCTCATTCATTAACATTGTGATGGTAGTTGATAGTGTATTATTTCTCTAACTGCACTCACCCCTCTTTGAGGTAAGTTACATGTCGTGAGCCAGTCCTTCCAACCTTCATCTCTGGGGATTATTTTAAGAATGTCTTTAATTTTTCTTAAAACCCATAGATGAGTGATACTATTCTGTGTCTATCTCTCTCCCTCTGACTTATTTTACTGAGCATAATAGTTTGTATGTCCATCCATGTATAGAAAAATATACATCTCTCCTGACAGCTACATAATATTCCATTGTTGTATATGTACCACAATTTCTTTAGCCATTTATTTGTTGAAGGGCATCTTGGTTATTTCCAGAGTCTTGCTATTGTAAATAGTGCTGTGATGAATAAAGGTGTGAGGAAGGGATTTTTATTGCATTTTTGGTGTTCCTAGGGAATATCCCTAGAAGTGGGTATAGCTGGATCAAATGATTTGCATCTCCCTGATAATTAGTGATGTGGAACATTTTTTCATGTGCCTTTTGGCCATTTGTATTTCTTCTTGGAGAAATTATCTGTTAATTTCTTCTCCCCATTTTTTTGATGGGGTTAGATTTTTTTTCTTGTTAAGTTCTGTCAGTAACTTATATATCTTAGATATTAGCCCTTGTCTGATGGGTGTTGGGTGAATAATTTCTCTCATTCTGTGGGTGGCTTTTGTATCCTAGGCACTACTTTTTTTATTTTTTGAGGTGCAGAAGCTTCTCAGTTTAATACAGTCCCATCTGTTTATCTCTGTTTCCACTTGTATGGAGAGTGCTGTTTCTGCCTTGAAGATTCCTTTCGTCTCCATGTCATGCAGTGTTTTTACGTACGTGTTGTTCGATATACCTTCTGGTTTCAGGTCTGATATCCAGATCCTTAATCCATTTGGATTTGACCTTTGTGCATGTTGTTAGATGGAGGTCTGAGTTCGCTTTTTTGCAAGCAGCTGACCAGTTGCCCCAACACCACTTGTTGAAGAGGCTCCGTTTTGCATTTCTTGCCCCTTTATCAAAGATTAATTGATTGTATGTCTGGGGAACATTTTCTGAAACTCAAGTCTATTACACTGGTCTGAGGGTCTGTCTTTATTCCAATAACATGCTGTTTTCATGATTATAGCGTTGTGGTACAGTTTTGGGAAAGGTGATGTCTCCCAACCCCATTCCCAAAAGTTGCGCTAGCTATTCGTGGGTGTTTATTGTTCAAAATGAAGTTCAGAAGTGTTTGATTCACTTCTTTGAAGAATGTCCTGGGTATCTTTAGAGGGGATTGCATTAAATCTGTACAATGCTTTGGGGAGTATTGCCATTTTAATTATGTTAATCCTGCCAATTCATGAGCAGGGTATGTGTCTCAATTTCCTTGTGTCTTCTTTTGTTTCTTGAAGCAGTGTTTTGTAGTTTTCTTTATGTAGGTCCTTAATGTCTTTAGTTAAGTTGACTCCAAGATATTTGAGTTTGTGTGACACTAATGTGG
The DNA here is from genome assembly GCF_024139225.1 of Suncus etruscus. Classification (NCBI taxonomy): domain Eukaryota; kingdom Metazoa; phylum Chordata; class Mammalia; order Eulipotyphla; family Soricidae; genus Suncus; species Suncus etruscus. The sequence continues at coordinate 97,463,872 of NC_064861.1, forward strand.
ACGGGGTTGTTTTTTTTAATGTCCATTTCTTTTCTATCATTATTGTAGAAGAAGGCCATTGATTTTTTTGTGCATTAATTTTGTAGCCTGTCACTTTGCTATATGAATTTATTGTTTCTAGAAGCTTTTTGGTAGAATCTTTAGGGGTTTCTAGATAAATTACATCATCTGCAAACAGTGAGAGCTTGACTTCTTTCTTTCCTATCTGGATGCCCTGGATATCTTTTTCTTGCCTAATCGCTATGGCAAAAACCTTCAGCACTATGTTGAGTAGGAGTGGTGAGAGAGGGCAGCCTTGTCTTGTACCATATTTTAGAGGAAAAGCTTTTAATTTATCACCATTAATAATAATATTTGCCATTGGCTGTGGTAAATGGCCTTGACTATATTGAGAAAAGTTCCTTCCATTCCCATCTTGATGAGAATTTTTTTTATCAAGAATAGGTGTGGGACCTTATCAAATGCTTTCTCTGCATCTATTGACATGATCATATGGTTTTTATTTCTCTTTTTGTTGATATGGTGTATTATTTACTCATGTTAAATCATCCTTGCATTCCTGGAATGAATCCTACTTGGTCGTGGTGTATGATCTTCTTGAGGAGACATTGGATCCTATTTGCCAGAATTTTGTTGAGGATCTTTGCATCTGTGTTCATAAGGGATATTGGTCTGTAGTTTTCTTTTCTTGAAACATCTCTGTCTGGTTTTTGGTATCAGGGTGATGTTAGCTTCATAAAAACTATTAGGGAGTGTTCCTGATTTTTCAATTTCATAAAAGAGCCTGAAAAGCGTTGGTAGTAGTTTGTCTAGAAAGGTTTGAAAGAATTCGTTAGTGAATCCATCTTGGCTTGAGCTATTGTTTTTGGGAAGACTTTAGATTACTCTCTTAATTTCCTCATTAGTGATGGATCTACTTAGATATGCTAGATAATCCTGGTTTAACCGTGGAAGGTTGTAGGAGTCCAAGAATGTATTAATTTCTGCCTGGTTCTCGTGTTTTGTGGCATAGAGCTTCTCAAAGTAGTCTCTGATTACCTTTTCAATCTCTGCAGTATCTGTAGTGATCTCACCCTTTTGATTTCTAGTCCGATTTATTATGCTTCTCTATTTATTTGTGAGTTTTGTTGGTAGTTTATCAATCTTGTCTTTTTTTTCCAAAGAACCAACTTTTGCTTTTGTTCATCTTTTGAATTTTTTTATTTCCATTTCATTGATTTCTGCTCTAAGCTTTATTATTTCCTTCTGCCTATCTATTTTTGGCTTCTTTTGCTGGCAATTTTCTAATTTTAAATGTTTTATTAAGCTATTTGTGTAGGTCCCTTCTTCCTTTCTGATACGTGCTTGTAAAGCTATGAATTTTCCTCTTAGTACTGCTTTTGTTGTGTCCCATAAATTCTGATAGCTTGTGTCTTCATTGTTTCCAGAAATATTTTGATTTCCTCTTTGATTTCATCTCTGACACACTGGTTGTTCACCAGTGTGCTGTTTAATTTCCAGGTGTTAAAGTTTTTCTTCGATGACACTTTGTAGTTCACTTCTAATTGTGATCTGAGACGGTAGACTGTACAATTTCTATCCTCTTGACTTTATGGAGATATGTTTTATGGCCCAGCATGTGGTCTATCCTGGAGAATGACCCATGTGCATTGGAGAAGAATGTGTTCCAGGTTTCTGGGGATGGAATGCCCTATATATATTTACTAGCCCACTTTCTTCCATGTCTCTTTTCAGAGCTAGTATATTCTTGTTGGGTTTCACCTGGTTGAACTATCAAGGGGTTCCAGGGCAGTGTTGAGGTCTCCTACTATTATTGCTATTGATATCTTCTTTCAGATTTGTCAACAACTGTATTAAATATTTTGCTGGTCCCTCATAGGGTGTGTATATGTTTAGGAGAGTGATTTATTCCTGCTGTAAATATCCTTATTTAGTACATAATGACCATCTTTGTCCCTTATAACTTTTCCGAGTCTAAAGTTTGTGTCATCTGATATGGCCACTCCAGCTTTTGTTTTGTTTTGTTTTTGTTTTTGATCACACCCAGCGGTGCTCAGGGGTTACTCCTGGCTCTATGCTCAGAAATCACTCCTGGCATGCTTGGGGGACCATATGAGATGCCGGGATTCGAACCACTATCCTTCTGCATGCAAGGCAAATGCTTTACCTCCATGCTCTCTCTCCAGCCCCTAACACTCCAGCTTTTTTAAGGAAGTTGTTTGTTTGGATGATTTTCCTCTAGCCTTTTATTTTGAGTCTGCTTGTTCTGAATATTTAGATGTGTTTCTTGTAAACAGCAGAATGTTGGCTTCAGCTTTTTTTTATCCATTTTACCACTCTTTGTCTCTTAACTGGTACATTTAGTCCATTGACATTGAGAGAGATTAATAATCATGGGATTTGATGTCATCTTTGTATAGAAGTTTATTGTGTCTGTTGGTCTGTCTTGTCTTAAAGAAGACATTTCAGTTTTTCTTTTAAGACTGATTTTGAGTCTGAGCTGCTGTTTATCCATGAAACTATACTTTCTTCAAACCTGAAAGTGAGTCTGGATAGGTGCAGTGTTCATTTCATTGCATTCTGTCACTATATCCCACCACTTGCTTCTGGCCTTGAGGGTTTCTTCTGACAGGTCTGCTGTAAATCTTAAGGATGCTCCTTTGAATGTAATTTCCCCTTTTTGATCTTGTTGCTTTCAGTATTCTATCCCTATCTGTGGGATTTGTCATTGTGACACATTAGGATGTGTCACATCCTAATTAGGGTGCTTTTCTTTGGGTCTCTTTTAGCTCGTACTCTTCAGGCATGTAGGATTTGGTTGCATGCCATCTTTAGCTCGGGAGTTTCTCTGTAATGATGCCCTTAACTATTGATTCTACCTGGGGACTTTCCTCCTGAGTCTCTGAGACTCCAATGATTCTTAACATTTTTTTCTGGTGAACTTGTCAAGGACTTCTATTTTTATCTGTTCATATTTTTGAGTATTTTTCCATTTGTTTGATCATTTGCTTTAAGGTTCTTTTTCAGTCTCTTCTGCTGTATGGAGTTGCATCTCATCTTCCAGTTTGCTGATTCTGTCCTCAGCTGCTCTTACTCTGTTGGAGAGGCTTTCCATTTTAATTTCATCTACTGGGGTTCTCAGCTCTGTTATTTCACTTTGGAGTTTTCTGATTTCTATCTTTGTGCTCTGTTCAACTTGATCTATTCTTTCTTTGAGTTCTGTGAGCATCCTCCATTTTACTACTCTAAACTCCTTGTCTGAGAGCTAATTATGTGGTTGGTTCTTTCTGAGTCATCAGAGCTGCCATCTTCATTCTCTATGCATGCTGTTGTCCTGCGTTGTTTCCTCGTTGACACACTTGTAGTGTGGCTTTTACTGCATGTTGTGGTGGGGTTCGTGGACTAGGAGATGCATGCGGCTGTGTAGGGAAGTGGAACTGTTGCACTCCTCCCTGCTTCTCTGTTTCAGGGCTGGTGAACCTTGATGGGATTGAGTTCCCTGAGGTCTTCCTTCGCAGCCTCATGCAGAGGGTCAGGAAGCCAAGAGTGGAGGAATGCAGAGGAATGCTTTTAAAAGCACCGGGAAGGATTCTGGTACCATCCTATGGGCTGGGACTGTCTACCTGGCCAGTGAACCTTGATGGGATTAAGTTCACTGGGGTTTTCCTTAGCAGCCTCACGCAGGAGATCAGGAAGCCAAAATTTTTTTTATTTTTAAGTATATTTTTTATTCAAGTAACATGATTATAGTTGGGTTACAGTCATAACCAGAACACCCCCTTCACCAGTGCAACATTACCCCTCCCCCTTCCTATCCCCTGCCTGTATTTGAAACAGGCATTCTACTACAGTTATTTGTTTTTTTTTTTTTTTTTGGTTTTTGGGCCACACCCATTTCACGCTCAGGGGTTACTCCTGGCTATGCGCTCAGAAGTCGCTCCTGGCTTGGGGGACCATATGGGACACCGGGGGATCGAACCGCGGTCCGTCCTAGGCTAGTGCTGGCAAGGCAGACACCTTACCTTTAGCGCCACCGCCCGGCCCCACAGTTATTTGTTTTTAAGTTCAGTAAGTTGTATTTTTTTCTTTAAAGGATAAGAGTAAAAAAAATATAGTAAAGGTGTGATAGTGGCAATCGACATTGTTTGCATAGGTCCAGAAAAATGGGGAAAATGGAAAAAATTCTTGACCTGATTACAAAAAGGCCTCACCCCAGAAGTTTATTGGCATAAGACCGACTCTGGGTTCCAGGCATACCAGTCCGTCCAACCTGAGTCATTCTCCATGGTCCCGGTGAAACTTTTTCACACTTTAGCTATTGTTGGTATCAGATTCTTATATTTAAAGACTTTGGATTCTGTGCATTTCTTTCATCGATGTCAGGCTGATGTGGAGCATCCTCTAGTTTCAGCATACCATTAAATGCGGAGCGATCCACCCTACATGCAGACTGTTGCTGAGTCACCTGGGTGTTGGGAGCACTCTTTGGAGTAAGTCACTGCCAAAGCAGTGGTAGGTCTTCCTTGGTAGAGGCTTGGATCCTGGTAATTTTATAGACAATTGTGGTTGTTTCCATAGATGGTATCCATTGTTCAGGTGTGTGTGGGTGATGCCCATTCTTCTGAGGCCTAAGCCAAATCATTATGCCAATGTTCAGGGTAAGAGGCCTAATTACATTACCAAATTTGTGTTCCCATCTCTATTAGATAAGAACTTGTTTGCATATGTATTACTTTCCCATTTTAATGTGCCTATTCAAAAGAGAAGCAATGCCACAAGATATTGTTGGTACATCTGGGGGCTAACGAATAAAGTCCAACATTCCCCGTAACTTGGTTCAAACATGAAATCTCTACAGAGATTCTCTTCTAACAGTATTGCTTATAAAACAGATCTCAAAGGAGGAAAAGCAAACAATCAAATAACAAATTCAGTGGGCAAAATTGTCACTATATGAGGATGTTTGAAAAGAGTTATAGATGTTAAGGGAATACATCTGAGATATACAAAGGAGATACATGTGTCCCAATATTTACTGTGCCTGTGCAGGAGGGAGGAAAAAAGAAAGAAAAAGGCAAAAAGCACAATTTTTTTTATTTATTTATCTAGTTTTTGCCGATTTATTTGTTTTGGTGTGGTTAACGAAGTTGTTGTCTTTTCTTTTCTTCCTTTATGTGCTCTGCCAGGTTTTTTATCTCAAGACCATGGCCTTTAAGTAGTGCTTATCTTTATTGTTGAAGTGTTCACTGGATGTTTTATTTAACACTTCTTTTTGTACTGTTGTGGTGTTCTACCTCGAGAGCTTCCAGAAGGACTCTGCCCATTTTCGGCGTATTTGATTTTTCCCCCCAGTTTATTACTTTTCTCTTCTTCAGACAAAACCACATAACTTGAACACTCTAGTCCCGCCTCCCAAATAGAGCGGGAAATAAGGGAGGTACCAAGACCAAACAGGTGTAGGACTACTAAAGTAGTTAGCTAGGCACAGAGGGGACCACTTATTCTGGCAGCCCTGGGGGTGAGGGAGGAGGATATGGGAGGTAGGACGGGAACGGAGGTGGAGGGAGGACAATTTGGTGATGGGAATTCCCCTGATTTTATGTTAATATGTACCTAAAATATTATTGTCAATGCTATGTAGGCTACTATGATTAAAATAAAATTATATTAAAAAAAAAGAAATAGTCAAGAGGGAGGGGTGGTGTTTCCGAGACACCACTTTGGTCTGTGATCTGGACAAGAGAAGAGCACATGGAGCCATGTCCTCCCCTTGTTGCCTGCTGAAGAGGAAGCCAAAATTTTAAACATTTTGTCTAAAACCACACGACTCTCATGACAGATGGAATTTGGCCCTGAGTAGCTTGGCCCCCAAATTAGTTGCTTTAAATGCTGCTGTGCTTTTAATGGTTTTGACCTGGCTTGACTAGGAATGCCTGTAGGCTCTGACTGATGCTTTTGGAGCAGAGGAAGGAATTGCTAAACATTCCCAAAGCTCCACTGACTTCTTTCAGAGATTTACAATCTCTCTTGGTGCTGAGAGGCAGGGTTGTTTACCTAACCCCAAATCCTAAACCCTAATCCTAACCCTAACCCTAACCCTAAATCCAATGTTTTGTGCCAATTCCAGAATCCTCTGTTTAAGTGATGCTCAAAGTATGGAGAAGTCTCCTGGGAGACACAATCAAAACTAAACGCCCATTGTGCTGGTGGCCGTAAGCAGGAGCTCTTAATTTTGTTAATGCCAGAGTGGGCATGGTGAGATGGAAGCGCCTAAATGCCAGTCTGCTCCAGGATATGTGCTTTGAATTGTTCCAGGATATGTGCTTTGAATTGTCACTTTTATTGGTTATAAAGTACAATGGAGTGATTTTCACACCTGATGTCTTTTCAGTTACCTCACTGGTGACCCATAAAAGAATGAATAAACCAGTTTTATCTTTGAAGTGCTCAGAGTGACTGACAGCACTACTTTCTTCTTGTGAGCTCTTGACTGAAGGTTTGGGGTCAGTAGAGATCTTTTGTATTACCCATGACATTGTCTTCCCAAGTATGGAATGGGTGGGATTCATAGGAAGTCATTCTGGGGAAGCATGAAATGACAACCCTTCAGTTGGTGAACAAAACAATCTTCTCACATCTTCCAAACCTCCTGGTTATGTCAGTTTGGTGTCTAGCATGTTTCTGCGTCTCCCTGACACTCATTTTAGAAAGGAGAGAAAACACCAGGCTTTGAACCTTAAGAGAGAGAGCTCAAGCTAGCTGCCACTCAGTATCTCTCATAGCTGTTTTATCTATTGTGTTCCTCCATTAAGGTTAGTGCTTTCCTTTTTTAAATGATTATAGTTTCCATTTACATGGCTGATATAATGTGAATTTGAGTTAGAACATGATCTAAAGAAAACAAGTAATCCAGGATATAGCTCTCAGCACTTGCCTTGCATGTGTGAGTGCCTTGGGTTTGTTACCTGGCACCACAAAATAAAAAATTTTAAATTCTACTACAAATGGTACATAGATATGACCGAAATGTCAGTAGTTTTCATTAATTTTTCAGTGAACAATGTGCCAAGAGTAATAGTATAGGCACTTGGATTATAACTGAATAGGAAATTGCTCTTCTTGTGTGTTACTTTCTACTGAGGTAAAAAGACAATTACTAAGTAAGTTAAGATGTCGTACTGATCTGTTTCAACTGAGTCAACAGAAAACCATAGACTGGTAGCTTCTAACCACCAGAACTGTGTTTTCACAGTTTTGAAGACTAGAAATCCAACACGACAGTTCCAGTAGTGTCTGGTGTCATTTTTCAGGTCTCAGACTTTCCCTGTGTCCTCAAAGGCACAAAGGATAAGGGTGTCACTGGCATCCTTTAACAGAGCTGTCATTCCTGTCCAGGGAGATGTCAGTTGCATGACCAGAGCATCTTCCTAAGGCCCTGAATCCTCTGTGCATTGCATAGGCATACGGCTTTGAACATGGAGAAGGGGGAGCAAATAGTCAGAATGTAGAAATTTGGTGCAGACATTTGGGACATAGGAATTTAGAAAAGAAATATAAACATTTAACCATAGCAGGTAAGCACATGATTGAAATTTAGGAAACACTGAACTAAGGGAGGCAGGAAGCATTTTAAGACCAAAAAATGAAGTTTATCACAGTAAAGAAAAGAAATGTATGTTTTCCCTATTTGAGCAGCTCCAATATCAGGTCCTGCATGTTGAGGCAGAGAACTGGACTGCACCCAGTGTTTGCTTTCTCTCTCACTAAAGTGGGGCTTTCCCACTTCTGTTACTGATGTTTGTACCAAGTCATTCTTCATCATGTGGTCATCCTAGGGATAGACTATGGCAGCATCCACGACTACATTCTACCTTCCTCTGCAATGTGATGACCAAAAATGCCCCCAGATGGTATCCATTTCCCCAGGGGCAAAATAATTGGGATGAGGCTTTATTTTTCTCCAGTGTGAAATTGCATCTTATTATCTCAGACTTTTTAGGTCTCAGCTTGGGAGACACTGTGGGTGAGTGACAGAATCCCAAGTTAGGAGTGTTGTTTTCCCACAGGACACCAATTCCCGAAACCTGGCATTATCTCACAGCTGGAAGAGGAGGAGTCACATGTAATGGCGGGAGACAGTGATGAGGTGGCAGGTCAAGGTGAGTGGCCGGGAAGTCTCATGGAGTCGGGAGTCATGAGGGAGGGGGCACCAGGAGCTGTCTAGGAGAGGCCTGGCTGGTGTTCTCCTCAGGCGCACATAGCTTCTTATCCTTAGAACGTCTTTCCAGTCCTCTGCGAGGCTCCCCTTCTCTTGCACTTTCCTTCCTTGGAGGCTAGTTTCTTTCTCTCTAGCATATCATACATCACTTTCTCTAGCACCTTACCTCCTGCAACTACAAATCCCAGTTCTTCCCTATGAATGAAAGAAGCAAAACCTGTCCTTCTGATACTGTTTTTATTTCCACCTACTTCACATTTGCCTCAGACCAGCTTCTCTCAGTGCTTTTGTTATGGTACATACTGCCTGTATGCACACTTTGTTTTTATTTTTTATTTCTTTTTTTTATAAACATTGTGATTACAAACATTATTGTAGTTTGGTTTCAGTTATACAAAGAACACACCCCCTTCACCAGTGCAACATTCCTACCACCAATACCCCCACACTCCCTCCTCCCCTATCCCCTGCCTATATTCAAGACAGGCATTTTACTACTTCTCCTACTCATTAGCATTGTCATGTGTATTTTTCTAACTGCAGTCACCACTTTTTGTGGTATGCTTCATATCATGAGGCAGTCCTTCCAGCCCTCATCTCTGGTGATTATAACAATAATGTCTTTCTTTTTTTCTTAAAACCCATAGATCAATGAGATTATTATATGTCTCTTTCCCTCTGGCTTATTTCACTCAGCACCATGTACATCCCTGTATAGGAAAATTTCATGATTTTATTTCTCCTGACGACTGCATAATAGTCCATTGTGTATATGTACCACAGTTTCTTTAGCCATTCATCTATTGAAGGGCATCTCAGTTGTTTCCAGAGTCTGACTATTGTAAATAGTGCTGCAATGAATATATAGGTGTGAGGAAGGAATTTTTGTATTGCATCTTTGTGTTCCTAGAGTATATCCCTACGAGGAGTGGTATAGTTGGATCATATGGGAGCTCAATTTCCAGCTTTTTGAGGTATCTCCATACTGTTTTCCATAAAAGCTGGACTAGACGGCATTCCCACCAACAGTAAAAGAGAGTTCCTTTCTCCCCACATCTCCACCAGCACTTATTGTTCTTGTTCTTTGTGATGTGTGCCAGTCTCTGTGGCATGAGATGGTACCTCATTGTTGTTTTGATTTGCATCTCCCTGATGATTAGTGATGTGGAACATTTTTTCCTGTGCCTTTTAAAGGCCATTTGTATTTCTTCTTGGAGAAATTTTCTGCTTGTTTCTTTTCTGCATTTTTTGATGGGGTTAGATGATTTTTCTTAAGTTCTGTCAGTACCTTATATATTTTTTATATTAGCCCCTTGTCTGATGGGTTTTGGGTGAATAGTTTCTCCCATTCTGTGGCTATCCTAGGGACTATTTCCATAGATCTACAGAAGCTTCTCAGCTTGATATAGTTGCATCTGTTTATCTCTGCTTCCACTTGTTTGGAGAGTGCTGTTTCCTTCTTAAAGATTTAATGTACACTTTGAAATGTAGTCCTTTAATCATACCAGTCATATCGAAGCATTATGACTACTGAATTGGACAGCAAAATGTAAACATTTCCATTATCACAGGGTGTTCTGTTCGGAAACACTGTCCCAGGAAGATGGAGCTCTAGGGGGGTTGGAAAGATCAGGAGCTTACCCTGCACATAGCTGACTCCAGCTGTATTCCTGCATACACATTATAGATCCCCAAATACTGTCAGGTGTGGTTCAAAAAGAAAAAGGAAGAAAGGGGAGAGAGAGAAGAGAAGAGGAGACAGAGAAGAGATAGAGGAGGGGGGGGGGCACTCTTGGTAGGCCAGCAGAGAAACCAGTTATGAAACTATTAGAGTCCAACAAGCTAACAGTGAGATAATCTGACCATCTTTTGGTCAGGTTTGAGATACTCTCTGAAAATAGGACTGAAGAACAGGCTGAAACATCGGCCACAAGGCACTTGAAGGAAAACACAAACCAGTTAGGAGGACTGGGTTGTCTCCTAGTCTTCCATGCTGAGTCTTTCTTCTAAAATACCTAATCCGTTCTGGTAATCCAGTGGTCCATCTTCTTGGACCTATTCTGTCCCCTATGCTCTACTCATGGATTCTGTGAGTTGACCAAAGTGGTGGTCACTGTACTAATAAATATCTCTTCCAAATCACAATCTTATAGTTGATTTTGCTTGACTCCCATTTCTTTGCCACCCATGGAACTGATTTTGTAAAGCACAAACTTTTAACTTGCTACTACCTACACTTAAAATACAAATTTTCAGCAAACCATCTAAAGTCCTCCCTATTTGGTCTGAAATCTTTCACAGATACCCCAAATTAAAAAAAATGTGTTTCTAGAACTGGTTACTTTTACAGTTCATGTCTTTGCTCAGGTTGCTTTATAAATGTGACACTACCTTTTCACTTACTGAATCCAAATTCCATCCCCTTCCCTAAGCCTTTTCTTTTCCTTAAGTAGAATAGATTCTACCATTTCATCTCTGGTAGTCCTTTGTAGTATTATGTGCATACTTTACCAGTGATCCTCAAACTACGGCCCCTGGGCCACATATTGTACTTGTTCCCATTTTATTTCTTCACCTCAAAATAAGGCATATGCAGTGTGCATAGGAATTTCTTCAGTCCAACGGTCTGAGGGACAGTGAACTGACCCCTTGTTTAAAAAGTTTGAGGCCTGGGATGAAGAGATAGCATGGAGGTAAGGCGTTTGCCTTTCATGCAGAAGGATGGTGGTTCGAATCCTGGCATCCCATATGGTCCCCTGTGCCTGCCAGAGGTGATTTCTGAGCATAGAGCCAGGAGAACCCCTGAGGGCTGCCGGGTGCCAAAATACAAAAAAAAAAGTTTGAGGACCACTGTAGTTTATACAGTCACATTGACCATCTGCTTATATGATGCCTTGCACAAAATAGGCATTTATAAATGCTGCCATCTTAAATTGGGATATGATGAGAGACTGAGAACTAAGAAAAAATTAGGGTAATTTTCTTTTATATTGAGAAAGATGGTTTGTTGACTTAGAAATTGAAGACACATGTCAGTTGTGCCTTTGCCTTTGGGATCCAATATTCTTCTTATGGATTCTGAAGCATCCCAGAGAACCAAATCCTGCTTATAGCATTATCTAGGATTTCTGAAGTTCCATGACTATGGAACCCTTCTATGTCCACAGCTATTCTTTTTATAGAGTACCAGTGAACTACAGGTATGACCTTCTAGCTTTCTCTGATTTCCTCCTGATCATCCTCTCTGTTTTATGGTGTCAAGATGGTGTCTTTGCTGCCTCTACCTCACCAGTTCTTGCTTACTGTTCTTTGTTTTCATCCTTCATCGATTCTTTTCTTAGCTTCCTTAAAACTCTTAAGCCTCAGTAAAGTCTGCCCTGTTCTTTTTTGGTCTCATTTTTTCTGTTTATGCTATAATGATCCCTTTCAGAATGAAAACAGTAGATGAATTTCTACGTTTCTTTTAGATTGGGAGCAAAGGCCTGAACTCAGAGACCAACTATCAGAGATCCGAGGAAAGGCCTCCCAGGCTCACATTGTTACAGGAATGGGCACAGCCCCTCCACCAGTGAAGAACAAGCTATTTCTCCATGGTGAAAGGCACCACAGATGCGCATTTTGTGAAAGAACCTTTAATACTAGATATGCCTGTGAGAAACACAAGCAGGTCCACACTGGGAAAAAGTCCTTTGAGTGCAAACATTGCGGAGAAGCTTTCTACCTCATGCCGCACCTTATCAAACACCAGAAAGCCAGGTGCAGCCGGAACTTTCCTGGAGGCAGTGCACGTGGAAAGCAAGTAGGCCCCCGTGGCCCCAGAGGGATTCCCAGGAAGGAGAAGCACCACAATGAGCAGCTTGTTCAACATCTCAGAACCTGTGAGGCAGCTACAGCCCTCGTCCCAAGGCTGCCCCACAGCAATACTTATATCATTCGCTATACGCAGTCACACAACTATGTTGGCAGGAGAGCCTGCGAGTGTTGTCACTGCGGAAGAACCTTCACTCAGAAGTCCTACCTCATCCAGCACTACCGTGTTCACAGTCAGGAGAAGCCATCCCAGTGCCAGCTGTGTGGCAAATGCTACAGCCAGCCTTCACGCCTTTTGAAGCATTATCAGTTCCACTTCTCAAAGGAAACTTGATGAAACAGTGACTGTTCAAAAACCTCTCAGGACAGTTGGAGAGTGACAAAGCATTCATTTAGCATGTATGTCTCTTCGACTTCTCAGAATCCTTGAAGCAGCTGCAACGCATGTGCCAGGACTGCCCTGAAACAAGACACATTTCATTGTTCTCAGCCTTCTAATCTTATTCACAACTTGAAAAGTTCAGCTCAGGGTGGTGAGAAAATACCTGCAAGTGCGCACAAAAGACTTCGCCAAAGGAAATTCAGCTCCTGTGTGAGCCACATCAGTCAAAACCCCAACACAGAAGAATTTTGTTGCTAAGGAAAGAAACATAACAGATTTAGCCATCAGCATTCTGACATGCCTGGCAATTAGGCTCTAGATAAGTGTTCTGTTTTCTGAATTTTCAAAAATTTACACACAATATCTTCACCACCTAATGGTGTCAGCACAGTTGGTATAAAACAGTTTTTGAGATGTACCTATATTGATTCATACATGGTACCTCATAGTTGACAAAGCTGGGTGTATTATGTATTATTCTTGTGGATCCTTGAAGAAATGATCCATTGTACCTAGTGAGGATAATCTGATTTTGCAGGTAATAGTTATCAGTTGACCTGATTTAGGCTAGGAGCGATGAAGCAGGAACTAAAGCCTTATTTTGTATTCCTGCCTTCTTTCTGGAGGAAAGATACCATAGGCTCTTGTTTGCAGTTACCTTCCCTTTAATAATAGCAACGTTATTTCACATTAGATCAAGTCTCATAGTATCACATTCAGAAAGCATGCTCAGGAAGTGCCATTTCTTTTCAAATAGGAATTAGAGAACCCTTTTTGAGAGCTTAAAATCCTACATTTTTGCTACTAAACAATTTTCTTGAAAATGTTGGGCTAGTGTTATAGTACAGTGGATAAAATGCATGCGCGCCTAATAATGAGAATGTATGAGGGAAATGGAGAGCCTGTTTAGAGTACAGGCGGGGGTCGGGTGGGGAGGGGGGAGACTTGGGACATTGGTGATGGGAATGTTGCACTGGTGATGGGTGGTGTTCTTTACATGACTGAAACCCAAACACAATCATGTATGTAATCAAGGTGTTTAAATAAAAAAAAAAAGAAAAAGAAAAAAATGCATGCGTGCGCGTGCGTGCATTGTGTGTGTGTGTGTGTGTGTGTGTGTGTGTGTGTGTACCCAATCTGAATTTGCTCTTCTATACCATATATGGTCCCCTAAACCCTGCCAGGAGTAACCCCTGAGCGCAGAGCCAGGAGTAAGCTCTAAGAATCACCAGGTGTGGTTCTCTTCCCTAAACAACAGCAGCAACAACAAAAAATGTTCTTGAAAGTTCTAAGACTGTGAATGACCAAATCGATTTTGATGTTTTCTGTAGTTGTTTTTGAGGATCAGGGATTTTTTATTTCCCCCTTCCAGTTTTTCTTTTGAATTTTGGGGCCATATCCAATAAACTTAGGACTTACTCCTGGCTCTGTACTCAGGGATCACTCCTGAGTGGGCTCAGGGATCAAAACTGGGTCAGTCACATGGAAGATAACTGCCTGACCTGCTGACCTATCTCTCTGGCCCCTCTGCTCCCCTTTGACAAAAAATGCCATTTGAAAGCAATATTTCTTCTTTCTTTAAATGCTGGTAGAAGCACCATAGACAGTTTTACCTCAAAATCCTAATTCTCCACTGGGAACATTTACTCTTGACCCTTCATCAGGGGCTCTCTAGGAAGAGGCATGGCCAGGCCTTCAGGCTTCTCTCCTGCCTTGTAGATGTATCTAACTTGACTTTGTTCTTGTTATACTTCTGTGATGCTCCTGATAGCAGCCAGTGCACTGTGAATTCTGTCTGCAATCCCAGGGCAGTTTGGGACTTTTGTCATGTGCACAAGCCATGGCCTGTTTCAGAATATAATCTTGACTCACTGGCTTTCAGCTCTTACTTTTCCTACCACCGTCCTGGGGCCCTGGCCTAATGCTTAGCTCGTAGATGTTTCCTGCCCTTCCAAAAGCTGACAGATGGGCACTGCTCTAATAGGCCACTTAATTTTATATTTTTTTTGGGGGGGTGGTCACACCCAGCGTCGCTCAGGGGTTACTCCTGGCTCTATGCTCAGAAACTGCTCCTGGCAGGCATGGGGGGACCATATGGGATACCGGGATTCGAACCATCATCCTTCTGCATGAAAGGCTAACGCCTTACCGCCATGCTATCTCTCTGGCCCCAATCTTAACTTACAATTACACATGCTATAAACTTTGTGGTTATGTCGTTGAGAATTAGAAAATAATATGTTTCTAAATTTGTAGTTGGTCAGAACCCAGATGTTAGCATCGCTTTAGTAAGTGGGCAGTCCTCACTAAGCAGGTTGTATAGAGCATATTGATAGCGCTTTCGGGAAGCAGCTAAGTTTTAATAAAGTCCCATTCAGCCAGAACACAGAACGCAGTTCAGGAGTAGTGATGATTTGAAGCAGAAAAACCTGCAGCAGAGAAGGGAGCTATGAGTGCTTTGGAGCCAGGCCAGCCTGAAGTCAAATCTCAGACCCTCCGCAGAATCATCTGAAGCCTCATTTCCTTTGGGGTAATACCTCTGCCAGGAACCTGGTGATAAGCCCCTCCTGGTGAAAGACCTGATTGAGTCTTGGCCTCACTGACACTCAGTGATTTCCCTGTATTTTCGTTTACTTTAAAAAATGTTATTAGTGACAATTTATAAACTACATAAGTAGTTTATAAAACAAAACAACCACACCATCATTTGCTAATAGTCAAAAAATGAAGGTTTTCTACGTGAAGAGTTTTTTGATATGAAGGCTTAGCAGGACATTGGTGTTGTAATCACAGTTGTTTTCTTTTTTTTTTTTTTTGTGGTTTTTGGGTCACACCCGGCAGTGCTCAGGGGTTACTCCTGGCTCCATGCTCAGAAATTGCTCCTGGCAGGCACGGGGGACCATATGGGACGCTGGGATTCGAACCGATGACCTCTTGCATGAAAGGCAAACGCCTTACCTCCATGCTATCTCTCCAGCCCCCACAGTTGTTTTCTTCGGAGAGATTCCAGAAAGCAGTCACCAAGACGAGATAGGATAAGTCACAGTCACCAAGATGAGATAGGATAAGTCACAGTCACCAAGATGAGATAGGATAAGTATCTGTCACTCTCACAAGAGATTGCACTCTTGGTTTCTACAGGAGCCATTGCAGCCGAGAGAGGGCACTGGACATGAAGCAGGCGACAGACTATGCTCCCTCCTGGTTCACTTAGTCAGTTCCATGCCCTCTCGGCCACTGTTCTGAAGACAGCCCATGAGATCTTCATCCAGCTCTGCAGTAAACAGCCACACGGGACCCTGCTGGGCTAGGCACCTGTCTGCCATGTCTGGTACAGACCCTACCAGCGATTGACATTAAAAATCCCAGGGTATTATTCCAAGAGAACCACAGTGAAAATCGCATAAATTGGAGGAAAAGAAAGATCAGCCAGTAGGACAGACGTTAGATCACGATTGGATAGAAGTTGAGCAACACTGCCATAAACCAATTAAAAAGTGACTATTTGGGGCCCGGAGAGATAGCACATCGGCTTTTGCCTTGCAAGCAGCCGATCCAGGACCAAAGGTGGTTGGTTTGAATCCCGGTGTCCCATATGGTCCCCTGTGCCTGCCAGGAGCTTTTTCTGAGCAGACAGCCAGGAATAACCCCTGAGTACTGCCGGGTGTGGCCCAAAAACCAAAAAAACAAACAAAACAAAACAAAACAAAAGTGACTATTTGATACCCTCCCACAGGGTCTCTTGCTAATGACATTTTCTTATATGCTTTTAGATTTATTGTGTCACTAATGTTTTCATGTGCTTTTTTACTTATTTGTATGAACTCCTTTTTTTCCCCCTGTAATGTCTACATCTCTAAAGCATTTTTCTTATAGATAATGTGTTTATAAATGGAGAGTGAGGCAGGCAGGTCGATGGGGATGAGCTCTTGGGGCAAAATATAACCAAGATGGGATTTCAAGAAGTTAGTCCGTCATTCGCACTAAAGCAGCTCACTGCATTCTGGCCACCTGGAACATCGAGGTCTGATCACATTCCACTGGCATCAGCACAGGCCTAGAAAGACACTCCGGCAGAATCAAAGGCTTGAGATAAGGACTCGAAGGAGACACCAAATGTTCCCACCTCTACTCTCTGATGTTGTAGCAGTAGACTTGTGTCTAGGTAGAAAGCTCACTTGGAGACAGACAGCCTGGGAGAAACCTCAAAGACCAGTGCTGCTAAGACAAGACACTTCTCATTGTTCAGCGGGTGGCCTGTACCACTGCCTCGGATGTGGACTCTCAGTTTATACACCTCATGTTCTCTCTCCTTCCTCATATCTAAATAAAGCTGTTTCGCTTCCTATTCATCTCTGGAAATTCTTTCCTATGAGGGAGGGTGTCAAATCAAAAAATCAGTCAAAATAAAAAAATCTGGGTAAAATTTAGGACCAACGCAGGCCTCGATATACGCACAGTGAGGAGGACCCTTGCCTTGCACATGGCTGACCCGGGTTTTATCCTCGGCTTCCGATATGGATCCCCCCAAACCTGCCAGGTGTGAACTCTGAGCACATAGCCAGGAGTAACCCCTGGGAGTGGCCCCAAAACAAAGATTTAGGACTTTCTGTCCTCTAAAGAGAAATTTTGAACTCATCTTGGACTTCAACCTCCAAATGGGAGTGCAGGCATTCCTCTTAAGTCTGTTCCCAGCACCTGCAGTTAGTTGGCTGCAGCATGGACAGAACTGGAGCGGATCATATTAATAATCCGGGGAATAAGGCCTAGGAGGAGACAGCCTCACTGTCTTGTGTCTAGAGAAGCAGAGCAGGGGTGTAGACAGAGTCAAGTGGTGGCCAGACCCAGATGTGGACTCCAAACAGGTGACACAGTGGGGGCAGGTGGTCACCCCAGACACTGGGGGATGGTGCAGCTGTGGCGACAGAGACCATAGTCTCAATGTGAGCACAGTTGTGGCTGTATTGTCTCAGTTCAAAATCAGGAAAGGAAAGGCTGCGCCAGCTCCTGACTCGGTGTCCAGCACACCCTGACTCGCTCGCCTCTCAGAAGTAGGAGCAGGCAAGGCCCCTGGTGGCTTTTTCTGGAGCTCTGACTGGGCCTCTCTCTGTATGGGGCTGGTCAGGCAGGACTCCACAGCACTGCCAACTCGGAAGGATGAGCGGTCATGCTAGAAGAGTGCAGGGCCTCGAGCTGTGTGGTCTGAAACGAGACCGTGGGGTATTCCAGCAGGGCCCGGTCCTGCCAAAGTCACTCTGTGAAATGGGTTCCTGGTCCGAGTCTTTGGCTTTATGCTTTGGGGTCACTATGGTCTGCTCAGTGCCAACAGCAGCCTCCTCGTCTCCAGCCACCACCCCCAAGTGTCTTCCAACATTGCCTTGTGCCACCCCAGGACAGAAACCCCCCTCAGCTGAGATAGGAAGCCACTCGCTGCTTTTGGAGTGATGAGGCATGAGCCACGACCTGCGCTGTGTGACCGTGGTATGGCTTGCGGATAGGAGCACCTCTGGGTATACAGAAACTCGAAGACAAATGTCCCTTTTGGGGTTTCCCAGATGGTGCTCACCTGAGGTTCTGTGTGAGGACCTGAGCAATGGGGGTGGGGGGAAGGGGGCTCCAGGGTCCCCCACGCACCGGACGTGTTTGGCAGACCCTGTGCAGAATATCAAAGTGGGTGGGTGCCTCAGGCAAGGCCTGAGTGTGGTCTCAGAAAATGCTCTTTCAGTTGCATTTGTGGGGCTGCAGGGAGGAGACACCAAGGGGAGCAGGGCGTGAAGTCAGCTGCTGTCCTCAGGGCACTCACCTTGCGCCTCAGAGGACATACTGCCATGCTCTGGTGGAACCTCAGGCTTCCACCTGGCCTCCTCTTTCCCTCACTCCATGCACCTGGCATACAGGTGGGGTCCTAGGTGGCTTCCAGTCTGTCGGCCCAAATGTAGTGAAAGTGACTAAGACAAGTGGCCTGAGGGACAGAAGGGGGGGGCGATAGGAAATTAGCAATGAATTTTCTCCCTCTGAGGATGTTTTCAAGCATTTCCCAGCCTCTTCAAAGGCCAGTGGGGCCGTGTGACTGACTTCTAGCCAATGAGGTTACAGCAGAATTGAGGTATGCGACTCCCGGGTCACATGGATTTTATTTCTTGTCCTTGAGAGGCTACTCTCAACAGTGTTTGGGGCACTTGTGGCAGCGAGGGTCGAACCCAGGCTTCAGCCCTTGAAGAGTGTCCCTGGCCCAAGTTCTTGTCTTTAAAGGCAGATGGCTCGGCCCTACTCCCCTCCTTTCCCTGCTGGTCACCCCATACTGCAAGGAGGAGGAGGAGAGTCGTGGTCCCTGGGATGCTTTGTGGCACAGGGACGGCCAAATGGGCAGTCTGCCTTTGGCATCCTTGGAGCCATTGTTGGTCTCTGTGGCTGGGCCTAGCCACCTCAGCACCGTCTTGGGGGACTGTGGCAGAAAGGCCAGTCCCTTTGGGGTCCCTGCAGAGCAGACCACGGGCCGATGAGGACAGGCGCTCTGCCGGGCCATGCCAGCCAGGTCCTTCCTGGTGGGACAGACATGAAGAAGACCACCACGCTCCAGGACCTCACAAGAAGGCCATGGAAACTCGGGGGGAGCCAAGAGTCCGGGGGGGGTTTAGGCTGGGTTCCAGCTGTGGAATGGCTGTCCCCCATGTCTTCACCCCGAGCACGAGGCAACTGGCGGTGTCCACTGCTGAGGGTCATAGGACAACCGTGGGGCACGGCTCGTGCCCACTGCAGGGGCTCCCGGGGTCTTTGCCGGCTCTGCCCCCACCCCTCCTGGCTGCCAGGTCTAGGGGGGCAGCTGGAGGTAGAGCTTCCGCAGCGCACCCTGCACCTCCTTGTTCCGCAGGCTGTAGATGAGCGGGTTGAGCGTGGGGGTGAGCACGGAGTAGAAGACGGCGGCCAGGCGGCCCTGCAGCGGGGAGAAGCGGGCCATGGGCTGCATGTAGGCCGAGCTGCCCGTGCCGTAGAAGAGGAGCACGGTGGCCAGGTGCGAGGAGCAGGTGGAGAAGGCCTTGCGGCGGCCGGCGGCCGAGCGGATGCGCAGCACCGTGGCCAGGATGCGGCCGTAGGAGAGGACAGTGAGGGCAAAGCAGCTCATGATGACGCAGCCGCTGGCCACGAAGCCCAGGGCCTCGTGCGCCTCGGCGCCCGCGCAGGCCAGCCGCAGGAGCGGGGAGATGTCGCAGAAGAAGTGGTCCACGACGTTGGGGCCGCAGAAGGGCAGGGAGAAGGTGTTGGCTGTGTGGAAGGCCGAGAAGAGCAAGCCGCTGGCCCAGGCGGCCGCCACCAGCCCGGTGCAGGCCCGCGCGCTCATGGCCACCCCGTAGGCCAGCGGCCGGTAGATGGCCAGGCAGCGGTCGTAGGCCATGGACGTGAGAAGGAAGCACTCGGTGGCGCCCAGGCAGACGAAGGCAAAGAGCTGGGCGGCGCAGGCGGGCAGGGAAATCTCGCCCGAGCCGAGCGCAGCCGCCAGGAGGGCGCGGGGCAGCGTGGTGGACGTGGAGCACAGGTCCACCAGCGACAGGTGCTTGAGGAAGAAGTACATGGGCGTGTGCAGGCGCGCGTCCAGCGTCACGGCCGCCACCATGGCCGCGTTGCCCAGCAGGGCCAGCAGGTAGATGAGCAGGAAGGCGGCGGCACTGAGGGCCTGCAGCTCGGGCACTGCCGAGAAGCCGCGGAGGAGGAAGATGGACACAGCCGTGAGGTTGTCCATGCCGGGCAGAGAGCGGGACCTAGGGACAGAGGTGGGTGAGCGGAGGCCCGGCATAGCCAAGTACTTGGCGCAAGTCCCGACTTTGGAAAATACTGACATGCAAGCTGGAGCAATAACACAGCAGGCAGGGAGGGCGTTCGCCGGGCACGCGGCTGACCTTGTTTCGGCCGCCAGCATCCCACAGGGTCCCCCGAGCCTTCCAGGAGTGATTCCTGATCATGGAGCCAGGAGTAACCCCTGAGTGCTGCCAGATTTAGCCCAAAAGCAAAAAAGAAAAAGAAAAAAGAAAAGAAAAGAAAAGAACAGAGTTTATTTTGTCTGAGGCTTCCCAAGCAGTGTTTGGAGGACCTGGGGTCACTACTGGCCTTTCTTCCTCACAGGGCCCCTTGACGCAGGGCAGCTCGCCTGGGAGGACCATTCTGACTGTTTTCAGGAGACCACGGTGGTGGGGACCAATCCCAGATCAGCAACATCATGACTCCCCTCCACTGTCTTGGGACCCTGTGTCCTTGAAGTCACATCTCGGGAATCGGGAATTCCAGTGGGTTTTGTTTTTCTCTTTTTCTTGTGGAACCAGGGCTGGTGAGACAATTCAGGGGGCTGCAGCATGTGCTTTGAAAGGAGAAACTGGGGTTCCACCGTACATCATGGTCCCCCCAAGCTTCAGTGGGAGAGAGATTCGGTGGGACCTGATTCTTGTCAATAAAAGGGGTCTGAAGAAGGCAGGGGGCTCATTCTTCAGTCTTCTTCCTCTGAGCTGCGCTCCATCTTAGGAGCAGAAAATTTGGGTGGTTTGAATTCCTTGCTTGAGCACTGAATTTCCTGAATCTATTCTTGTACCCCCTCACTGTGTGAATTATTTCCTGCAGGTCTCTACAACTGGAACTGTTCCCCCTGTTCTAATCACACAGGGGAATGGGAACTGCCTTTCCTGTCCGGAATTCGTGGGAATCAGACCTCAACCAGTTTCCTAGAGAACATGACCCTTCACTGTCATGCCCAGCTGAAGCCACATGTGCACGGGTGCCAGGCTGGTGCACCTGCACACGCCAGCAGGGTAGGCAGCCGGAGACACAACAGAGAGATGAGCACGGGTAGGACTGGACACCCCTACCCCCCACTTCTCACGGGCAGCGTGAACCTCACTGCTTTCATACAGGCACCTGGTAACTATCCTGATACCACGGAGTTCTGGGTAGAAGAGCTGGGTAGGTCCTTACCCTACCTTGAGCACTTCGGGGTCTAGCTGAAGCCCTGATTTGGGGGAGTGGTGACCCTCCCTTCCCTCTTTTCTATAGGAGATACCTTATGTCTCCTGTCTCAGAGGAGAGAATGTCTTCTTTTTTTTTTTGCCACACCAGTGTTGCTCAGGGGTTATTCCTAGCTCTGTGCTCAGGGGTCACTCCTGGCAGTTTAGGGGGTCTCTATGGGATGCCAGGGATCCAACCCGGGCCGGCCACGTGCAAGGCAAATGCCCTCCCCTCTGTGCTATTGCTCTGGCCCCGGGGCCTTCTTGACTTGAAGGCCACCGCTCAAGCCCCTCTATCCACTCCTCAGTCCCCAAGTTCACAAAACAGCCTAAAGAGGTTCAACTCTGGGCCCCAGAACCTGCTGGTCTTGCAGGCAGGATGTATGTGCAGGAAAGGACAGGACCCCAATTTCCTGACTGGGCCCTCATCTCAGGGTCCCTGACAAGCAGGTGAGGGCAGAGCAGGGCTCGGAGATTGGGGGCACAGCAGCCTACAGAGGTGGCACGGCACAGTCCCGTGGAGCCCTAGGAAGCGGATTTGGTCTGACCCTGCCCTTCCGAGCCCCAACCCAGCTTAGCTGAGACCCTAGACTGGGTGGGGAGCCCCCTCCCCCATGAGTTGCCATGGGACCCAGTGAGGAGATTCAGGTGTTGAGATTGAGACCTGGGCAGGGGTGTTTCTGCTCTGAACTCCAGCATATGGGCAGGAGCGGGAGAGCTGGAGCTGAATCGGCCCATTCCCACCTCAGCCTCCCTGCAGAGGGAACCTGGTGGCCGCAGCCCTCTGCTCCAGACCTGGGGAAGGGCTTGGGTGGCATTAGGGGTAGCTGTGCTTGGCTTATAGGACACAGAGCAGCCAAGTTCCCCCATTCTTTCACCCGAGGAGGGGAGAGAGAGAGAGAGAGAGAGAGAGAGAGAGAGAGAGAGAGAGAGAGAGAGAGAGAGAGAGAGAGAGTGTGTGTGTGTGTGTGTGTGTGCATGCGCGCGCATTCAGGCCTGACTCCTGGCTCTGCGCTCAGGGATCCCTTCTGGCGGGTTCAGAGGACCATGTTGGAGTATTGAGGCTCGAACCCGGGTCAGGTCAGACAGGTGGCCTCCCAGCTGCACTCTGACCCCAAGAGGAACTGAGCTATGGGGAGCAGGCCGACTGCTGGTGGCTGTGGCCACATGGAGGCATCTGACCCCAGACCCAGCATTGCTCTGAGAGGGAGCAGGAGCTCAGAAGAGGGAGAGGAGTGAGGCTGCCTGCTGCTGGGGCTCCTCCTCCCTCTGCTCAGAGCACCCCGGCAGGGTGGGGAGGGGCTTGGAAAGCTGCAGTGTGGGCCCCTGAGAAGGCTCTTGCCTTCATGCAACCGCAACCGACCTGGGTCCGAGCTCCAGCATCCCACAGATTTCCCCTCCCCCAAGCATGGTCGGGAGTGACTCCAGTGCAGAGGAACAAGTCCTGAGAACTACTAGGTTGGCCCAATAACAAACAAACCAACCAACAAAGCCACAGACTCGCAGGGGTCTTCAAACTACGGACTGCGGGCCACATATTATATTTATTCCCATTTTGTTTCTTCACTTCTAAATAAGATATATGCAGTGTGCATAGAAATTTGTTCCTAATTTTTGTTTTTACTATAATCTGGCCCCCCAACAGTCTGAAGGACAGTGAACTGGCCCCCTGTTTAAAAAGTTTGAGGACCCCTGCCACACAGAGGATGACTGAGGCGCCTGGGCAGTGCCTCTCAGCCATGTTGCATGTGGACTGCCTCATCACAACCCTCAGAACCCCAACAGCCTCTCACCTACCTGGCTGAGCAGCCCAAAGATGTTTCTTCCCAGGGCTGAAAGTCAGTGATGTGTTCCGAGACGGAAGAGGCAGCTCCACTTATAACCCGGGTGCCACCACCTTCTCCCGACCTTGGCTCCCTGCCACTGCGTCTCCTCTGAGCTTCTGGGGAATTGGCCCCAGTCACCTCTGGGGACTCTCTGTCCCACCATGTGTCAAACTCAGAACAAGACTCTTGGGCAAGTATTAGCTGAGCCTCACTCCAAGTTTTTATAGAATCTTCTAGAGCCTTTGTAGGCCAGAGAAATACATGTCAGAGCATATTCTTTGTGCACTTTTCCTTTGAAACATTCCTTTGCATAGAGCCTCTGTGATCCTCAAGATCTCAGGCAGCTCTCCATCTTAGTTTTTTGTGAGGGATCTTAGTTCTTTTGTGTAGATATAAGACAATTTTCTGTGAGGGATCGCAGACAAGTTGGCTGTGAGAGATCTTAATTCTCTGTGAGGAATCTTAGTTCTGTTGTGAGGAATCTAAGACATCTCTGTGAATGACCTTAGACAGACTCTGAGGAATCTTAGTTCTGCTCTGAGGGATCTTGGTCAGTTCTGCTCTTGAAGATCTTAGTCATGCTGAATGGGCAAACACTGGGAAGGTCCAACTACTCCAGATTATCCAATGCCATAGAGGGAGTTTCCTTTGCCATCCCCATGTTGGTGGACTTTAGTTTGTTTTAGCCTTGCCCCCTCCTGACACAACAGAATTCTGTCCCTTGAACCCTATGTGACATTTTGTCTTTCAGAATGGTATTTTATTTTAAAATACTATTTTAAAAATAGTATTTTATTTTTACCAGGCACTTTTTCCACTGTTGATTTGAATGCTGGTGAATCAGATATAATTCTCCATGATATTCTCTGATAGTTTTTGCTGCTATTAACCACATGAATTCTTTTTGTTTATTTGTTTTGTTTTGGGGCCACACCCAGTGCTGCTCAGGGGTTACTCCTAGGTTGGCACTCAGAAATTGCTCCTGACAGGTTCGGGGGACTCTATGGGATGCTGAGGATCAAACCTGGGTCTGTCCCAGGTCAGCCACAAGCAAGGCAAACACCCTACCACTGCGCTTTTGCTCCAGCCCCACAGCGTGTGTTCTTGATCCCTGTTTCAATCCTGTAAAGTCTCTTTACAGGGGCTCCATTCACACCAGAGAACAGCTCTGTGGAGCTGTCATTGCTAAAACACACATTTTCGTTGTGGCCAGTGATGAGGCAATAGCATTCAGCAGATGGATACCACTGGACACACAGCAACCCTGTATATGAGTGCACCCAATGTTTACTTTTTGTCTTTTGACCAATGTGCTCATCTGATGGTCCACAAAGGATCTCCTGGGTTTCACTTACCTTTCTATCATTTCAGGAACAGCCTTCTCTTTTCATGTTTGGACAATTATTCTCACTCTCCTATAAAGTGTACATCCAATGTTTCCTACTAAAGTTTGATTTTCCTGTTGACTTAGGAATTTTTGAGGAACAGCGATCCATCTCAAGTTATATTAGTCTTTGAGTAGCTTTGCTTGTCTGATGTTGAAGTGCTTTGTTATTGATGCTATTGATTTGCCATTGCTTTGTGAAAATGTGTTAAAGTTGAACAAAGCCTGTTGTCAGGGGGGTGTGCATGCCCTGAGCTAAGGGGAGCAGGAGGGATGACCCAGTGATTATCATCTTCCTGGAATGATGGGATGGATCCTTTGACAGAAGAAAAGAAAAAATGCTAACTCAAATATGTTTTCAAATATGTTTTACTCATGAGCTGAAAAAGATAGTAGGAAAATTTGTAAACCAATAATTTTTGGGGGGGTTCCTAGATAAATGCCAAAAAGTGAGGATTCTGGGCTTTATGATAGTTCAATTATAGGTTTTTTAAGAAGTGTCCATATTGTTTCTCAGAGAGGCTGAATCAGTACACATTTTCACCAACAGAAGATTAAGATTCTTTTTTCTCCACTTCCACATCGCTACTGATACTTCTTTTTTTTTTTATTTATATGTGTGAACAAATCTCACTTGTGTGAGGTAATTGCTGATTCACTTATCAAATTAAGTGAAAGCATTTTTTTCATGTACTTTTGGCACATTTTTTGCAGTGCAATACTAGCTTATTTTTATTTTACTAGCTTCTTTTTTATATCTTTATTTAAAACCTTGATTACAAATATGATTGTAGTTGGGTTTCAGTCATGTAAAGAACACCCCCCTTCACCAGTGCAACATTCCCATCACCAATGTCCCAAATCTCCCTTCATCCCACCCCACCTGTACTCTACACAGGCTTTCTTTTTCCCTCATTCAGTCACATTGCTATGATATTTCTCAGTGTAGTTATTTCTCTAACTGCACTCACCACTCTTTGTGGTGAGCTTCATGTCGTGAGCTGGACCTACCAGCCCTCTTTGTCTCTGAGAATTATTGCAAAAATATCTTTTATTTTTCTTAAAACCCATAGATGAGGGAGACTATTCTGTGTCTATTTCTCTCCCTCTGACTTATTTCATTCAACATAATAGGTTCCATGTACATCCACGTATAGGAAAATTTTATGACTAGATCTCTCCTGATGGCTGCATAATATTCCATTGTGTATATGTACCACAGTTTATTTAGCCATTCATCTGGTGTATTTCTTTTGTTTGTTTGTTTTTGGTTTTTGGTTTTTGGATAACACCCGGCAACGCTCAAGGGTCTCCCCTGGCTCTATGCTCAGAAATCGCTCCTAGCAGGCTCAGGGGACCATATGGGATGCCGGGATTCAAACCACCGACCTCCATGTTATCTCTCCGGCCCCAGCCACTCATCTGTTGAAGGGCATCTTGGTTGTTTCCAGAATCTGGACATTGTAAATAGCACTGCAATGAATATAGGTGTGAGGAAGGGAGTTTTGTATTGTATTTTTGTGTTCCTAGGGTATATCCCTAGGAGTAAACCAAGAATTTGAGGACAATTCACTTTCTCGTGGTAGAGAAAATTCCAGAGAATTTCCTTTGTGCTGACATGATTCCCGAGTTCTGATTGCTCCATCAGTCCTGGTGGCTTTCACTAGACACACTACAAACGTGTCTGAGTGGGCATGGAGGTGGACAATTGTGCAGACACATGCACATAGGCATGCTTTGTGCACATGTGTGTGCACTGATACAAATGGCTGTATGAGTACACATGTTGGTGTTGGTGCCACTCTGTCCATGTTTCTCTGTGTCCATGTTCATACAGTAGAAGATGAGGCAGTTAATTGTAAGAACAGAGTAGTCACTTGACAACTATGTGTCTGTTAAGACCTGATGATTAGAGACTGGGCCGTGCCAGAGAGAGCCACAGAGACATAGACAGTGAAGAATTAACTTCCCATTGCCACATGTAAGAAGATGAAATTGGAACTGATCTCACACTGTCAAGTTCTAAGTGGATTAAAGAGCTCAAGATAAGCTAATGTCCAGGGAGATAGCGCAGCAGGGAAGGTGTTTGTCTTGCACATGGCCAACCTGAGTTCAATCTCCAGCATCCCATATGGTTCTCTGAGCCCACCAGAAATGATCCCTGAGCACAAAGCTAGGAGTAACCCCTGAGCACCACCAAGTGTGGCTCAAAAATCAAACAAAAAAATCTGGAGATTAAACCAGAACCCATTAAATACATGGGTTAAAACATGGACAGAACTCTCCAGTACATGGGCTTCAGAGGGGTCAATGATAACAAATTCAAAAATACCCAAACAACTGCACCAAATTAAAAGGCATCTGCACAGCAGAAGGATCCCAACTGATAATAAAAAGACACCCAATATATTGAATAGGTTAAAATATTGGCATATCATAGTCAGGTTAAGGGCTAATATTCAAGATCTATAAAGCACTAACAGAGCTCATAAAAAGTTCAATAACCCAATCCAAAATTGAGGAGAGTAGAAGAAGACATACACTCCAAGGAAGACATAGATAGCCAATAGGTTTATGAAAAAGTGCTTCTTGTCATTTTTAAAAATAATATCTTCATTTAAACTTCTTGTCATTCTCTTTAACAGGGAAATGCACATCTAAACAGCAGTGAAGTACCGCTCTGTAGACAGTCTGTGGGGATGGTTGTGGTGAAAGCGGAGCCTTCAGTCCTGCTGAAGGAAATTTGTGGGTCACAGCCTTTGACCTGCCTCTGGGTCTTTAGTGGACAGAAGCGAGTACCTGGGGAAAGTGTGAGGTGGAAGTGATGAATGCATGAAACTCTTGTCAACAGTGTATAAATCTGATCACCTCAATACTTCTATTTGTTTTGTTTGGGGACCACACCCTGTGGTGCCCCAACCTCTGTACTCAGGAATCATTCCTGAAGTGTTGGGTGACCCTATGGGATGCCAGGGAACGAATCCAGGTCTGCCACGTGCAAGGCAAACTCTGCTCTGCTGTGCTATCTCTCCAGCCCTCAATAAATACCTTTTTTGGATATGTTCCACATTTTTTTTACATTTCAAGACTAAATTTAATCTCAAATTCACATTGCCATACACCTGTTTCCTTTTTGTTGATTTTGCTTAAATTTATATGTATGTTTTGTCAGACTATAAACAAATATATACCATGTTTATTACATGTAACACACAAGAACAGCTTTTAACAGAAATTTATTGACCTCCCCATGAAATTTTTTAAAAATATAAACACAGGTATCAAAACAATTCTGAACTTACTTTTGATACTACTACTTATCAGCACCCACACTGCTTTAAAATTTAGCACAATTTGGGGCCGGAGAGATAGCATGGAAGTAGGGCATTTGCCTTTCATGCAAAAGGATGATGGTTCAAATCCCAGTATCCCATATGGTCCCCCGAGCCTGCCAGGAGCGAATTCTGATCGTAGAGCTAGGAGTAACCCCTGAGCGCTGCTGGATGTGACCAAACAAACAAACAAAAGAAACTCAACACAATTTGTGACAATATTCATTTTACCTGATATTTTAGACAATTTAAACTTAGCTTTCACTAAGATGGATAAAGTATGTCATTTCTGGTTTTCTTCTGGGGTGATTAACTTTTCAGAAACATACATGCTGCCACAGCCACCTGCCTCTTCTCAGCATGCTTTCATTTTGAAAATGAATCCTATTGTGCCTAAATAACAATGACTTAACAAGAGAAAAAAAAGTGCTGCATCTTTCCTCCTGTTACCTGAAAACATAGTGTTTGTATATATTCTTATAAATGTTCAGATCATGTTTTGCCAGTTGGAATTCTTTTACTTAGTGTGTGGGTATTTTCCATTGTGATATTAAATTGAGACATTAATGTGAGTAGAAGGTTGTTGATTTAAGACAAATTTGAGATCTATTAAAGTGAATTATTGTATGTTTGCCTGGTGGCTGTGGAAGCTTCATATTTTCTTTGGTCATGATTAGGCATCTTAACTCTTGAAGCACAGCTTTAATGCTATATGAATTTTGCCACTTTGCTAACACTGGTATACTTCGTGGATCGTCCATTCCACTGGAATTATTTCTATTCATATTAATTTTTGTTACGAATCTAACTGATGGAGAAGCTTCTGGATATTTAGATCCACATTCTCTTTTTAGGTTATATATTCTGTTTTCATAATTTGTCCTTGGTGGCCCAATAATCATGCCTGTCCTCCTTGTAAGTGTCATATCTTTATAGGCTTCAAAGCCCCAGCTAACTATACCATCACCTATTCCTTTTTGTCCTTCTTCAAGTTCTTTCAACAAGCAAAAATTTTGAAGAAACTTAACTCCTGTGGAGACTGTTATCTTCTGCAACCTGACATAGCCATATGTACATCATCTCATCACTTCCCAACACATACGCTTGGTTTTTGTTTGTTTTGGGGCCACACCCAATGACGCACAGGGGTCACTCCTGGCTCTACACTTAGAAATCACTTCTGGCTTGGGGGACCATATGGGATCCAACTGCGGTCCTGGAATGCCAGGCAAACGTCCAAACCGCTGTGCCACTGCTCTGCCCCCCAACAAATACTTTTTAAAGAAAGATCCTTCTGGACCCTCTTCAGTAACTGTGCTTGAGGTGCTGCCTTAGACAACCCCTTGAAGTGATTGTGCTGCTGAGGAACAGGCCCGTGGGAACAAAGCAAGTGGCTTCAAGCCAGTGTTATGTATGTGAAGGGGCCCAGGTTTGACAGGGAGAAGAAGCACATGAGTTCTGTACTTGGGGCAGGTGCAGGCGGCCATGTGCTGTCGATCCTGCTGGTGGGGACTGGGGACCCTCAGATCTACAGCCCCGAGTCCCTTGCTGGAGTCAGATCACAGGAGCTGGACCTGCAGTCTCCCTCCAGCTGGAAGATCAGGGAGAGTTTTTGATGGTCCCAGTGCTCGGGGACAGGGTGCAGTGAGGGGGAAAGGCTGAGGGAAAGAATAGATTTGGGGACACAGAGTACAGGTTCCACTGCACCCCATTAAGTGTGAAGTGGAAATGTGCAAACT
This sequence comes from Suncus etruscus, assembly GCF_024139225.1. Lineage (NCBI taxonomy): Eukaryota > Metazoa > Chordata > Mammalia > Eulipotyphla > Soricidae > Suncus > Suncus etruscus. Next base: position 97,493,550 of record NC_064861.1, read on the forward strand.
AAAAAAATGAGTTAAGGGGAGATGCAGCATTAGGCCCTAGCTGGGGTTACACATCTGGGGAGCAGTTGGCATGTGGACCCCAAGAAAAGCCAGAGGTCTTCTCTCAAGAACAGCATGTCCGAAGCTCTGCGAAGGCCTGGGCAGAGGCCACCATCCGACAGTGACAAACTTTCACAAGCCCAGAGGTGCTGACTCCGCCCTCCCTTCCTGAACACCTGCTCTCCAGTGGGAAATGCCACCAGTCCCCGGTCAATTGAGCTCATCAACGCAACCCTTTACTCATTATTTCACAGCCAAGGAGAGCCTCATTAATTCTGTAACTCTTTGTGCTCCCCAAGGAGGGGCACTTAGCCGGCCCTGGGAGAGAGGAGCAGGGTCAGCCCAGAGGTAGAGGGGACCTGAGTAATTGGCCCCCATCTCCTCCCAGTACACCCCTAGAGACCAGGCCCCAAGCTCATTAGAACAGTATAGCCAAGACCAACCTGGGAATTGTTGCTCGAAAACTTTTTGACGTGCAGAGTTTGTTAATCCAGACACTGAGGATCCCAAAGTGGCTGCTGATTAGTGGGGGAATTCCAGCTCTGAGGGAAGTAATTTTCTCTTCACCAAGTGGGCAGAGATGAGCCTATACTTTGGCATGGTGCCCTTTGCAGCTTCAGTGCAAAAATAATGCTTTCTCCCTCTCCTTCCTTCCTTCCTTCCTTCCTTCCTTCCTTCCTTCCTTCCTTCCTTCCTTCCTTCCTTCCTTCCTTCCTTCCTTCCTTCCTTCCTTCCTTCCTCCCTCCCTCCCTCCCTCCCTCCCTCCCTCCCTTCCTTCCTTCCTTCTTTTTCTTTCCCACTTCCATCATCCCTCCTGCTCTCTTTCTCCCCCTCTCTCATCTTCTCTGTCTTCCCCCACCTCCACCCACCTGGACTGTATGGCACCACACCTGAACATGGCCAATCACTGACAAGTGCCCAGGCTCTCCCTGCACCATGGAATATTCAGGACTCCCTTTGCATTGTGAAATATTCAGAACTCTCTCTCTCTACACAGTGGAATATTCAGGACTCCCAACTCCGTGGAATATTTAGGACGCTCTTTGTATTATGAAATATTCAGGAGTCTCTCCCTGAACCATGGAATATTCAGGAATTCTCTGAACTGTGGAATATTCAGGACTCTCTCTGCATTGTGGAATTTTCAGGACTCTCTGCAGCATGGAATAATATTCAGGTCTCCCAGCTCTATGGAATATTCAGAAACTCTCTGAACCATGGAATATTCAAAACTCTCTCCCTGCACCATGGAATATTCAGAAATCTCTCCCTGCACTGTGGAATATTCAGGTCTCTCCCTGCACCATGGAATGTTGATGCATAGCCAAGCAGGCTCACTAAAGCAGCACCCAAGCCAGCCTCTGTGCTGAGCTCCGGGTGGGGGAGAGCAGGTCTGAGCTGCTCCCAGCTGGATCCTCTTAGCTGGAAGGAACTGAACAACGATATCAGTGAGAAGTCAAGGGGAACTGGAGACAAGCTCTGCAGGCAGGGGAACCCCAACTTAATCCACGAGCATTGAGCCATGAGTAGCCCCTGAGGACTTCTAAAGGTGACTCCAAAATAAAGCAACAAATAAAGAGAAAGCAGGGGCCCGGAGTGATAGCACAGTGGGGAGTACATTTGCCTTGTATGCCTCTAACCTGAGTTCAGTCCCTGGTATTCCATAGGATCCCCCAAGCCTGCCAAGAGTAATTTCTTTTTTTTTTTTTAATTTATTTATGGGGGTGGGTCACACCCGGCGGTGCTCAGGGTTACTCCTGGCTCTACGCTCAGGAATCACTCCTGGCAGGCTCAGGGGACAATAAGGGATGCCAGGATTCGAACCACTGTCTTTCTGCATTCAAGGCAAATGCCTTGTCTCCATGCTATCTCTCTGGCTCCAGGAGTAATTTCTTTCTTTCTTTCTTTTTTCTCTTTCTTCCTTCCTTCCTTCCTTCCTTCCTTCCTTCCTTCCTTCCTTCCTTCCTTCCTTCCTTCCTTCCTTCCTTCCTTCCTTCCTTCCTTCCTTCCTTCCTTCCTTCCTTCCTTCCTTTCTTTCTTTCTTTCTTTCTTTCTTTCTTCTTTTTTTTTGGGGGGGGGTCACACCCGGCAGTGCTCAGGGGTTACTTCTAGCTCTACGCTCAGAAATTGCTCCTGGCAGGCTTGGGGGACCATACGGGATGCTGGGATTCGAACCACCATCCTTCTGCATGCAAGGCAAACACCCTATCTCCATGTTATGTCTCCGGCCCAGGAGTAATTTCTGAATGCAGAGCCAGGAGTAATTCCTGAGCACTGCTGGGTGTGACCCCCCAAAAAAAACCAACAACAACAAAGACTGATTCTTTAGCAGCACAAGCTCTTCTCAATTTTTAAATAGATTTCTAATTGAACCACCATGAGATACACAGTTACAAAGTTGTTCGTGATTGAGTTTATTTCAGTCATACAATGTCCAACACCCTTCCCAGTGCAGATTTCCCTCCAATGTCCCCAGCACAAATTCTTCTGACTGGCAGAAAGAGGCAAGAAAAAATGGACCATGTCTTCTGGCCAAGAGTCTAGAAACCCCAATTCTAAAGCATTGCTTGATTCTTTCTTCACAGGATGGTTCTTGGATGAAAAAGTCTAGAAGAAGCTATTTCCCTACAAGGATCCCAAATCCATTTTCAGTAGCATCTCTTGGCAATGTCAATTGCAATGTCCATTGTCAATTGCAATGTCAACTCTTGGCAACATGAGGGAACTTGAGGTGAACAGCAGCGCATATTTTGAAAGAGATATGACTTACAGAGGGAATGTTGCCTTGCCCACGGTTGACCTGGGTTTAAACCCTGGCATCCTCTATGGTCCCCAAGCCTGCCAGGAATAATTTCAGAGTGATCAGCCAGGAGTAGTAACTCCTGAGCACCAGTGGGTATGGCTCCAAAACAAACAAATGAACAAACAGAAACCCAACTAACTTACCAAAAATTATCTTGAAGACCAGTTTTCATTGCAAGTAATTTTACCTCAAAAATAAAAAAACTGGCCGAAGAGATAGCACACAGCCAATCCAGGGCCCCGCTTCAAATCTCAGCATCCTATATGGTTCCTCGTGTCTGCCAGGAGCAATTTCTGAGCACAGAGCCAGGAGTAACCCCTGAGCACCACTGGTGTGACCCAAAAATCAAAAAAATAAAACAAACAAACAAACACACACACATCAAAACCCGAACTCAAATGGTGTGTGTACAAAATACTGGGAGAGAAATGATGACAGTGATTTTTTTTTAAATGAACTGGAAAAAGCATGCATTGATGGGTGGGTAGAGGACAATAAACACAAATCCAGCATGGAGGTTCAAGTTTTAGTTCCTTTGGCTAAGAGTAATGATAGATCTCGGAGAGTCAATGACTTGTGTTGGTTGCTGTTTGGAGTGAGAAATCCCCAGCTCTTATTTCTCATTGCTCTTCCCTCTTCTCTGTGCTTGTGATGCTGATGGCCCTCTCCTGAATGCCTGTCTCTCGCCCACAACTGCCTCACACCCCTCTGCTGGCCTAAATGCCTTCCAGGACCCAGTGGCAGGAAGTGCACAGCGTTACCTGCCTCACTCAGTAAGAACAAAGATTCTCCAGTAAGTTCAGTAAGGAACTCTAGACTAAGACGAGCTCAAACCCTAGTAAAGAGTACTTTTCCACTCCGAGCTGAAGGCAGAGAAAGAGTTAGCTCAGAAATAAAATCATGGAGCCTGAGCGATAGCACGACGGTAGTTGCATTTGTCTTGCATGTGGCCTACCCAGGACAGATCCAGAACCCGAGTGGTCCTCAAACTATGGCCCGCAGGCCACATATTGAATTTGTATCTGTTTTGTTTCTTCATTGCAAAATAAGATCTATGCAATAAGAATTCTATGCAATAAGAATAAGAATCTATGTGCATAAGAATTCGCTCATAAATTTTGTTTTTACTATAGTCAGACCCTCCAATGGTCTGAGGGACAGTGAACTGGACCCCTGTTTAAAAAGTTTGAGGACCCTATGGGACTCTCGAGCCTGCTGGGAGAGATTTCTGAGTGCAGAGCCAAGAGTAATCCCTGAGCACTGCTGGGTGTGGCCCCAAAACCTAAATAAATGGGTTTTCTTGTTGTTTGTTTTCTAAGAAAAAGAACCAAAGTTGGTGCCCTCCAGGAAAAAGGAACTAGAATTTGAGTGAGCTTGTTATGCTAACAGCCAGGATTCGAATCAGAGTATCCCTTGACAGCCAGGGTTTGAATCAGAGTATCTGGGGTCAGAGCAGTAGCACAGTGGTAGGGCGCTTGCCTTGCATGCAACTGACCCAGGACGGACCTCGGTTCAATTCCCTGAGTCCCATTATGGTCCCCCAAGACAGGAGCGATTTCTTTTCTTTTAAATAATATTATTTTATTATAATGAGCAATATTTCAATTAGTCGTTTTTTACCCCTCAATTTTGTTTTATTTTTTCTCTTTTTTTTGGTACTTTTTTTTTTTTTTTTTTGTGGTTTTTGGGTCACACCTGGCAGTGCTCAGGGGTTATTCCTGGCTCCATGCTCAGAAATTGCTCCTGGCAGGCACGGGGGACCATATGGGACGCTGGGATTCGAACGGATGACCTCCTGCATGAAAGGCAAATGCCTTACCTCCATGCTATCTCTCCAGCCCCTTTTTTTTTTTTTTTTTTTTTTGGTTTTTGGGCCACACCCGGTTACTACATAGCTCAGGGGTTACTCCTGGCTATGTGCTCAGAAGTTGCTCCTGGCTTGGGGGACCATATGGGACACCGGGGATTGAACCGCGGTTCGTCCAAGGCTAGCGCAGGCAAGGCAGGCACCTTTCCTTTAGCGACACCGCCCGGCCCCCCCTTTTTTTTGGTACTTTTTAATTTCTAAATATTTATTTAAGCACCACAATTATAAGCATGTTTGTAGTTGGGTTTCAGTCATAAACAGAATACCCCCCTTCACCAGTGCAACATTCCCACCACCAATCCCCCCCTTCTCAACCCCTGCCTGTATTTGCAACAGGCATTCTACTTCTTTAACATTGTCGTGCTAGCTGTTAGTGTAGTTATTTCCCTCACATGTTCATCACTCTTTGTGGTGAGCTTCAAATTGTAAGCCAATCCTTCCAGCCTTTCCAGCCCTTAACTCTACATTACATTACATTAATGTCTTTAATTTTTCTTAAAATCCATAGATGAGGGAGACTATTCTGTGTTATTTCTCTCCCTCTGACTTATTTCACTCAGCATAATAGAATCCATGTACATTCACGTATAAAAATTTCATGACTTTATCTCTCCTGACGGCTGCATAATATTCCATTGTGTATATGTACCACAGTTTCTTTAGCCATTCATCTGTTGAAGGGCATCTTAGTTATTTCCAGAGTCTGGTTATTGTAAATAGCACTGCAATACATATAGGTGTGAGGAAGGTATTTTTGTATTGCATTGTTGTGTTCCGAGGGTATATCCCTGGGAGTGGAATACCTGGATCATAGGAGCTCAATTTCCATTTTTTTTTTGAGGAATCTCCATATTGTTTTCCATAAGGGCTGGACTAGGCGGCATTCCTTCCCATAAGCAGTGAATTAGAATTCCTTTCTCTCCACATCCAAGCCAGCACTTATTGTTCTTGTTCTTTGTGACGTATGCTAGTCTCTGTGGTGTGAGATGGTCCGTCATTGTAGTTTTGACTTGCATATCCCTGATGATTAGTATTTGTATTTCTTCTTTGAGGAAGTGTCTGTTCATTTCTTCTCCCCATTTTTTGATGGGACTGTCAGTACCTTATATATTTTCAATATTAGTCCCTTGTCTGATGAGTATTGGGTGAATAGTTTCTCCCAGTCTGTGGGTGACTGTTGTATCATAGGCACTATTTCCTTTGAGGTGCAGAAACTTTTCAGCTTAATATAGTCCCACCTGTTTATCTCTGCTTCCACTTGTATAGAGAGTACTGTTTCCTCCTTGAAGATACCTTTAGTCTCAATGTCATAGGTGTTTTACTTATGTGTATTCTATATACCTTATGGTTTCAGGCCTGATATCAAGGTCTTGAATCCATTCAGTAGTCAGAGAATGTTCCCCAGACATACAAATAACTAATTTTTGATAAAGGGGCAAGGAATCCAAAATGGAGCAAGGAAAGCCTCTTCAACAAGTAGTGTTGGCACAACTGATTATTAGCCACTTGCAATAAAGCGAACTCAGCCCACCCCCATCTAACACCATGCACAATGATCAAATACAAATGGATTAAAGACCTGGATATCAGGAGCGATTTCTGAGCACAGAGTCAGGAGTAACCCCTGAGCTTCACTGGGTGTGGCCAAAAACCAAAACAAAACAAAACAGAGTATCCCTAGACAACCAAAGTTGAGCCAGAAAAATCTGATTAATTAAGACATATATACAATGAAATGATTGGACTGTTACTGTTTGTGATTTCTATACAAACTGCTTGAAGATTTGACTCGAGGTCCTTGCCAATACTCCCCATTTGGATGAGTTTTGCTAAATAAACTCCCTTTTGCACTTTGCATTATTGAAGGGGGTCTTTGACTCTCAGAGCCAGCATGGGTATCAACTTGAACCCTAACAACTCTTGCTTCTGGTCCTCCTGGATGTAATCAATCCTACAGCAATCCCCCCTCTCAAACAGCAAGACCTCCCCACCCCAACCCAGAACCTCTCTACTAAGTTCGGGAACATTCCATATACTTCTAATCCTCCTCCAGAGGACAATGAGGAATCTTCAAATCCCATGGAAGCTGATAATAGTGCAGAGGACCCTTCTGCTACCCCAAAGCATCACCTTCAATCCTCAGCTTCCTCCTGGGGACTCAGTCCCAGGACCCAGCTCTGCCTTGAAGCACCTGCACTGCATACCTATGGCCTGTTTTCTCCAAAGCCAGTCCTTGTGGTTCTGGAGACATTCTCCTCGAACATCATCCCATTGCCTGGCCAGGCAGCCAAGGGAGGTTGTGTCATCTCTGCCCCAACCAGCCAGAATCAGAAGGATGGATAAAGCACACATAACCAGACAGTCTCAGCAATCAGCATCAGACAGACTGATTCAGAGTCTGTGTCATCCTCATTCAACTGGGGCCGTAGACTGATTCAGAGCAGGTAACGTCAGGCTCAGCCAATCAGGATCAGAGGGACACATTCAGTCTCAGCCAATCAGCAGCAGACAGGCTGATTCAGAGCCTGTGGCATTAACCCCATCTAATTAGGGCCACAAACTGACTGAGAGGATGTGGCATCAACCTCAACCAATCAGAATCAGAAACTGATTCGGGCTAATCAGTCAGTGGCCTCAAATCTATGGGTTCTCTCTGAGGATTCTACTCTTCATGTGGCCACGTGGGATCTGAGCAAGAAGACACTTATGTGTAGTGTGTGTGTGTGTGAGTGCATGTGATAAAGTGTGCATATGTGGAATTATGTGGTTGTGTGTGAAGATGTGAGGTTGTGTTTGTGATTATGTGTCTCTGTATGTGAACATGTGAGGGGTGTGCATGCGTGTGACTATGTGTAAGTGTCTATTCTGTGAGTGTGAGGTATTGAGTAGACATGTATGTTACATGTGAGTGAATATGGGAGGAGTGCGCTTGTGTGTTATGTGGATGATTGTATTAGATGTGCCTAGTGTTTGTGAGGGTGAGTGTGTGATGTGTGTGAATGTGCATCCATATTGTTTCTTTCCATTATAGGGGGACAACAAGGGGAGACCTGGATATGAAAGAGTTTTAAGGACACCATCAAATTGAGCTGGAGCCAGGCCAGCGCTGACTCTGAGTTGCAGAGGCTGCAGCTGGAGAGGGGTCTTGAGGTCAGGTTGGAGTTAGGGTCAGGCCACAGTGAGTTGCAGGCTCTCCTTACAGCTGAGCGGGACTCCGTTGTGCATCTGGATCAGTTTCTTCTAACAGAATCTATTCCTTACTCCAATCGACTTCTGTCACTTTCAGATCTTGGCTACTCAAAATATCTTTCCAACTTGTAGTGGGCCCTGCGGTTACGGATCAGAAAGCAAACCTCTGGGTCATGCTCTCAAACTCTCGGGAAGCACCGTCCTCAATTTTGTGTGTGTGTGTGACCACCACCACGTTCTTTTTTTTTTTAACTGTGCTACATCCAAATTTTAATTATTTTATTTTTTAAAAATAATATCTTTATTTAGGGGCCAGAGAGATAGCATGGAGGAAGGCGTTTGCCTTGCATGCAGACGTTCGATGGTTCAAATCCCGGCATTCCATATGGTCCCCTGAGCCTGTCAGGAGCGATTTCTGAGCATAGAGCTAGGAGGAACCCCTGAGTGCTGCCAGGTGTGACCCAAAGACCAAAATAATAATAATAATAATAATATCTTTATTTAATCACCATAATTGCAAACATGATTGTGGTTGGGTTTCGGTCATACAAAGAACACCGCCCTTCACCAGTGCAACCTTCCCACCACCAAAGCCCCCATCTCCCTCCTCCCCAACCCCTGCCTGTATTCCAGGCAAGTCTTCTACTTCTCTCACTCATTAACACTGTCATGATAGTTATTAGTGCAGTCATTTCTCTAATGCATTCACCACTTTTTTAAATATTTTATTTAAACACCTTGATTACAAAAATGATTGTGCTTGGGTTTCTGTCATATAAAGAACACCCCCATCACCAGTGCAGCATTCCCATCACCAATGTCCCAAATCTCCCTCCTCCCCACCCAGTCCCTGTCTGTACTCTACACAGGCTTTCTATTTCCCTCATACATTCTCATTGTTAGGATAGTTCTCAATGTAGTTATTTCTCTAACTAAGCTCATCGCTCTTTGTGGTGAGATTCATGAGGTGAGCTGGAACTTCCATCCTCTCTTTTGTCTCTAAAAATTATTGTAAAAATGTCTTTCATTTTTCTTAAAGCCCATAAATGAGTGAGACCATTCTGCATCTTTCTCTCTTTCTCTCTGACTTATTTAACTCAGCATAATAGATTCCATGTACATCCATGTATAGGAAAATTTCATAACTTCATCTCTTCTGATGGCTGCATAATATTCCATTGTGTATATATACCATAGTTTCTTTAGCCATTCATCTGTTGAGGGGCATCTTGCTTGTTTCCAGATTTTTGCTATAGTAAATAGTGTTGCAATGAATATATGCATTCACCACTCTTTATGGTGAGCTTCATATCGTGAGCCAGTCCTTCCAGCCCTCATCTCGATTGTCTCTGGGCAATATTACACTCGTCTCTAAACTGTTCTTCATCTGCTGAACCTAAAACATCCACAGCAAAAAAAAGATATCTAAACTCAACAATGTTTTATCTGATGTATATAAACTTAATTATGTTAAACCTAAATTAAAGATAAATTTACCTGTGATATACCAAAGGAAGCAAAATGTAAATAGTGAATTACTTTAAAGACACTGTTACAATGTTTGTATAAAGGTTTTGTACATTTTTATACGTACTATATCAAAGTCAACCATTAAAATAAAATTATAGTTTTCATTACTATTTAAATCCTATTGATTTTGTTTCTCTGAAAAGTCTGGTTAAAAAAATAAATAAATAAAACATCCACAGCAATGGTGGTTAAGGCGCCTCCTCCTCACTGCCAGCACTGTTGCCTCATGCTGCTCTCGCTGGGGTGAGACCACTTCTCCACCTGCATGTCTCACCTGGCAATGGTGGCATCTTCTACTCGGCCACACTCTTCATCTACACATCGATGCCATGAGCCTCCACAAGGTACTGCCGGTTGTGTACAAGGTGCTCAAGCCCATGTGCATCCCTGTCATCGTCTACTGTCTGAGGAAAAGGAGGTGCACAAAGCCCAGCGGAAAACCTGCCACTAGCCTTGATCTATGTCTGGGGATCTGAGTCTTCACCTTCTGGTAATCATCACTTTGTATCTCAAATACTCATGTCATTCTACCCAATAGACAATGAGTTGCACTAATCCATAACAAAATGCGGTAACTCTGCAACAACAACAACAACAACAACAAGGCATGCCTTGTTGAATGGTGGGTTGTGTGTTCCAAAATCCCCAGAGAGGAAAAGAGATTCCCATGCCCCCTGTCCAGGTAGGACAAGAGATGCAGGTCCAGCAGCAACTCCGACACAGGAAAGAATCCACACACAGTTAGGAAGGAATAGCAGACCAGAAAACTAACTGCATGTTGTTCACCAACAAGTCAGTCACTCTACCATGTGAAACCACAAGCCAAGATGTCAGCTGCCCCTCCAGGCCTCCAAAGAAGCCTTTATTTGGGAAAAACAAAGCCCATCCCCAAGGGGAGGAGTAAAAGCCAGATGAGGAGGCAATGGGGAAACTTATCTTTTTAACAGGAAAACCAAAGGAACCAATTGAGAGACAGCTAGTTAGATGGCAATATGAGGACTAATCCAAAGGCCTCTACCAACAATGTCTGAAAAGGCCAGACCTCCAGAAGAAATTTAATAAATGATGGATCATCTCATCAAAATATTTTAATTTTAGGGGCTGGAGTGGTGGTGCAAGTGGTAGGGCATTTGCTTAGCTCGCGCTAACCTAGGACAGACTGCGGTTTGATCCCCTGGCATTCCATATGATCCCCCAAGCCTGGAGCTATTTCTGAGCTCATAGCCAGGAGAAACCCCTGAGCATCACTTGGTGTGGCCCAGAAAGCCAAAAAAAAATTTTTTTTTTCATTTTACTATAAATCAGGACATGGAAATTGGGTAGAGGCCGGAGTGGTAGCACAGTGGTAGGGCATTTGCCTTGATGAGTCTGACCCAGGACAGATGAGGGTTCGATCCCTGGCATCCCATATGGTCCCCCGAGCCAGGAATGATTTGTGAGCGCAGAACCAGAAATAACCCCTGAGTGCCGTTGGGTGTGGCCCTCCCCCCTCCAAAAAAAGAAGAAAATTGGGTTCGAGAAATAGTACATTGCAGAAGGAGATTCTCCTTCATGTACTTAACCTGGATTCACTTGCTGGCATCACATTATCTTCCCCTGTGCTCTGCCAGGCAAGATCCCTGTGTGTAGAGCCAGGTTAAATCCAGAGTACCTCTGGGTGTGGCCCCAAAACAAAAATAAATTTAGGAAATAAACTATAAATGGAGACTTAGCAATCATAAGACTTTATTCCAGAAGATTCACACACTTATTAGTTTACATGGTCCTTCTAATAAAGATAATGTCCAAAGATATTTTATTGTTTCTTTTTTGTTTTGGGGGGGGCTACACCTAGTGGTGCTCAGGGGTTACTCTTGACTGTGCTCAGAAATTACTCTGGCAGGCTCAGAGGACCATATGGGATGCTTGAGATGGAACCCGGGTCAGCTGTGTGCCGAGCCAGCTGTGTGCAAGGTAAATGCCCTTCCTACTGTGGTATTGTTCCAGCCCCTTTATTGTATTTTTGAATGTAATAAAAAATGTCAGGGACTGGAGATACAATATAGTGGGCAGGTTTGTTTTTGCTTATGTTTTTGGGCCACATCTGGTGATTCTCAGGGTTACTCTTGGCTCTATGCTCATAAATTACTCCTGGATGTGCTCAGAGGACCATATGGGATGCTGGAAGTTGAATTCAGACCAGCAGCATGCAAGGCAAACACAACCCCACTATGCTTTGGCTCTGACCCCCGGGCTTTTGCCTGGCATGCATCCAACCTGGGTTTTATCCCTGGCTCACCATATGCTCTCATCTACTGAGCCCAGCAGGAGTGATTCCTGGTTGCAGAACCAGGAGTGAGCTAGGGTCAGCAAGGTGAGATCCAAAAAACTATGTGCAAAATCTTTTTGGTTAAAGGATTGATTAGACAATACATTTACACTTTGATATAGTGAGAGATGGAAAAGAAATCTATAGATTTGTTTTGTTGTTGTTGTTGTTGTTGTTGTTTGAGAATCTATATATTTGTATCTGATATCTAAGACATAGAGATTGGCCCCGATGCATGTTTAATAAAATATCAAGTCACGGGGCCGAAGAGATAGCACGGAGGTAGAGCGTTTGCCTTTCATGCAGAAGGTCGGTGGTTCAAATCCCAGCATCCTATATGGTCCCCTGAGCCTGCCAGGAGTGATTTCTGAGCATAGAGCCAGAAGGAACCCCTGAGCGCTGCCAGGTGTGAGCCAAAAACAAAACAAAACAAAACAAAAAAAATCAAGCCACTACATTAACCAGGTTTTGAGTTTTTAGTTAATTGTAATTTTTCCTCTCATTCCAAAAAGACCAGAATCTGCAGGAGACCCCAGACCTTCCCATCTCGTCCACCTGGACTGACCACTCTGATGTTTCCCTCCATCAGCTCCATCCCAGGCCCACCTGCCAGCACTCTCTCTGCAGGAGAGGGAAGCACATTTGCACTTACCCTGAGACTAAGGAGCCACTCAGGAAACCTTGGGGAGAAATCTGAAGTGTGGGTGACCCTGAACTTCCTGGCCCCGCCTTTCCCTTGGCCTCTGCCACTGCATACTTGCCCACACCCTCATCTTTCAGTTCATGAAGCCAGGGCAGTCTCTAGGGTCCCCAGCACCCATTTAACCCTCCTTCCTCCTCTCACTGCCAATATCGTCCACTGGGCAGCTCAGAACACTGAGCGCAGAGCCAGGACCTATTGGAGTGATGCTACATTGAGAACGGGGAGTGGCTGCTTCCAGCCTGCAAGGGACTGAGACTTCCTGAGCTCAGACCCAAGCACACTCTCCTCCCGCCGCAAGGCTAAATCGCCTCCTCACAGTTACCTCCCGATGCCAGCAGTCCTCAAGCAGCTCACCTGAGGTGAAGACCAGAAATGAGCAAGAGCGAGAGAAACTGTCTTCACTAGAACACCTGAGGCAACCAGGTATGGGTCTCAATGCCCCTGAACCCCGAGCACATCCAAACCCTCTCTCTTAGTGACCGGCACATTGGACATTCATTCTCTGGCATGTAGAGCAGAGAGCAATCTTGAGCTGTTATTATGGTGCAGAGTCGTCCTGTCACATGGGTCTTTCTAAGTCAGAGCCCTTGTCTTAGTGTCATGGGGTCTGTGTTTTTTGTTTGTTTGTTTGTTTTGTTTTGTTTTGTTTTTGGATTTGGGGTCACACCCAGCAGCACTCAAGGGTTACTCCTGGTTCTATGCTCAGAAATGGCTCCTGGCAGGCTCGGGGGACCATATGGGATGCCGGGATTCGAACCAACAACCTTCTGCACGTGAGGCAAACACCGGACCTCCATGCTATCTCTTCGGCCCCTGGGGTCTGTGTTTTAAAGCAGGTCTTATAGGCAGGAAGTCACTGCTGTGGGGAATAGACTGAGGGACAAACACTTGCCACTACATTACTACATTTCAGTCAACACGGACCACAGACATGCACTTGTGTCTTTCCTACCTCTAGAAACTCTCAGGCTCATGGAGGCTAAGACCCAGCTCACTTAAGGACAGGCCCCATCCCTGTAATGCCATATTTGCACCAAGTCAGCACTTGTGAGATGGAGGAAAACGAGCGGCCATTGAAAACATCCACTAGCCCCTATCAGTCTGTTTCTTTCTCCTTCCCTCCATCTCTTCCTTCCTTCCCTTTTTACCTTCCTTCCTTCCTTCCTCCCTCTCTCCCTCTCTTCTTCCCTTCCTTCTTTCCTTTCTCATTTTTATTTTTTGGGTAGCCAAACGCAGCAGTGCTCAGGGCATATTACTCCTGGCTCTGCACTCAAAAAATTACTCAGGGGCCTGTATGAAATGCTGAGGATCAAACCCGAGTAGACCAAATGCCCTCTCCTCTATCCTATCAGTCAGCACGCTCCTCCCAATCTGTTTTCTAACAAGAGAAACTTTGAATTCCAGCCCAGTCACAGGGACTCCAAGTGTTCTGAGTCAAGCTTTCACTCTCTCCCAGAGCCATGGGATGCCCTATTGCGACCCATGTCACAGAGATGAGATCAGATTAAGTGGCATGTTGAAGGCAACACACATATACATATCCCATTTCCTCCAGGAAGCAGGAAGACAGTCACACTTACCATCACTTTTCCTTGAACCTGGCACTGTGATCGACAGACAAGTCTGGATGCCAATGTCTTAGAGATTCAAAGGCTCATGCATGCTTGAGGTCTGGAGTTTAGGAGTCCCAATTTTATTCCTTTGTTGGGTTTGCTTGGTTGGGTTGGCTTTTGCATAGATGTTCCATGGAGAGTAGGAGTGCAAGAGATGTCTGTCCTTCTTTAGGAAGGGTAACTTATAAAGGCTTCTTGAAAAACACAAGTACATGTGGAAGGAAGAGTAACAAAGTTCGGGGGCAGAAGGGAGGGAGTTGAATGCATGCGATATGCAATGTTGCATGAGACATGGAGGGGAATCAGCTCTTGTTTGAGGGGCAGAGAGAGCACCTAGGACCATCCCAGGGGCACCACACTCGGTGACTCTCAGTGACTAGATTAGGTGCTGGAGCAATAGTACAGTGGATAAGGCATTCAGCTTGAGCACGGTGATCCTGGTTCAACACCCAGAAACTCAGCTGCTTTCCTGAGCACTGCCAGCAGTAATCCCTAAGCATCTTTGGGAGTCTCCCAAATTCATTAGATTTTGTGTCCCTATTAGCAGTCTCCTCTGTGAACTTTAGTGCCCTCCAACATATCATAAGAATGTGTCTGTGTGTGTCAGTGATAATACAGGAATTACTCTGGAAGCTGCTTAGGAAACTATATGAAAGGCTGGGATCAAACCAGCGTGGGTCACATGCAAGGCAAATGCCCTCCCTGCTACACAATCACTCTGGCTCTAAGTGCCTAGTATCTTAATACATTAAGACTCATGGTTGTTGCATCATTCTGTGTCTTATAGAAAACAAAAGGTCAACAACCATTATTTGCCTTGTTATAGATGGACAGGCCCTTCAAGATGGCCAACATGACCCGGGTGCAGGAGTTCCTCCTGCTGGGCCTGTCCACAAGCCCAGACCTAAGGAACATCCTGTTCGTGGTCTTCCTGGCGCTCTACCTGCTGACGCTCCTGGAGAATGTGCTCATCGTCTACCTGGTCTGCAGCCACAGCGAGCTCCACAGGCCCATGTACTTCTTCCTGGGCAACCTCAGCTGCCTGGAGATGAGCTACGTGTCTGTCATCGTGCCCAGCCTGCTCGTGGGGCTGTGGACGGGCCCCTACCGCGTCCCCTTTACCTCCTGCATGACCCAGCTCTTCTTCTTCATCGTCCTCATCTGCACCGAGTGCTCCCTGCTGGCCTCCATGGCCTATGACCGCTACGTGGCCATCTGCCGGCCCCTGCACTACCCTCTGCTCTTGCGGCCCCGAGTCTGTCTGGGTCTGGCCCTGGGCTCATGGCTGAGCGGCCTGTTGGTGTCGGTCGCCAAGACCTCGTGCATCGCCACCTTGTCCTACTGCGGCCCCAATGTCCTCAACCACTTCTTCTGTGACGTGTCCCCCCTGCTCAACCTGTCCTGCACCCATGTGGCCCTCACGGAGCTGGTGGACTTCATCTCAGCCATTGTCATCTTCTGTGGAACCCTGTCTGTTGCCCTGGGGTCGTATGCGGCCATCGGCAGGACAGTGCTTCGAATGCCATCAGTAGCCGCCCGGCGCAAGGCCTTCTCCACCTGTGCATCCCACCTGGTCGTGGTGGGCATCTTCTACTCCGCAGCTCTCTTCATTTACTGCCGCCCCAGCCGCATAGAAGCGGCAGACCTCAACAAGGTGCTGTCGGTCATCTACACTGTGCTCACACCCATGTGCAACCCAGTCATCTACTGCCTGAGGAACAAAGAGGTGCACACGGCCCTGAAGAAAACCCTGCTCTGGCCCTGATCCATGTCTGGGGACCTGCTTCTCCACCTCCTGGTGACCATCTCTGCGTAACCCAAGCACCTGAATTATATGAAAACAAAAGGAATTCATAATAGACTGTGAGTTGCACTAAGCCATAACCAAATGTGAAAGCCCTGCATGTATGGAAAGGCTGATCCTCCCAGAGAAGGTCAATAAATGATGGATCATTTCATAATAACATGTTCACTTTATTAATAAATTAAGACATGGAGGCTTAGCAACCAGACTGTTTTAGTGCAGAAGACTTACAGGTCTTTTCTCATTATATTGACACATCCCTATTACTCTAAACAAATAATAGATACATGAATACTTATTGCAATTTGTTTGTAATCAAAAATCTCAGAAAAAAGATGTATATGTCTGTTCAAGGGCATTGATTAAATATATAATTGCATCATATGCTAAATAGTGGGGGATTTTTTAAATATATAGATTTGTATGTTCACATCTATGAAATAATCATTTGTCCAAAATATGTTTAATGTTGAATAAAAATCAGGTTAACACTTTAACAACATTTTTGGTTTTGCTAACTTTACATAGAATTTCATATGTTTAAAAATATTTCAGGGCCCGGAGAGATAGCACAGCGGTGTTTGCCTTGCAAGCAGCCGATCCAGGACCAAAGGTGATTGGTTCGAATCATATGTCCCATATGGTCCCCTGTGCCTGCCAGGAGCTATTTCTGAGCAGACAGCCAGGAGTAACCCCTGAGCACTGCCGGGTGTGGCCCAAAAACCAAAAAAAAAAAAAAATTTTTTTTTCAGGTAGGGCCAGAGCCGTAGTGCAAGTGGTAGGGCGTTTGCCTTGCACATGACTGACCCAGGACGGACAGACTTCAGTTCATTCCCTGGCTTCCTATATGGTCCCCCAAGCCAGAAGCGATTTCTGAGTAACCCCTGAGCATCACCGGATGTGGCCCCAAAACCAAATTGGGGCCTGGAGCAATAGCACAGCAGGGAGGTCATCCAACCCAGATATTCAATCTGGACATCTCATATGGTTCCCCGAACCTGTCAGGAGTAATTTCTGTGCACAGAGCCAAAAATAACCCAAGTGCCACTGGGTATGCCCCAAAACAAAGAAAACAAACAAACAAAAATTGTAAGTCTATCTACCTCTCCTATTCACTTAGAATATTACTGTATTTGTTTGGTTCTTCCTCCTTGTCCCACATTCTCTCTAGGGAAGATCAGGCACTTTCTCACTTGCCTTCTCAAGACTCACTTGCCACTGTCACTCTGTCTCACAAAGTCCCCTGCACCCAGACAGAGATCGCTCAAGAACTGCCATTGACAGGCTTGCTGGAGTCACGATGAGTCACCAGGTGTCACTCCAGTCAGGTGGGCCTTCTCCTTTTGCTCTTTGCACCAGACCCCACTGTAGTGACTGGCACTCTGTCCACTCCCAGGTCCCATGGCCCTGGTGCATCCTGCCCAAGTGGCCCGTCAGGACTATGTGTCCCTGACAGTACC
This sequence comes from Suncus etruscus, assembly GCF_024139225.1. Lineage (NCBI taxonomy): Eukaryota > Metazoa > Chordata > Mammalia > Eulipotyphla > Soricidae > Suncus > Suncus etruscus. The sequence goes on from NC_064861.1 coordinate 97,510,866, forward strand.
AACAGGATAGAACCCAGCTTCCTGGGAGAGATTTCTTTTTTTTTAATTACCTTTATTTAAACACCGTGATTACAAATATAATTGTAGTTGTATGATTACAGTCATGTAAAGAACACCCCCCTTCACCAGTGCAGGATTCCCACCACCAATTTCCCAGATCTACCTACTCCTTATATGAAGCAACAACTCAGTGAATCCCATGTTTTTGTAATGACTAAGTATTCTGTATACATCAGTCATTTCTTCTGAGCAAAAGTGCACAATTGAGGGAAATAATGGATGTGTGTGTGTGTAATTCTGCCCTACTGCACATCTAAGCAGTGACATAATTTCACACCAGTGAGTTCAGAAAGCCAATGGACGTGAAGGGTATAAAACTAGCATTCTTAGGAAGGGAGATAGTTAGGGATTCCTAGTACTACATATTCCCTTGAGTACCAGTGGGTAAACTGAGGCACTATCACCATAGAATCTAAGTAGCACCACATCCTCTGGGCCCTGCATTGAACCACTGGTCCAGTTGGCTGAAAATTACCTATACATAGTGGGAGTCCTAGACCTCCTGAACCCCACTTGTGAGGCACAGAAAGATGAGATGAAATGATGAGATGTTGAGGTGAGATGAGGAGAGGACATGATGAGGAAACATGGGATGATGAGATGAGATGATGAGATGGGAGATGAGATGGGGTGACCCAAGGTAAGATAAGGTGAGGTAAGATAGGGTGAGACCAGTGGAGGTTAGATAGAATGAGCTGACGTGAGGTGAGATTGTATTCAAGGCAATTTTACCCTATGATCATTGGTTCATATGTAAGGAGCTCTGTGTTTCTGTTGGTCAGTCCATCCCACTTTATCCTATAGATTCATTCTTCAGCCCAGGAAAAGACAAGGACTTAGAAGAACTTAGAAGAACAAGCAAACCCAGAAAGCTGTTAGATAGCCTGAGTAAAGAATGATGGCATTGTGGGTTCCCAGGGACCTGAGTCCCTCAGTCACCTGCCTCCACAGCACATCCCTTTCCCACCTCTTTGGCATCGGGCATCCCTTAGGGTCCAGGATTGAGCACTCTGAAGTTAAAGAGGAAACACTGGGGCACGGGGCCAGAGTTGGAGGGAGCCCCTTGAGATTGGAAGGAAGGTGGGTGTGGGTGAGAGTCTACACTGCCTGGCACCGCAGTAGAGCCCAGGCAGAGCTGTCATCTCTCTCAGTTTCTGATGCGCCAGAGTCACATCTGTGCTCTGGGAATAGTCTTGGAGCAGGAAATTCCTCCTCCGCTCTGCGTCACCACGGTCACATTTGGCACCAACACAGGCATCTGGGAGAGGAACCCACAGGACACGAGAGATAACTGGAGCAGCATCGCCTCTGCCCCACCTCCCCCTATGCACCTGGACCCTCGAGGCTGACCAGGCCCGGCCCTGGCAGGTCCAACTCTGGGGCTTAAGGGCCCCTCCTGCTGCTGGCTGTGAGCACTGGATTGGGGGTGAGGAGCGGAAGCAGATCACAGCTACTGCTGAGCCCAGAAGCCACAGCTGAGCCTCGCTGGGTGCTGGACAGAAGCGGGGTCTGTGGCTCCCACGATCACTGCTGCCTGGGAATTTGGGCAGGTGTCACTTTGGCTAGAAGGTGGGAAAGCGCAACATCTGGGTTTGGGGATGGGGAACAGAAAGGACCCCAGAGCTTTGGGGGAGTTTGGGGTTGAGTTTCCATGGGGAACAAAGAAAGGAGAGGGAGAATGATCAGAGATCAATGGAGGACGTTGGGAGATCTAGGAGGGAGGACAGTGGGAGATTGTAGTGGGAGGACCGAGGGAGATGTGGAGCCCAGGTCTCCTCCATGTGAGTGACCATGGGGAGTTCATAAAATCCAGGTGCCAGGTGGTCCTGGCCCAGGAGAGTCAGAGCTGGGGCCGAAGGGGAGCTGGAGAGTAAGTCCCAGCCCTGGTATGTGGCACAGTGTGATGTGGGGTGCACAGGGCCTGGGGCATGGGAAAGACAGGCCAGGGACCCTTTGTGATTGGGTGGGAAGGCTCGAGGGTTTGGCCTGGAACCTCTGGTCTCTGTGGACATGGACTAGATGGAAACTGCTTTGCTCCTGCTGGGGGGAGGGAGGGAAGGAGAGAGAGAGAGAGACAGAGAGAGAGAGAGACAGAGAGAGAGAGACAGAGAGACAGAGACAGAGAGACAGAGACAGAGAGACAGAGACAGAGAGACAGAGACAGAGAGACAGAGACAGAGAAAGACAGAGACAGAGAAAGACAGAGACAGAGAGAGACAGAGACAGAGAGAGACAGAGAGAGAGAGACAGAGACAGAGAGAGAATGGAGTGGGAGGAGACAGACAGACAGACAGACAAGCCTGTTGAGCCAGGCAGGCAACAGACAGGGGTGATGGACAGTATCCTGGCCTCTCGCCCCTCTAAGTCCCACAGAGCTGGATTCTACTGGACTTAAAACAATCCACCTTGGGGGAGTCCAGAGCGTCACATCTCTTAAACCCTCTGCCAGCACCCCACTCGGGAAGAGGCTAGGGACACTATGTGGGTTCACCTGAGTTGGGCCCCCATCGTTTCCGACACTGAGGGGGACGCAAGGCCTTGTGGGAGGCGGAGCCCGGAGGGGAAGGGGCCTGGCCAGCCGCAAGAGAATCCGCTTCGGATCCTAGATTCCTTCCTAGTTGATTCCGGCCGTGATTCTCAGCAGCATCGGCCCTGGGTTCCTGCGCACTGTTGTCCCCCACGTCCCCAGCCAAGCCCCAGAGTCTGCCTCCCTCCCAACCCCGCTGCCTCCATTCTCTCTCTTCGGCAAACTGTTCTGGTTTGGAGGGCTCATTCCTGGCTCAGTGCTCTGTGATCATTCCAGGCTGTGCTTGGGGTACAACATACAAGATACAACATACAACATACAAATGCCTTCCTCCTGTACCATCTTCCTTCCAGCCCCAGAAAACTGTGTTTTAAAAATTGTTCTAGTTAGGTCACATGTTTACAATAGTGTTAATGCTATGGCTTTGATTTTCACTTGCATTTCATTAATGAGCTTTTGAAGTTCAGTTACATGAAATGGACCTTTTCGGTTTGATTGTTTGTTTGTTTGTGCCACTCCTGGCAGTGCTCAGAGCTTACTCCTGGCTCCTGTACTCAGGAATCAATCCTAACAGTGCTCTGAGCCAAAGATCAAACCCGGGTCGGCTGCATGCAAGGAAACTGCCTTTCCCACTGTGCTACCAGGCTAGCCTCCTCAAAAGGACTTTTTATGTGTATTGTGTGGATTTTAACACACATAGAAACTACTTTGATCGATAGTTTTGTTTTTTTTTTTTTTTGGTTTTTGGGCCACACCCGGCATTGCTCAGGGGTTACTCCTGGCTGTCTGCTCAGAAATACCTCCTGGCAGGCACGGGGGACCATATGGGACACCGGGATTCGAACCAGCCACCTTTGGTCCTGGGTCGGCTGCTTGCAAGGCAAACACCGCTGTGCTATCTCTCCGGGCCCTGATCGATAGTTTTATCAAGAATTAACAGGAGAGGGGCCGGAGAGATAGCATGGAGGTAAGGCGTTTGCCTTTCATGCAGGAGGTCATCGGTTCGAATCCCGGCGCCCCATATGGTCCCCTGTGCCTGCCAGGAGCAATTTCTGAGCCTGGAGCCAGGAATAACCCCTGAGCACTGCCAGGTGTGACCCAAAAACCAAAAAAAAAAAAAAAAAAAGAATTAACAGGAGAGATGAAGCCATCTATCTATCAGAAAATAGAAAAAAATATCATTTGGTATCCAGGCCCAGACCCTGAAGGCTCCCCCTAAGTCCTTCTCCTTAGGAGGAAATCTTTTGTTCGTTTGTTTTGGGCCACACCTGGTGGTGCTCAGGCATTACTTCTGCTCTTCGGGGTCATTCCTGGCAATGCTGCGAGGAGCATATGGGATGCTGAGGATCGAACCCAAGTCAGCCGCATGCAAGGCAAACACCCTATCCAAAATCTTATCTCTCTGGCCCTTTAGGAGGAAATCTTGAAGTGTGTTGGGGATGGAGGTAAAATTGTTCCCTTTTTTCTTTTGTTTTGTTATTGTTTGGGGGCCACACCTGGTGATGGTCAAGGCTTATTCCAGGCTCTGCACTCAGGCATCAGTCCTGGCAGGGCTCAGACCTCGAACCCTGACAAATAGTGTAAGACAAACACACCCCCCCCTACTGAATGCTCCACCTATTTTTATTTGCTCTAAAACTATGTTTCCCTAAGCAGTAGAATTTTTAAACCCTTTTGCAGCTTGTTTTCACATCAATGAAATCATAATTTTTTGCAAATTTTCAAAATATTCATCTTTCCTTCCTTCCTTTTTTTTCTTTCTTTCTTTCTTTCTTTCTTTCTTTCTTTCTTTCTTTCTTTCTTTCTTTCTTTCTTTCTTTCTTTCTTTCTTTCTTTCTTTCTTCTTTCTTTTCTTTCTTTCTTTCTTCCCTTCCTTTCTTCCCTCCTTCCTTCCTTCCTTCCTTCCTTCCTTCCTTCCTTCCTTTTCCTTTTCCTTCCTTCCTTTCCTTCTCTTTTCTCCATTTTTTTTTCTTACAATCACCTAAAGTTTCTAGATAACGCCAGGCTATTTTCTGGACCATTCCAGCCAGTTTAGACCCCACAGTGGTGTATGGACAATTTCCTTGTTAGATAATACTCAGATGTGTGTGTGTGTGTGTGTGTGTGTGTGTGTGTGTGTGTGTGTGTGTGTGTGTGTGAGATTCTCAGAGTGCGAAATGTGTCTAATTCTGGTTTGAATGTTCATTACCTTCATTCTTGGAGATGAATAGATGCTCATGTTTTGAACCTATGATTATTTTGATTACTTTCTTATATGATCCCATTCATTTCTTTGATTAACTTCCCTATTTTACATATTAATTCACCCATGTCTTGTGTACTTTGAGGACTACAAATATATATGTATATATATATACATATATATTTGTAGTGAGAGGCCATAGCAATAGCACAGTGAGTTGGATTGTCTTGTATATGGCAGACCTGGGTACGATCCCCAGCATCCCATGCGGTCCCCCAAGTCTACCAGAAGAGATTCCTGAGCACAGAGCCAGGAGTCAGCCTTGAGCACCATGGGGTATGGTGCAAAACCTCCCAAAATTATAGTGTATTCTTTGGATCTCTCGCTTCATGTACATCAACCCTGCATGCTAACTCCGTGTTGGTTCTGAGTTAATCTGAGGTGGCTTCCCCCACCCCACATCCATCAAGTCCTGTCAGGCCCCACATCCCCGTTTCAGTCTGCACAGTGGTTTATTTGAGCTGTCACAGGTGATGGGGAGATGCTCCAAGGACTGAACATGCAGGGAGACCCAGCTTTGTCTGGCACCATGTGATTCCCAGGTATCCCCAAGCGTCACCATAGAGCATTGAGCTGGGATTAGCCTCTGAATCTGCTATGTGACCCCCAAACTCACCCTAATGCAAGCAGGTCCTGGGTCCAGGCTGTTTCTGGATTTGGGGGAGGGGCCACACCCAGCAGTGCTCAGGGTTTACTCCTGACTCTGTGCTCGGGCATCACTCCTAGCAGTGCTCGGTGGATGCCAGGAATTGAGCCCGGGCCAGCCATATGCAAGGCAAATGGCTTCCTCACTGACCTATCGCTCTGGCCCCTATGCTAGCCTTTTTATTTTGGGGGGGGGCTTGGAGGACCATATGAGATGCTGGGAGATCGAATCATGGTCCATCCTGGGTCAGCGCATGCAAGGCAAATGCCCTACCACTACACCACCACTCCAGGCCCCTATGCTAACTTTTATTTCATGTAGAGTCCAGTCCTGAGACGTGGTTTCCCGGGTTTTGCTCACAGAGGAGAGCAGGCGTGTCCCTGACTCACCCTCACAGCCACACCATCAAATCTCTCTCGTTCACCGGCTGCTTCACCCTTCCCCTCTTTCCTCTTCACAGCCTCTGGGAGCAGCTGCTTCTTTCTCGTGGATCAGAAATAACTGCCTACAGAGGCATTGCCCTGCCCCAGAGTGGCCCAGACAGCCCGGCCGGGACTGTCCCCTCAGCTCAGCTGTGTCTGCATGGGCTGGCCCTGCTCTCCCTGCTACAGCTCTGGGCCAAATCAGACACTGCCACAGATAGGCCTGTTCCTGGTCACACTTTCAACAGGTGACCCCTCAGCATAGGGTATGTGCATCTCAGCTCCTGGAAACCCAGCCTGAGCCCCAGTACAATGAGAAGAGAGGAACCTGCTTCTAGAAACCTGTCCTCTGAGTGAACTGTACTGGTGAACCCAGTACCAGAGACAGAGAAATCAAGTGATTTGTCTCTTGTGTGCTGGAGTCAGGCTGAGGTGCTCAGGGGTTACTCCTGGCTCTGCATTCAGGGATCACTCCAATAGGGTTCCAGAGATCAAATCCAAACTGGTTGTATACAAGGCAAGTACCTTCTACCTGTGTTCTCTGTCTGATCCCAAACTCATTAGCTCCCATGGCTGTGGGTAGAAGCAGGACCAAGAGTGGCCAGTATTTCCCTGGAAGGGGACGCCCTGGCAGATAACCCGAAAACCTTCTTTGTTCTTTCTGGGGATGCTGCCCCTTTTCTCCAAAGCCCAGTCAAGATCAAAACCCAGCACCAAAGAGGGGGGATTGGGAGTTTTCCTCTGCTCAGAACAGAGCAGGATACAGAGGCTGAAGTGATAGCACAGCAGAGAGGAACTTTGCCTAGCATGCGGTCTACCCGAGTTCCATCCCCAGCATCCCATAAGATCCCCCAAGTCTGCCAGGAGTGATTCCTAAGCACCGAGCCAAAAGTAAACCCGAGTGCCACCGGGTGTGGAACCCAAATCTCCAAAACCCAACTCCCCCCAAAAATCAAAATAGTTTTGAAAATCAGAGCTGGCAGCAACAAGCCTTGGGTAATATTTCTGAAGAACTGTGGTCTTGAACGGGATTAGAACACGACTCCATCTTGTTGACAAGCTCCCTGGGGTTCAAGGTATTTTTGGGGGTGGGGGATCTGAGTGTTTTGCCCCGCAGCAACCTCCCCTTCTCCACTGAACTGGGACCATCGGCTTCTCTTCTTCCTTATCTCCCGGCTGCCTGTCCCTTCCCTCATGCCCATGGAGCGACCCCTGGAAGGGGCCAACTTCACCCGGGTCCAGGAGTTCATCCTGCTGGGCCTGACCTCAGGGCAGGGTCCAAGGGCCACCCTGTTCATGGTCTTCCTGGCGCTTTACCTGCTGACGCTCCTAGAGAATGTGCTTATCGTCTACCTGATCTGCAGCCACAGCGAGCTCCACAGGCCCATGTACTTCTTCCTGGGCAACCTCAGCTGCCTCGAGATTAGTTACGTTTCTGTGACTGTGCCCAGCCTGCTCGTGGGGCTGTGGACGGGCCCCTACCGTGTCCCCTTCACTGCCTGTATGACCCAGCTCTTCTTCTTCGCCTCCTTCATAGGCACTAAGTGCTCCCTGCTAGCCTCCATGGCCTATGACCGCTACGTGGCCATCTGCCGGCCCCTGCACTACCCTCTGCTCTTGCGGCCCCGAGTCTGTCTGGGTCTGGCCCTGGGCTCATGGCTGAGCGGCCTGTTGGTGTCGGTCGCCAAGACCTCGTGCATCGCCACCTTGTCCTACTGCGGCCCCAATGTCCTCAACCACTTCTTCTGTGACGTGTCCCCCCTGCTCAACCTGTCCTGCACCCACGTGGCCCTCATGGAGCTGGTGGACTTTATCTCAGCCATCGTCATCTTCTGTGGAACCCTGACCATTGCCCTGGGGTCGTATGCAGCCATCAGCAGGACAGTGCTACAAATGCCATCAGCAGCCGCCCGGCGCAAGGCCTTCTCCACCTGTGCATCCCACCTGGTCGTGGTGGGCATCTTCTACTCGGCCACGATCTTCATCTATGCCCGGCCCCGCCGCATAGACACTGCGGACCTCAACAAGGAGCTCTCGGTCATCTACACTGTGCTCACGCCCATGTGTAGCCCCGTCATCTACTGCCTAAGGAATAAGGATGTGCGGGCAGCCCTGTGGGGAGCCTGTCCCCATGCCCGGCATCCTCGGCCCCAGCTGGTGCTTCCCTCAAGCACAACCATGAGCTTCAAGTAAGAGCCCAGAGGGAGACCCGGGCTGCACAGCATGAGGGTGGTGGGATGATCCTAAGGGAAGTGGCAGGAGCAGAGAAGCTACTGAAGGGACAGTGGAGTGGGAACAGTCGTGGGCTGTGTGTGGCGAGACAACTGGTGACTCAAGAAAGGCTGCTTTCTTCCCCTGGGAGACAGAAACTCACTCCTCTGTCTGGAGCCCCAAAACAAAAACACGAATTCTCTCCTTTGTGTTGCTGCATGCATGAGTATCACACGGGATGGGCGCTTCTCGCTGCAATGCTAATACAAAGGCCTTCGGATGAAACTGGGGACATTGGTGATGGGAAATGTGTACTGGGGGTGAATGTGGGTCATGGTATGACTGAAACTCAGCCGTGAACAACTTTGTGTCTGGGTATGGAAACCGTATTATGAACAACCTTGTAACCATGGTGATCAAATAAGGTAATAAATAATTAACATTGAAATTAATACACTATAGCCATGTTACCTTCTGGCAGTTGGGCTTGAACAACACTTGGATATCCCCACTTGGCAGCTGGACTTAGACACGTCCCTTGGATTCCCTTACTATAATGACTGTTGAACCTGTGCATGCCTCTTAGATACACCCCCTTGTCATGCAGATATAAAAAGGGAAACTTGATGGGGCTGGAGAGATAGCACAAGGTAGGGCATTTGTTTTGCGCACGGTCAACATAGGACAGACGGTGGTTCGATTTCCAGCATCCCGTATGGTCCCCGAGCCTGCCAGGAGCAATTTCTGAGCTCAGAGCCAGGAGTAGCTCCTGAACGCCTCCAGGTATTACCTAAAAACGAGAGAGAGAGAGAGAGAGAGAGAGAGAGAGAGAGAGAGAGAAAGAGAGAGAGGAGGAGAGAAGTGGGAGAGAGAAGAGAGAGAGAAAGAAAGGAGAAAGAAACTTTTGGGGGGGTTTGGGCCACACCCATTTGATGCTCAGGGGTTATTCCTGGCTAAGCACTCAGAAATTGCCCCTGGCTTGGGGGGACCATATGGGACGCTGGGGGATCGAACCATGGTCCTTCCTTGGCTAGCACTTGCAAGGCAAACACCTTACCTCTAGCGCCACCTCGCCGGTCTCAAGAGAGAGAAACTTTAACTGTTTGTGTGGAGCCCAGAGCAGTGCCTGCTGGCTCGTGGGGGATCAGAGATAAAGCATCGGAGAACTGCTGCCTGCTTTGCATCTATTTGCTTTTCTATCTTCTTTGAACTCGGGCCTCCCCTGGTCACCTCTGCTTGGTGCATTTCCAGCTAACTCTCCTCTTCTCTCTCTCTCTCTCTCTCTCTCTCTCTCTCTCTCTCTCTCTCTCTCTCTCTCTCTCCTCTCTCTCTCTCTCTCTCTCTCTCTCTCTCTTTCTCTCCCTCTTTCCCTCCCCCCCTCTCTTCTCCCCCCACAGGCCAGACGGTTGCTACATTACTTCAAATGTTTTGGCCACAGCAGGTGGTGCTCAGGGGTTACTCCTGCATTCAGGAATCACTCCTAGCAGCGCTTAGGGGACTATATAGGATGCCAGGGATTGAACCATGATTGGACATCTTCAAAGCAAATGCCCTCTCCACTGTGACAAATAAAAACTACAGCCAAATAAAAAAATGTAATGATGTTAAAAAAAAAAAAAAAGACCTTTGGAGCAAAGGCTATTTGGCTGGGAATGACTGACAGTGTCCACCATGACACACACAGTGGGCCTGCCACACTGGGGAGCCACACGTGTCCGGGAGAGACCCAGCCTGCATCTTCTGATGCAGAAGGGCAGAAGGAAGAGTTCGTCAAAGAAAAATGTCTGACCCCCACCCCAGAAGCTAACACTGATGGAAAAAGGAGCAGTCCCTGAAGAAGCCCAGAACCCACTGGATTGTGGGGTCTCCCAGGACCACACAGAAAATACCCCCAGGGTTAAACCTTTGTCTGGCTTTACTTTATTTTATTTTATTTAGGGGCACACCCAGCACTACTCAGGCTTACCTCCTGGCTCTACCTTCAAGGACACTCCTGGCAAACTCAAGGGGTCCTACGGAGTGCTGGGGCTCAACCGAAGATCAGCTGTGTGCAGGACAAATGCCCTCCCTTTTGTGCTTTCTCCAGACCCTCTTGTCTTGCCTTTCTTTGTCAAGGTTATGACCAATTTCCACTGCTGGACTCATCTGATTTGAGCCTTAATTTTCATTTTCTCTAGTGCAGGTGACACAGTGACTGTGCCCCGTCCCCTTCTGTCTGCTCTCGTTGGTGATGGGTTTTGTACTCCAAGACCACTGGCCTGTGATGTCTCTTGTGTGTGTGTGTGTGTGTGCGTGTGCGTGTGTGTGTGTGTGCGCGTGTGCGTGTGTGTGTGTGTGTGTGTGTGTGTGTGTGTGTGTGTGTGTTTAGATCACACCTGGAAGTGCTCAGGAATCATTTCTGGCAGGCTCAGGGGACTCTATGGAATGCTGGGGACTGAACCCAGGTTAATCGTGTGCAAGGCAAAAGCCCTCCCCATTGTATTGTGGCCCCAGCCCCTTGATCTATCTTAGCCATATCTGCCCTACTCTGCCCTGCCTGCCTGACTCAGCTCACTGGCTCCACCCACAATGTATGGAGCGATCTGTCTCATCTTTTCTGCAGTTGTGGTAGATCTTTTTCGCCCCCAATCTTTACTATTGCTGAGAGGAAGGGGGCAGGGTCGGTTGCTTTTTCTCCCCAATCCAGCTCAAGGTTACACCCAGAGGGTCTCAGACCCCTTTTTTCTTAGCAATATTCCCTTTCCTTTCAAAGGGCCAGAGCGACAGCACAGCGGGGAGGGTGTTTGCCATGCACACCAACGACCCTGGCGTCCCATAGGGTTCCCTGAGCTTGCCAGGAGCGATTCTTGAGTGCAGGAGTCACCCCCGAGAAGAGCCAGGTGTGGCCCTAAAACAAATAACAGCAACAACAAGGATGATTTACTTATTTAGAGTTAGTTTCCTTTCTCTTTCTAGTCATATTTTTGCTTTTGGAGCCATACCCAGCAGTGCTCATGGGCTACTCCTGGCTCAGTGCTCAGGGACCCCTGGGTTCTGGGAACTAAATCAGGGGTCCCAGCAGGCAGACCTGAGCCCTCTATGGACCTGGACTTCTTTGTCTCTGAGTTGGGCTGGCAGTACTGGAAGGATGTTGGGGAAGGACCTCGGACCCTCTGCTGGTGCCTGCCCTGAGGATCAGACAGTAAATTGTGCTAATGTGAAATAAAACTAGTCTCATTCTTTCTCTCCTTCCTTTCTATTATCTAGGGACTCTGGGGTCACACCAGGCAGTGCCCAAGAGCTGGTTATTCAGAAGCAATCCCTAGCAGTGCTCTGGGATTCACTTTATCCCTTGTCCAATTGCTCCAGCCCTCACAGAGAAATGGTTACTTAAAATGTATTTGGTTGTTGGCCACACCCGGTGGTTCTCAAGGCTTCCTCCTGACTACACTCAGGAACTGTTCTCCTGGCTGTACCTAGGGGATTTGCATGTGACTCCTGGGCACTGCCAAGTGTGTATCATTTCAAAAAAAAAAAAAAGACAAGAAAATTTTCGAGAATAACTCACTTATAAATTTACCTGTTGACAACTGACCCTGACCTTGCTTAATTAGGGAGCTGAAAGCTTTGGTGACACTTGATAGCTCTTAAAAAATCTATCATCTGACCAACACATTTACATCTAGGGATGTTCCCAAGATACAGAGGATTATATTTCCACAGACAAAGATGTACAAAATGTAGTCAGACCAGATAGACAGCAATGGAAGAGAAGGAAAGGGACACCAGTCCTGTTTCATACAGGTGCTAAGACCATGATTTGCCCATAAACCCAGAAGCAAAATCCAAGGCCTCGGCCCCATGTCTAAACAGCAAGATCAGGGCAGACAATGCAACAGTCACACAGTGGCCAGTTATGGGATTTCAGTTCCACAAGCAGTCTAGAAGACACACCAAGGATCATGGAAGGAAGAGGCCTAGCTCCTTGGGGTGAACTGCACATTCCTTTACTGTTGACCAAGTAGGCCCCGAAGAAGGTCTGAACAGGCGCCCCTGGAAGAGAGTGCTTGGGCTCAGGAGCAGAGCAGGGTTTTCCGCAGGGCTGCGTGCACCTCCTTGTTCCTCAGGCAGTAGATGACTGGGTTGCACATGGGTGTGAGCACAGTGTAGATGACCGACAGCACCTTGTTGAGGTCCGCGGCATCGATGCGGCGGGGCCGGGCATAGATGAAGATCGTGGCCGAGTAGAAGATGCCCACCACGACCAGGTGGGATGCGCAGGTGGAGAAGGCCTTGCGCCGAGCGGCTGCTGATGGCATTCGCAGCACTGTCCTGCCGATGGCTGCATACGACCCCAGGGCCACGAGGAGGGACCCCCAGAGGATGACGATGGCTGAGATGAAGTCCACCAGCTCCGTGAGGGCCACGTGGGTGCAGGACAGGTTGAGCAGGGGGGACACGTCACAGAAGAAGTGGTTGAGGACATTGGGGCCGCAGTAGGACAAGGTGGCGATGCACGAGGTCTTGGCGACCGACACCAACAGGCCGCTCAGCCATGAGCCCAGGGCCAGACCCAGACAGACTCGGGGCCGCAAGAGCAGAGGGTAGTGCAGGGGCCGGCAGATGGCCACGTAGCGGTCATAGGCCATGGAGGCCAGCAGGGAGCACTCGGTGCAGATGAGGACGATGAAGAAGAAGAGCTGGGTCATGCAGGAGGTAAAGGGGACGTGGTAGGGGCCCGTCCACAGCCCCACGAGCAGGCTGGGCATGATGACAGACACGTAGCTCATCTCCAGGCAGCTGAGGTTGCCCAGGAAGAAGTACATGGGCCTGTGGAGCTCGCTGTGGCTGCAGACCAGGTAGACGATGAGCACATTCTCCAGGAGCGTCAGCAGGTAGAGCGCCAGGAAGACCACGAACAGGATGTTCCTTAGGTCTGGGCTTGTGGACAGGCCCAGCAGGAGGAACTCCTGCACCCGGGTCAGGTTAGCCCCTTGCAGAGGTGGCTTCATCTGAGAGCAAAGCATATCAGCAAGGCTGTGGTCGGGGTGGCCCTTTTTTCTCCAGCTGCAGCTTCACTTTTCTGCTATTGGCTATGACTGGAGCTCTAGTGTGTACCTGGCCACCAGAGCCGCCCCTACCATAAGGTCAGAGGCATGGCTAGAACCTGCCCTCCGCCCAGCCAACTCTCTGGCTCTGAACTTCCCTGAGGATGCACAGACTGTCCCTGAGGGATCTCATCATAGGGCATTTCCCCCTCATATCTTTCAGACTGGACCCAGAGTTTGGAAGGAAAACTCAGGACCTTCCCTTTGCCTCTGGGGACCTGTTTTCAGGTTTTAATTTCCTCCACTATCCACCTTTCAAATCCCCATGGATTCCCTTTTTCATCCTCAAATGCCACCTAGGGCTTCAGCCTTAGGAAGGGACTCCACTTGAACAGCCCTGGCATTCCTGGGACACCCCAATGTATCTCATTCAGAGATCAGAGTCCATCAGGCATGGTTGGTACATGGTTCCTCCACATCACCCCACATCATCCCACATCACCCTAAATGACATACCAGCTCCCTTCCCTTCTGTCTTCTGCCCATCGAAATGAGCACAGGTGCCCTCACTGGGCCTGATGATGCGACTCCCAGTCACTGGCCTGTGAACCTCAAGTCTGACCAGGATTTAGGTACAAACACTGACCCTCACCACAACAGAATCTGTACTTCAGAATTACCCTCAGGTGTGACTCATGCACTTTGGGGCTTGAGGTCACCCAGGAAGGGGAACAAGGAATGTTCTCAGCAAGTCAGGAAAATCTCTGGGTCAGGCCTTTAGTCTGTGTAAAAAGAGACTGAAAATTGGAAGGGCCAGAGCAATAGCACAGCAGGGAGAGCATTTGCCTTGCATGCAGCCTACTTGGATTTGATCCCTGGCATCCCATATGAACGCTGCCAAGAGTAATTCCTGAGCACAGAGTCAGGAGTATTGCCTGAGCACTGCTGGATGTGGCCCAAAACCAAAATATAAATAAATAGACAAAAAGATAAGCCAATGGGAAGTGATTGTTCTGCACTTGGGAGCCTGGCCAAAGAAACCCAGAACAACAGAAAATGGATCTACCAAGGGTCTGCAGCATGTCAGAGATTTGCCAGTTGAATTAAATCTTTAATGTATATAAAGGTTTTGAAAAAATTATCCATTTATCATTGCTTTATAATTTTGTGAAATTTCAAGAATTGAGCTTTCATCGGTATATATATGTTTCACCTCCACAGGCTAGAAGAGTGAGCTTTACCTGGTTTGTGGGATTTAAAGAGATAAGAAAGAACAGTCCTTGATCAAAGGCATCAGAGCTTACACGTGAAGGGTGACCAGGAAGGCCAGTGGGGTACTAGCTAGTGGAAGCCGTCTCTGATGCTGGGATGATGACAAGAGTAATTAACTGTACTGAAAATCCCAGTACTTCCATTTAAATGCTATAAAATCCTTTACAAACAATATTAGATAAATGGGGCCAGAGCAATAGACAACAGAGAGGGCATTTGCCTTGTATGTGGCCAACTCGGGTTTAATCCCCAGCAGCCCATAGGATTGCCAGGAGTGATTTTTGAGTGCAGAGCCAGGAGAAAGCCCCGAGCATCGCTGGATATGGCTCCCTCAAAACACAACAGAACAATATCAGATACAACAAAAGGAAAAGAAAAAAGAAATATTGAAATGGATCCCAACTATTGTCCTCAAACTTCATCCACCAAGCCAAAAGGGAAGCAGTGGCTGAGCCAATGGAGTGGAATTGGGGACACAAATCCCACTTTCAGGACAGACCCTCTGATCTGCAGGTGTTTAAGATGGAGCAAGGAAAGTCTCTTCAATGAACAGTGCTGGGAAAACCAGACCATGTATTCCTAAAAAATGAGCTAATATCTCAGAGTGATAGCACCGTGGGGAGGGCATTTGCCTTGCATGTGGCTGACCTAGGTTCAATCCCCAGCATCCCATACAGTCCCATGAGCCTTTCAGGAGTAATTTCAGAGATCAGAGTCAAGAGTAACCCCTGAGCACCACTGTGTAAGGTCCAAGAACAAAAAATACAAACAAGCTAAAAATATTTTTAACTGAATGACAGAAAATTTTTGTTCACCATAAGTACATGAATATTAGATACAAAGATCTAATATCCATGATAGATAAAGAACTCACAAACTTCAACAACAGATAAATAATTATCCAAAAATGGAGAGAGGAGATGAACAGATATTTTCCCCAAAGGCACTAAGACCACCAAACAGAAAAGGACAAAGTGCTCATGGATGCGGATTAGCAGGAAAATGCCCGTTGCAGTGACTTTGTGCCACTGTATACTAGTGAGAACCATTTACTTCGCAAAGTCTGGCTGGGATGCAGGAAAGGAGATGTTCATTGTTTGTGAGACTCTAGGGGTCAGCATCTGTGACAGCGGGAGCAGGGCAACTTTCTAGCTTCCCATACTAGCCAAGGCTTGAGCTCCTTGGCATCTGCCTCAAGAACACAACACACACACACACACACACACACACACACACACACACACACACACACACAATTCATCCAAAAATATATATGCTTGGGAATTGAAGGGTAAAATTTTCTCCTTTCTGGGAAAATATGTTGGCTAACTAGTAAAAAAAAAATAAAAGAGGAAGGAAGGAAGGAAGAAAGGAAGGAAGGAAGGAAGGAAGGAAGGAAGGAAGGAAGGAAGGAAGGAAGGAAGGAAGGAAGAAAAGAAGGAAAGAGGGAAGAAAAGAGGGAAGGAAGGGGGAAGGAAGGAGGGTAGGAAGGAGAGAAAAAGAAAGAAAGAAAGAAAGAAAGAAAGAAAGAAGAGAGAAAGAATGAAAGAAAGAAAGAGAAAGAAGAAAGAAAGAAAGAAAGAAGAGAGAAAGAATGAAAGAAAGAAAGAGAAAGAAGAAAGAAAGATAAAAGAAAAGAGAAAGAAAGAAAGAGAGAGAAGAAAGAAAGAAAGAAAGAAAGAAAGAAAGAAAGAAAGAAAGAAAGAAAGAAGAGAAAGAAAGAAAGAAAGAAAGAAAGAAAGAAAGAAAGAAAGAAAGAAAGAAAGAAAGAAAGAAAGAAAGAAAGAAGAGACTAAACAGATAATACAGGTATAAGTAAGGCCCCTTAACTGAGTCAAGTTCCATACTGGACCTCAGAGCACAGAGCTAGGAGTGATTCCTTGGCACAGAGCTAGAAGTAATCCTTGAGCACAGAACCAGGAATCAGTCCTGAGCTCTGCTGGGTGTAGCCCCCAAAGCAACCTCCAGTAAAGCCCTCTGTCTCTGGGAGGAAAGGTTGGCGCTTCAAGAGCCTTTAAGAGCGTCTTTGGCTCCATCCCTTGGTTCATCCAGCAGGGCAGAGGCGCTGACCAGGGCTGGCTGGTCAACCAGATCGGGGTCAGCCTCCTCAGACTCCCCAGTTGGTCAGAGACAGACGGTTCTGGAGTGTCTGCTCAGTGGGAAGGGGAGCCAAGGGATCCTGTTTATCTCGCCTCCGGGTGTCCTCTGCACTCTGAGAGGTGAAATAGAGCCACAGAGTTTCCTGTTTTTCTGCCAGCAGCTGCAGAGGTCACAGAACTAAAACTAAGGGCTCACACCCACGGGAGCAGCCCACGCGTTGGGCCTGAACAGGGCTGGGGGGCTCTGACTCCAGCTGGCCCCTCTCTGCCTCCTTTCTTCGTTTGTCTCTGGTCTTGCCCCACTCTGAGATCTGCGTTCCCTGCATCTGTCTGTATTTCCTCTTGAGTCTGTCCATGTTTCCTCCCAGCTCCTGCCCCAGACTTACAGCGTCTCCATCAGTCTCTCACCACCAGACCTTATACCTCAAGCAATGTTTTTGCTTCTTCCTTGTAAGAACTGATCCATTCTGGCAGCCAGAGAGACAGCACAGTGGGGAGTGCGATTGCCTTGCACACAGCTCACCCATATTTGATCCCTGGCACTGTATAGGGTCCCCTGAACCCTGTCAGGAGTGACTCTCAGCCCAGAGGCAAATCAACAGGGTCCTGGGACAGGCTGAGATTAGCCCCCCTGGACCCCTTCTCTCCCTCTGCAGCCCCATCCTTCTGTCCTCCTGCTCTCAGCTGTCCTTTTCCTTCTGCTTCCCCAAGAGGACCCCTCAGTCTCCTCACCTGGCCAGCTCTGCCCGGGGAACACTGGTACCTACTCTTCCTCTTCACCCAGGGAGATGTCAGCTGAGCAGCCACCCAGGGAAAGAATCTTCCAGAATGGAGCCAAAGGGCTCAGTGGGCAGGGGACAGGAACCCACTGGGCTGCACAGCACAGGAACAGCCTTGTCACCTCTGAGCAGCTCCCAACCAGCACAGTCTTAAAGCACAGTGAGGTCCTGGGGGACCGGGCAGCAGAAGAGAAGTTTGTGGGTTCCCTGAGTCCCTATTGTGCTGCAGGGAAAGGGCAGAACTAACCCTGAACTTTCATGGATAAGATCCTCTCCCCCCCCCCAAAAAAAAAAAAACATGGACAGAGGAGCAGGGCGGGGTGAGGTCAATGTGGAGAAGGCATCTTAGCAGGAGAATATAGACCTGAGCTCTAGAAGATTCTGGAAGGTTCTGGAAGCATCTGAGATGCCCTTCCTGCAGCCCAGCCAGACTCTCCACAGGCATGCAGGCTTCTCTCTCCTTTCCTTAGCAGGAATCACTGTGTGTGTCATAGAGTGACACTGTGAGCGGCGTCAGGTCCGCCTGGACTCAGCTATTGTCCATGTGGCCTTGCCTTCACACATCTACTTTCTCAGTGACCCCACACACGTACATATGTAAGCACACATGTGTGTACGTGCTCAGACATGCATACACACATGCATGGAATCTGCATGCATGAAGGAATCTGCCCCCTTCGGAGATTGCTTAGCCTATTTGGGGGTTCTCCAGTGGGGATGGGGGTCCCTGGTGATAATGGCTGCAGACGAGGCCCCAGGATACATCTAGTGATCTCGTCAGTGCTGGGGACCATCGAGGCTACTCCTCTGTGTTGGAGGGTCTCCAGGCCCAACCTGGTGGTGCTTGGGGGTGTCCTGAGGTATGCACCCAATCCCTGCACCATCTCCCAGTCCCTGGTTATTCTCATGAGTAAAATTCCTCAGCATCAATAATGGGGGACAGGGGCCAAAGGAACGTGGGTGGAAGGTTGTGTTAAGAAAGGATGGGGGCTGTTGGAGCAATATCACAGCAGGGAGAGCATTCGCCTTACACATGGCTGGCTCAGGTTCAATCCCCAGCATCCCATAGGTTCCCCGAAGTCTACCAAGAGTGAGTTTGAGCACAGAGCCGGGAGTAATCCCTTAAGCACTGCTGAGTGTGAACCAAATAAAATAAAATAATGAAACGGCATCCAAGAGCCCACCTAAAGATGATAGAAATTGGGAGAGAGGGTAGATATTTTTACAAAAATACAGATTTCTATAGATCATGCAAGTTTAAGGACACACATTTCCCTAAGGCTTGTTACACATGACTAATGTGTTGTTATCCACAGGATAGGCTGTGCCCAGCATTGACCTGATGGAAGCTGGTGCCAGACCAGAGTTTTCTGGGGTCATTCAGTCTCCTCCCTTGGGGGTTCATCTCCAGCATAACACCTCCATGACCCAATAGCCAGGTCCTGTGAATTACTCTGACTTTGGTGTGAAAAGGCAGCAAAAGAAACCGCAGGTCAGTAAAATTAATGACGGTGGTAAAATAAAAGAGAAATGACCCTGGGCTACCCGACTGGACCCCAAAAGCAACCTCAGGGTGGCAGGAGGGTGAGCGAGAAAGAGAACAGTAGGGACATTTGCACCACTATGCAGGTGGAGGCTGGTCCTTCCCCTGGGGCCTTTGGACAGATGGTCTCTTTGGACCCTGGGATTGAGTTTGGGGAACCTGGTTGGACGTTTAGTCCCAGAATTTTGCGGTTGAATGTTTGTGCTGTGCCCAGAGAATTCTGCAAGTGCCCATAGGGAAGTGATGAAAAAATGGGGGCTCCATGGGAAAGGTCTCAAAGCCAAGCCTGGAGCTTCCATGGGACCCAGAGATTCCACCTCCAGCATCTGTCACTAGGAAATGCCCAATGTTCCTCTGCAGGAGTGTAATGCACATGGCTTATACAGTGCTTGGTACAATAGCCAGGGCTGTCCCGTGACACATCAGGAGGCTGTGGGGTACTGGAGGGAACTGGCCTTACACACAGCTGAGGAAGGAAGGAAGGCGGGATGAAAGGGAGAAAAAAAGGAGGGAGGAAGAGGAGGAAGGGAGGACTTAAGGGAGGGGGGAGGAGGAAAGGGAAAAAGAAAGAAGAGGGAGAAAAGGAAAAGAATGGGGCCCGGAGAGATAGCACAGCGGCGTTTGCCTTGCAAGCAGCCGATCCAGGACCAAAGGTGGTTGGTTCGAATCCCGGTGTCCCATATAGTCCCCCGTGCCTGCCAGGAGCTATTTCTGAGCGGACAGCCAGGAATAACCGCTGAGCATGCCGGGTGTGGCCCCAAAACAAAAGAAAAACAAACAAAAAAAAAAAGAATGAGGAGAGGAGAAAGGGGAAGGGAGGGGAGAAAGCAAAGAAAAAAGGAAAGATGGAGGAAGGGAGAAAGGAAAAAAGGAAAGGAGGGAGGGAGGGAAGAAATGGAGAAAAGAAGGGAGGGAGGGAGAAAGAAAGGGAAGGGAGGAGGAGGGGAGGAAGAGGGAGGGCATTGAAAGAAAGAAGAAAGGAAAGATGGAGGGAGGGAGGGAGGGAGGGGGAGAGAGAAGAAAGGGAGAAAGGGGAACCTGAGAGATAGATGGAGGTAAGGCATTTGCTTTACATGCAGAAGGTTGGTGGTTCGAATCCCGGCATCCCATATGGTCCCCTGAGCCTTCCAGGAGCGGTTTCTAAGCATAGAGCCAGGAGTAACCCCTGAGCACTGCCGAGTGTGACCCAAAAAACAAACACAAAAAAAAAGAAAGAAAGAAAGAAAGAAAGAAAGAAAGAAAGAAAGAAAGAAAGAAAGAAAGAAAGAAAGAAAGAAAGAAAGAAAGAAAGAAAGAAAGAAAGGAAAGAAGGGAGAGAGAAAGAAAGAAGGAAGGAAGGGAGAGAAAGAAAGAAGGAAGGAAGGAAGAGAGAAAGAAGAAAAAGAAAGAAATTAAGAAAGAAAGAAAGAAAGAAAGAAAGAAAGAAAAAGAAAGAAAGAAAGAAAGAAAGAAAGAAAGAAAGAAAAGAAAGAAAGAGAGAGAGGAGGGAGGAAATGAAGGAAAGAAAGTAGGAAGGGAGAGAGGGAAGAAAGGGTGGAAGGAAGGAATGAAGGAAGGGAGGGAGGGGGAAGGAGGAGGGACAAGAAGGGGAGGGAGGAGGAAGGAGGGAAGGAGGAAGGAGGGAGGGAGAAAGGAGGGAAGCTCAGACGTGTGGCCTTTCTTTCTCTGGACTTGGAGGAACCAGAGCACATGAGCCAAGTGGGTCCTACCTAGGGCCAGGACAGTCACTGTGTGTGTGTGGGTGGGGGGGGGGGGGGGATCCTCAAGTCTGTCTTTCTTGCCCAACCTCCTGAGTGTGTGTGTGTGTGTGTGTGTGTGTGTGTGTGTGTGTGTGTGTGTCGGTGGGGGGGAGGGGTCCTCAAGTCTGTCTTTCTTGCCCAACCTCCTGACAGTTTCACTCTGTTTCCCCCCTGGAGTTTCCAGACCTCTACTCTAGGTCAGGGAGAAGCCAGGGCTCCTCCCAGGCCCCTGCTGCCTCTCCCACTGCATCACTTGCCAAAGTGGAGCCTTAGTACAGTTGTGGAGGCTGGAGTGATAGCACAGCAGGAAGGCGTTCGCCTTGCATATGGCGACCTGGGTTCAATCTCTGGCATCCCATAGGGTCCTCTGAGCCTGCCGGGAGTAAGCCCTGAGCAACAAAACAAAACAAAACAAAAACAAAAAACCAACCAAACAAAAAAGCAGTTTTGTGCTAATAAGGCCAAGAGGAGCCCATGCAGGAAAGCCCATGACATGCACTACCTTGGTGCTGTGTTTCTGTTCCTGATCTTGTTCAGGATCCTTGGCGGCTCAAGGCTCCTGGAAAGGATGTGCGAGTCTCTGGAGAAGCTTCTGGAACATGTGTGAGCTGAACCTTCTTCTGCCAGGCCATACCTGACCCCAGTTCCCTCTGTAGGAAGCTGTTCTTTCGACAATGTCCAGGGGACCGTGCCCTGGCCCCTGATGCCTGTATCTGCAGCTCTGGGTGTTTTGTCTCTCCAGGGTAAACTGAGGCTCACACACTAGGGGCCTCAGAGGCTGCAGGGGCTGCTGGGGTGGCCACACAAACCCTAGAGATCAGCTTTGGCTTCCGACAAACCCAAGTGCTCAGCAGTGGAGCCCGGGGCCTCGCTGTCAGGCGCCTCCACCCTCTAGAACCAAACTCTGGGTCCTTCCCAGAGTCGCCATTAAGCGGGGACCAGGGCTGGGCCAGGTCGGAAACTCCATCCACAGCCAGTTTCCCAGCTTGATGAAGCCTGATCTGACAACGATGTTCCGGGTCCCTCTTTCATCTGCTGCCAGGATGTGCCAAGGGCTCCACAAACTCCATGAATGGCGCTTTTCATTTGATCTGATTTATTTGATTTGGGGGGAGTCTCACTCTGTAGTGCTCGGGCTGACTCCTGGCTTCATGCTCAGGGCTTAGTTAGTCCTGGCGGGGCTATGGGGACCAGAGGGGTACAGGGAGTGGAACCCCAGGAGTGCTATACACAGGCTGAGTGCTAGCACAGTGAAGAGGGTGCTTGTGTTGGACATGATCAGCCCAGCTTTGATCCTTGGCAGCCTATTGGTCCCTCTGAGCACTGCCATGAATGATTCCTGAGTGCAGAGCCAGGAGTAACCCCTAAGCAACATCGGGTGTCGCCCCAAAAGCCAAAATAAAGGAAGAACGAGAACGAAAGGAAACTGCAAACCTGGGGTATGGGCTGAAGTTCCAGAAGGCAGCCGGGAAACTTTGGGGTCTTTCATGCTCCTCCTGGGGTCCCCACAGTGGAACAGACAGGATTCAACCGGAAGAGGCCTGCAGAGTGCTCTGGAGCTGTTATGGTTTCTTTCCATTGATTCGTTTTCTCTGCCAAGTTGGGGGCAGGCCAGAGGACGCTGCTTGGGCTTGGTGTTTATGGGGAGCCCGGCCCACCCAGCAGCCTGAACTGGGGCTCTGTGCCTCAGTTTTCCCCTTCAGGCTCTGGAGGGCAACACCCCACCGTCACTGCTGCTCCAGCCTGTCCCCTCAGGAGGAGCTGCCTAGGGACTGAAGAGGAGGCAGGGGGAGGACAGGGAAGGCAGCAGGAGGTGGGGTCAGGGGAACGGGGAAGCTGGAGGCAGGGGCACCTGTGAGGGGGTGTGTGTGAGAAGGTCTGTGTGAACTTGTGATATGTGTGAGTGTGTGAAATGTGGGAATGCGAGTAAGAGCATGTGTCATGAGTGTACATACACGAGGGAGAATGTCTGTATGCGTCTGCGTGTGAGTGTGAGCGTCATTGTGAGCGTATATTTTTTTATTTTGGGTGTGGGTGTACCTATTTAAGACCCTAGACCCACCCATCTCGGGGAGGGGTCTTGGAAACCGGATAGTAGGTGTAACCTTACCTGCTAGACCCTCCCATTCCTGGGAGGGGTCTGGGAAATGTTATATAAGGCTTGGACCAAGGGAATTCGGGCCTTTTGGCTTTTTGCCTTTTTGGCTCTTTGCCCGTTTTGCGCTGCTGGGCGCTCTGGCTTTTGGGTTTCTGTGTTTGACGTGGGGGCAGGCTTGTAGTCCCAGCAACCTGATCCTGGTGGTTTGTACTAATTCGATTTCTGATGAGGCGTAAAGGGACCCAAAATTTCTTAGAGGGGTTGTCATTTGTACCAACATATGCATATCCCCTTCCTCTCAGAAGAAGATATCCAGTGATCCATTTTTCATCCTCTTTGATCCAAACCGGTATATGTGATGTTTCTTGTCTCTGAATATCTTCTTTAAAATGTCTTTCCCCAGCAGTGTAACTTTCCCCTTGGGGTAAATTTAGGTAATTTAGTGTAAGAAGAGTCAAAGATAACAGCTCAGTAGGTGCTAAACCTCTTTTTCTATTCTTTTGTAATTGAGTTTTTAGCGTCCTGTGCGCTCTTTCCACAATGGCCTGTCCTTGGCAATTATAGGGGATTCCTTTCAGATGTTTTATCTGCCATTCTTTACAAAAGAATTCAAAAGTTTTGCTGATATAGGCGGGTCCATTATCAGTTTTAATGGAATACGGAACACCCATAACTGAAAAGCATTGTAAAAGAAAACTGCAAACTGCCTTAGACTTTTGGGAAGACATAGGGATTGCCCAAATAAATCGAGAATAAGTGTCCAATATGATCCCCTCTGATGTCCATCAGGAGTGATCCCTTAGTGTAGAGCCAGGAGAATCCCTGGGTACAGTCTTATGTGGTCACAAAACCAAAACACATACCACCACATATTGAAGAGGAAAAAACCAACATCATCTCTACTTACCTAGAACTAAATACTTATCTTTATATGATACGAAGTGTAGATAACCATATACTCAGCATTTGTTGATTTTTTTTTGGGTCACACCCAAAATGCTCTGGTCTGTTCCTCAGCACTTGAAAGTTATTAGGAAGAAAAGAATATATTGGAGGTTAGAGCGGTGGAGCTAGAGGTAAGGCATCTGCCTTGCACGGGCTAGCCTAGGACGGACCACGGTTCGATCCCCCAATGTCCTATATGGTCTCCCAAGCCAGGAGTAACCCGAGTGTCACCAGATGTGCCCCCCCCAAATATATTGCTCTTATTACCTTTACATATAATAAATTCATAGGTTTAGCTAGTTTAAGTATTAATTTTAGTACTTGATGGTTATTAGCATTTAAGAAGTGTTTTAAATTGTTACCCAATATTCAGTTTTAGATAGGAACTAATTAACATGTCTGTATAGTAATTCACTTTTATAAAGAAATAGTGATAAATATGTAGTTTATTAATCCAGGGAGCTTTTTATACCATGTTTTAAAAAGCATTCATTCACTAACATTTATTTTCTGACTTAGAACCACCTTTATATCTTGATTTTTCTTCT